>NC_084637.1:1290222-1642722 GCF_033978795.1 Nerophis ophidion | reverse complement strand
TGGCGGCGGCGCCTGCCTGGCCTGATATCAGTTACGTGCCAGGGAGCGGCTACAGCACCACCAGCCAGCCCACAGAACCACCGGCTGCCATTACCAACGTGTTCCAGCAGCAGGGTTTCTACAGCTGTGTACAACTCATGCGGGACAGCCACAAGCTGCATTTGGTGCCTTGCCTGCCTCCGGCCTATTGCGAGCTGCCGACCCCGCCCAAGCTGGATGCGAAGACAAAGGAAGAAGAAAAAGCCGGATGAATACCAAGTCAGGAAAAAAAGGACTCACTGCTCACTCCTCCGTGTTGAAAGTCTGTAATTATGAGATTCGATTTTTCCCCCAGAACCTTATCTGTTCAATTTCAAGTACTCTAGCAAGTTAGGCTAAAAGTGCTAATACTAAAGGCTATTCTGCAACATGCTTGAGTGGAAAAAAAAGGTGTGCGACTGTGCGGATCCTGCAAAAGCAGTATTTCCCACCTCCATAGAAGTCTGGCCCACAGTGCGCCTTCATCAAAGATGCACTTTCTGGGTGGAGTAACTCTTAAATGCATCACGTCCCCCTTCAAATTTAACTTAAAACCTCTAAAGGCTTAGTGTCCACATGCGTGGACAGCACCTTTTTAGCTCTTATTTTCAAAATTGTGTATGCTACTGAATTGGGGTTTTATGGCCGCTTTTGTGGACACTTATACTGCCATCTGGTGGTGTCAGAAGAGTATGAGATACAATGGAATTTGGGGGAAAAAAGTGTAAAGATAAGAATTAGCATGTCACTAAACATAAAAAGTCCACGTTTGTGTACTGTTGTGTCTGACCAGTCTTCCTCTCAGGGAATACAAGTCACTGGTCAGTCCCAAGTTCTTTCAGATGACATATATGCAGAGTAAGAAGGACCATCAAGACAGAATAGGAAGATTATCAAGTTTATGTTTAATAAATGGGGTGTTATGGATTAGGAACAGAAGAGTAGAGTTTTGACTCGGAGAGAGAAGGCAGAGCTTGTATTGCAGTTTGGTTGACAGCGTGTATTAAAGGATTAGTGATGGACAGCAGATACATACACAACAATGACTTGAATGGCCATTCAACGTGAAAGCTATTTGAAGGCAAACACAGTTATTATATACATAATATATCATTCCAATTCAATTATTTACTGTCTCTGGATCTTGTTTAAACCTCAGCTCAGATGGAATTCTTGGTGAAAGGATTTGGAGAGTAAAGCAGTAGAGTCCATGTGCTGCGGTTAAGGGTGAAAATGTGTAGAAGGTTGGCAGGAGAGTGAGCCTCCTACCTGCCCAGACAGAACAGGTAGAACAGGTGGTGGGGTTCCTGGCTGGAATCTCCCAAGAACTTGGACTAGATGCTTTTTTTCCTTAGCTCGCCATCATAAAGAGAAGCCTGGCCTGTGTAAGAACCAGGACCATCCTTGTATTTCCATGTGTACACAAATCAAATGTCTTCATTAAATAACATTAATTATAAAGTATTCAGAATAGGTTCTATAGTTCTTTCCTCAATATTGTACAATATAAATAAACATACATGTCGGAATCACAACATGCAATAAAGTGCTAAAATAGCCATTAGCAGCATAAATACGACCTATACAGTGCACTAGACCTATACAGTGCACTAGACCTATACAGTGCACTAGACCTGCTTATTATCAAACACATTCAAAAGTACGTTCAACAGTTATCAATGGTTGAAGTCATAGAGCTTGTATATGGACGATTGAGAAATTGGCCACAAGGACTGTTTCAATGAAAGGATGGAAGCAAGACTCATGCTAGAGCTGCTATTTTCAGAAACATGGACTCACCAACTCCGCTTCCTCAGTCACACACCGCCTAATGACGAAAAATCCGCTGCTGGTAGTCGGCTCTATAAAGTAGAAAAATAGAGATAGTACTTTATTGATTCCTTCAGGAGAGTTCCCTCAGGAAAATTAAAAAGTTCCCTCAGGAAAATTTCAATTTAGTTTAGAATCCCGTCAGCCCAATATTTCGGGTGAAAACGAGAATAAAAACCTACCAGGAGCAGAACTACAATCTGTGTCCCCTCACGTCCTGTCTACTGGCCACCACCTGCTACCGCCTTATAAGCACAGCTGATTGGACCGCGGCGGTCACGTGACTAGGGAGAGTGCGCCCAGCTCAAATGGAGAGCAAGAGCCTAATAGTCGCCGCCAAAGTATGGATTTGACACCTGCGTTACATTTAGGAGACCACTTCTTCAGTCTTTTAATAGTGGCTTCTAGAAGCGGTCTGAAAATCAAACGGAAAGAGACAATTTATTGAATACGAAAACAGCCCCCATCCTGCCCAGAAAGGAATAGAGCCTCTTTGTTCTAATACTGATAAGGTAAAAAGGGAGTTATGTCATACTCCACTTTCCTGCGCCACCAAGGTAAAGCACAGAGTTTACTTGCGTACAAAAGATACAAACATAAAGAGTACACATGGGAAAATATTAGCTGCTTTAAACATGACTACCGTATTTTTCGGATTATAAATCGCAGTTTTTTTCATAGTTTGGCCGTTGGGTGCGACATATACTCCGGAGCGACTTATGTATGACATTATTAACACGTTACCGTATTATATCAAATAATATTATTTATCTCATTCGCGGAAGAGACGAAGAAAATCGTCACACACATGTCGACCAATAAGAATTCGGCGGGGGCGGGTCATGGGAGAAGTGCATTGTGGTTCATGGGATGCTAACTGCTATATGCTATATGCTACTGCCGTAGCTATTAAAAAGGATCATTTCAACATCGGCGGTAACTTATAAAAAGTGAGAAGGGCTGAACAAAAATGGCGTTGAAAAGCAAATCATGTAGTGCAGATTACAAGCTGGATGTAGTGAAATATGCAGCAGAAAAGGACAAGAGGAAGCGGCACAGACCTTTGGAGTTGGCAGAGTTGTTTAGAAGCCACATCCAGGAAGAAGATTTCATGGGATTTATGGATTAGGAGTGAGAGATTGTTTGGTAAACGTACAGCATGTTCTATATGTTATAATTCCACAACCAGGACGAACACCACACGCTTTACACTGCACAGCCGAGTGTGAAGCGACCGGAATGAGAATCAGCAAGTCCGAGTCCATGGATCTCTTCCGGAAAAGGGTGGAGTGCCATCTCTGGGTTGGGGAGGAGACCCTGCCCCAAGTGGAGGAGTTCAAGTACCTAGGAGTCTTGTTCACGAGTGAGGGAAGAGTGGATGGTGAGATCGACAGGCGGATCGGTGCGGCGTCTTCAGTAATGCGGACGCTGTATCGATTCGTTGTGGTGAAGAAGGAGCTGAGCCGGAAGGCAAAGCTTTGAATTCACCGGTCGATCTACATTCCCATCCTCACCTATGGTCATGAGCTTTGAGTTATGACCGAAAGGACAAGATCACGGGTACAAGCGGCCCAAATGAGTTTGGGTCTCTCCCTTAGAGATAGGGTGAGAAGCTCTGCCATCCGGGAGGAACTCAAAGTAAAGCCGCTGCTCCTTCACATGGAGAGGAGCCAGATGAGGTGGTTCTGGCATCTGGTCAGGATGCCACCCGAACGCCTCCCGAGGGAGGTGTTTAGGGCACGTCCGACCGGTCGGAGGCCACGGGGAAGACCCAGGACACGTTGGGAAGACTATGTCTCCCGGCTGGCCTGGGAACGCCTCGGGATCCCCGGGAAGAGCTGGACCAAGTGGCTGGGGAGAGGGAAGTCTGAGCTTCCCTGTTTAGGCTGCTGCCCCCGCGACCCAACCTCGCATAAGTGGAAGAAGATGGATGGATGGATGGCTAAAATGTGGAAGAAGTTAAGCGCTCTGAATACTATCCAGATGCACCCTAGCTGTAAAATGTAGTGCACTGTAAAGAAAAACTTTTGATCATGTATTTATAAACGATTACACACTTAGAGTGAATGAGAGGAGTTTTCTGTGGAAAAGATGGCCAAATTTGGAGAAAAAATATTTTTGACCAAAAATCCTCAGATTTTTTGGGGTTGTGAATGCTGGTGAAGAGCAAAGTGCTGCAAAGTAGTGAAGAGAAGAAGAAAATGGCTACAAATATTGTGAGATTTCAGTAATGGCTTTTGGGTGAGCACTACATGGTAGGAGGAAGTAAACAATGTACATAATATAATGTACCTTTTGAAGTTTTCCTTTTGACACACAGTATGTTTTCTTGTCCTGTAAATACTGTACAATATGACTCTGATAACCATTGATGTTGCCCACTTCCTGTCTGCGTGCTTTCTCCCTCCGGTTGGGCGCCACACCTCCTGTTAAAACTCTACTTTTCTTCATATTTATTTTCATAAAAACTCTTGAAGTGGCTCGGTAAAGAAACTAATGTGATGCAGTTTCAACAAGCAATACGTGCGCTCATATTAAAAGAAGTAATGGGTCACGTCCTGCCGGCCTAACACATGCCGTGCTTGTTTTGAGAGTTTATAAATAGAAGCCTGGTCAGCTGACTGATAAAGTCCGTGTTGTTCCTGCGAGAACCAGGAAACACGCCTCCGAGAAGCCAGAAAATATGACTGAATGAATTGATTTCTCTGAGCTACTGTTTAACATTCCCATGGAAATTCATTTGATGGTGTGATTACATTTAAAGGGCCACCCTGCTAATTAATCACGCTTCAGGACACAATGAGAACTACTGTAAGGAATAATCTTTTTAAAAGCAGAGGCTGACAACAAATTCTATTATCCAATGTAAATTTGAGGTGATTTAAACTCATCTCTTTAATATTTAGGGAAAAAGCGGACTATTTTATTACTTTCAGTACTTTTTGTTGTATTTGTTGCCATAGTTTTTGTCGTGCTCCTCCATGATACACGACATCATTTTCATGTCCAATTTAAAAATGTCAATGTCCATTTCTTTCAGACGTGTATGATACACTAGCAGTTATTCAACAATTGGACACTTAGACTTCCTTTTATTGTCTTTCAAATTTAAACTTTACAGTACATATAACATTTTGTTTCATTTGTTCAAGGCAGTGCAGGATAGAAGAGCAATAAGGTGCAGATATAAAAAAATAAATTACTTTACAGATAAATATATTGCACTTTTGCATATGGATGTATGTTATATAACTTATATTGTCTTTATATTCCATCCATCATCTTCCGCTTATCCAAGGTCTGGTCGCGAGGGCAGCAGCCTAAGCAGAGAGGCCCAGACTGCCCTCTCCCCAGCCACTTGGTCCAGCTCCTCCTGGGGGATCCCGAGGCGTTCCCAGGCCAGCCGGGAGACATAGTCTTCCCAACGTGTCCTGGGTCTTCCCCGTGGCCTCCTACCGGTTGGACGTGCCCTAAACACCTCCCTAGGGAGGCGTTCAGGTGGCATCCTGACCAGATGCCCAAACCACCTCATCTGGCTCCTCTCCATGTGGAGGAGCAGCGGCTTTACTTTGAGTTCCTCCCGGATGGCAGAGCTTCTCACCCTATCTCTAAGGGAGAGACCCAACACCTGGCGGAGGAAACTCATTTGGGCCGCTTGTACCCGTGATCTTGTCCTTTCGGTCATATCTCAAAGCTCATGACCATAGGTGAGGATAGAACGTGGATCGACTTGTAAATAATTTATAACAAAACTATATTTTTTTTAAAGGAGGAAGGATGAATAAAAACTCTTGTGGAACTGAATGAAACAATGAAAAAAGTTTATTTCGGTCATATAATCAATCAAATCAATCAACCATTTTGTGTGATCAGTTTTACAGTACAGGTTATACGTGAACAATCATACACATTTACACACAAAAGAAAAGAAAAAGAATGATTGAAAAAGGAATAGGCTGAAGCCAAAGCTTATATTTGCCTATCCTATACCTTCACAGAAGATTAGATTGCCTCGAACAACAATGTTAAAAAAAAAAAAAAAAATCAATGGGATGAAAGTAATTGTTACTATATTTTATCATTTTCAATTATTTCACCTTTCAAGGTTTTCTTAAACCTTACCAAAGAAGTGCATGTCTTCAACTCATCACTGAGCTTCTTCCACCATTTAATTCCTAAAACTGTAAGACATTTGTATTTTATATTCCTTCTCGCTTTACCTATTTCAAAACTCAATATCCCCCGTAAATTATAGTTTCCTCCTCTTAAATGAAATAGCCTAAGAATGCAAGCTGGAAGGTTGTTGTTCTTTACTCCAAACATCATTTCCATTGTTTTTAAAAACACAATGTCTTAAAATGTTCATACATTTGAACTTATAAATAAAGGATTGGTATGTTCATAGTAGCACACTTTGTGTATTATTCTAATGACACGTTTTTGAAGTTTTATTATTGGCTCTATGTTTGTTTTATAAACATTTCCCCAAATTCAACACAATATGTTACATATGGAAAAATAAAAGAATAATACAACACATGCAGGGATTTCTTATTCAGAATGTCTTACTTTATAAAGAATAGCAATAGATTTGGATATTTTTCCCTTTATACATTCAATATGTGGTTTCTAATACAGTTTATGATTAATTATTGTTCCCAAGAATTTAGTTTCATATACTCTATCAATTTCCACTTGATTTAATTTTAATTTAGCTTCACAATTTGTCCTTGCACCACTAAACACCATAAATTTAGTTTTTTTTATCATTTAATGATAACTTATTAATATCAAACTACTTTATTAGCTGAATTAACTCAACTTCTATTATCCTCAACACTTCCTTCAAGTCTTCTCCTGAACAATATACATTTGTATCATCTGCAAACATAATAAATGTCATTTTATTAGATACTGAACAAATATCATTTAAAGTCTAAATAACTTAGGTCCCAATACCGAGCCTTGTGGAACCCCACAAGTTACTCTTCTTGGCTGTGATTAAGTCTTATTCATTTCCACAAATTGAAATCTGTTACTTAAATAACTACTTAACCACTGTTGTGAAACACCTCTTATGCCATAGTTTTCCAAATGTTGCAGAACTGAATCAAAGAAAGGAACAAAGAAGGACTGTAGGAAGGTAGAAGTGAAGAGGAGGGTCTTCTAGAAAGAGACTTCAGTGTTCGGTGTCAGATGTCCAGGCCTCCTGAATGGTGGAGGGGGGTCTAAATGGGGGGTGCACGTCACTTTAGGAGCATGTGTCAGTGCTTCCTCAGATGACCTCCTCAGATGGACTCTGCCCCTGACTGCCAAGGTAAGACAAACACTTTGTTGGTGTGAAGACAAGTGATTGTGTGCTTGTTTGTGTGACTTGTTGGGCTCTTATGGCTTGTTTGGAACAAAGATGGACACAACGCTGCTCTGAGGCTTGCGACGCAGCTGTGGCTCAAAATAGATGTGCTGCCAGGCCTGAAAGCACCCAGACAATATCATCAGCTAACTAAATATAAACTGCACATGATTAGGTGAGGCTCGACATCTTTGTACGTCTTACTTTCTGACAAACATTTAGTTTGGTTTTTTCTTGCTGAAGCCATGATAAGCAAATACAGTCGAAGCGGTTCATGTCAACACCTAATCCAAACCCACTAACTCATCAGGCCCTTTTCCTTCAAAAGTTCAGGAACTTTCGGTTCTTGGAACCTCTGGTTCAAGGGTCTATAGCGGGGGTCGGGAACCTTTTTGGCTGAGAGAGCCATGAAAGTCAAATATTTAAAAAATGTATTTCCGTGAGAGCCGTACAATTTTTTATAACACTAAATACAACTAAATGTGTGCATTTTTAAGTAAGACCAACATTTTTAGAGTATAATAAGTCTCTTATTCTTTTTAATAACATTGTTATTCTGGAGGAGCAGCACGGTGTGAGAGGGGTTAGTGCATCTGCCTCACAATACGAAGGTCCTGAGTAGTCCTGGGTTCAATCCCGGGCTCGGGATCTTTCCGTGTAGAGTTTGCATGTTCTCCCCATGACTGCGTGGGTTCCCTCTGGGTACTCCGGCTTCCTCCCACTCCCAAAGACATGCACCTGGGGATAGGCCCCTCCCACCTCCAAAGACATGCACCTGGGGATAGGCCCCTCCCACCTCCAAAGACATGCACCTGGGGATAGGCCCCTCCCACCTCCAAAGACATGCACCTGGGGATAGGTTGATTGGCAACACTAAATGGTCCCTAGTGTGTGAATGTGAGTGTGAATGTTGTCTGTGTTGGCCCTGCGATGAGGTGGCGACTTGTCCAGGGTCTAACCCGCCTTGCACCCGATTGTAGCTGAGATAGGCACCAGCGCCCCCCGCGACCCCAAAGGGAAAAAGCGCTCTGACACTATTTCCACATTCACCCATTCACACACGCATACACACACTGACGGCGGGAGCTGCCATGCAAGGTGCTAACCACGACCCATCAGGAGCAAGGGTGAAGTGTCTTGCTCAAGGACCCAACGGATGGGACTAGGATGGTAGAAGCTGGGGACAAAACTGTCTATGTCTACACACATTGATTGCCTTCCGCCCGATTGTAGCTGAGATAGGCACCAGCACCCCTCGCGACCCCTAAGGGAATAAGTGGTAGGAAATGGATGGATGTTATTCTGAAGTTAACCAATGATAAATAAAATACTTCTTACCATTAATGAACAGGTGCGGAAGAAAACGGATTCATGGATTAAGGTGCATGAGAATGTTTTATATTCTGAACGTTATTTTTAACACTGATTACCAACGGAATTATTCATTACTTATTGTGTTAAGCAATGTCAGCTCAGATTTATCCGAGAGCCAGATGCAGTCATCAAAAGAGCCACATCTGGCTCTAGAGCCATAGGTTCCCTACCCCTGGTCTATAGGTTCCTGTAGAAGTGTGTGGTTTGTGTTTCCACCACATTTCACCTCTCAGGGTAGTTGATACAAATCAGACTGATGAGGTATGGAGGAGTGGTTCACTATATTTCAACGCTGATACCATGTCAATAAACAAACAACATTAGGTCACATTTCTTTTACTCAAAAGTAAGTCATTGAAATACAAAGCAATCATATACAAATTAAAGTTTGGATCAATCAAAGCTGCTCACACGGTCACTAAGGTGGGGACTATTATTGACACAGTAACTTAATGTGTATTATATTCATCCATGAGAGAAACTGTGAGGTGTGTCTTGTAAAATCCTGGTTGTTTTGACAAATGATGACAAATGTGAACAAGAGCATGTATTGTCTTAGTTATGATGTAAAGGAGAGGTGAGGTTGTATTGTATAATAAGAATGTGTCCATGAAAGGGCATTTTATGACTTTTCTTAGTTTGATTACATGCTATAGTATGATTTTATTGTTATAATTTTATAGCATAAATTTTGTATCCCTTTAATTTAGGAAGCCAGGGACTGCAGATGGAAAATAGCTATTTAGCTATAATCTGGTACAAAACATATCTGTCTTTGATCTTAATGTTTCTGCGCATTGTCCCTTTAAATAAAGACTAAACTAAACCAAATACTATGATTTAAAAAATAAAGTGTACCGATTATAAAAAGTCAAGCTTTCGTCCGCAATGTCCAACAGTCAAAAAGTCGTCCTCACTGTAAATGATGAATTCATGAAGTCAGGCGATTTATTTTGGTCCATTTCAGCTGTAAATGACAATATATAAATGTTAGTGTTTATCTGTAAATAACAACATATAAATAATAAATGTCAGGGTTTATTTCAAGTCGACAACACAAATACATCAGCTTTAAGGTTAGCTTGTTAGCATTAGCATTCTCTTCACGCAGGTTGAGGCTAATAACTTTACACAAATGGACAGTCACTGATAGAGGTGTGGGGGAAAATCGATTCGAATACGAATCGCCATTCTCACGTTGTGCGATTCAGAATCCATTCTCTTTTTTTTTTTAAATCAATATTTAAAAAAATATAGCATTTTTTTTTTTTTTTTTTTTATCAATCCAACAAACCACTACACAGCAATACCATAACAATGCAATCCAATTCCAAAACCAAACCTGACCCAGCAACACTCAGAACTGCAACAAACAGAGCAATTGAGAGGAGACACAAACACCACACAGAACAAAACAAAAGTAGTGAAACAAAAATGAATATTATCAACAACAGTATCAATATTAGTTATAATTTCAGCATAGCAGTGATTAAAAATCCCTCATTGACATTATCATTAGACATTTATAAAAATAATCAAAAAGAACAATAGTGTCACAGTGGCTTACACTTGCATGGCATCTCATAAGCTGGACAACACACTGTGTCCAATGTTTTCACAAAGATAAAATAAGTCATATTTTTGCTTCCTTTAATAGTTAAAACAAATTTACATTATTGCAATCAGTTGATAAAACATTGTCCTTTACAATTATAAAAGCTTTTTTTTAAAATCCACTACTCTGCTAGCATGTGAGCAGACTAGGGTAGATCCTGCTGAAATCTATGTATTGAATGAATACACAATCCTTTTCAATCGGAAAAATATCGTTTTTGAATCGAGAATCGCGTTGAATCAAAAAAATTGATTTATAATCTAATCGCGACCCCAAGAATCGATATTAAATCGAATCGTGGGACACCCAAAGATTCACAGCCCGAGTCACTGACTACTTTCACAACATGTAATACATGAAATAGTGTCATGTGTACACCTTCTATGAGAGTCTACATGCTAGTGAAGTGTATTTCTGGTCTTGGCATGGTCGCCTGGACAGAAGGATGACATGGCAGTTTGGCCGGATCAAAAGAGACGTCGGAGACGCTTTACTAAACTAACTTCATAACAAGTAAGCGTCATTTAAACAGGTCTGCAGTACTCGGAGGAGTCTTAGTCAAAAAAGAAGGATTCCTGTCCTGGAGAAGCCAAACCATCAGTTGATATATTCCTTCTTTGTCTGTTTGGGTGTGCGCTAAGTCTAAATCGCACCACCTGACCAAAAAAGTGAAGTGAATTATATTTATATAGCGCTTTTCTCAAGTGACTCAAAGCGCTTTACATAGTGAAACCCAATATCTAAGTTACATTTAAACCAGTGTGGGTGGCACTGGGAGCAGGTAGGTAAAGTGTCTTGCCCAAGGACACAACGGCAGTGAGTAGGATGGCACAAGCGGGAATCGAACCTGCAACCCTGAAATTGCTGGCACGGCCGCTCTACCAGCCGAGGAGATGTTCGCGTGTAAGTGTCTGGAAAACAACTACTTTAAGTCATGACATGAAGGTTGGCATTCAAACTAGACAGGTAGTCTCTTCTCAAGGATATGGTTATCACTTTTGCATTCCGAAGTCCCAATTAGGGCCTCCTTCCTACAAGAAGTGATCCAATTCACCTGTGAATATCAAACTAAGGGGCCTTATCTCATCATGTGCTCAAACTGAAATACCACTCTTTACTCAATCCTGATGGTTTGCTTTCTCCAAGATGAATATGAACATTCACCATATGTAGAACATCATGTGAGGTCGTTAATACACTTCACTGTTGAAGTTAATTGACATTTTATGAAAGGTGCTTCATGTTTATTCAGCCAAAATGGGACTATTTACTGTATTTGAATAACAGGAAAATGTATATATAGCCTGCTTAGAGTAATTATAAGGCACACTTTATGTTTAGTTATTACATTTGTGTGAACCATTTGATAACGTATTATTTAATACTGCTAATATGATGGAATATGTAAGTGTTTAATTGCATTAATGGCGGAAGGATATGTGTGGTAATTAGGTTTTCGTTGTTGTTTGACGTTTCGGAATGTGAAGTGAAGCGAAGTATATTCATATAGCGCTTTTCTCTAGAGACTCAAAGCGCTTTTACATCGTGAAACCCAATATCTACTGTAAGTTACATTCAAACCAGTGTGGGTGGCACTGGGAGCAGGCGGGTAAAGTGTCTTGCCCAAGGACACAACGGCAGTGACTAGGATGGCAGAAGCGGGGATCGAACCTGGAACCCTCAATTTGCTGGCACGTCCACGCTACCAACCGAGCTATACCGCCCCATGGATAAATTAACTTCACAAGTAAACGAGTCATACCAAAGACTATACAAATGGGAGCCATTACCACCCTGTTTGGCACTCAGCATCAAGGCTTGGAATTGGGGGTTAAATCACCAAAAATCATTCCCGGGCGCAGCCACCGCCGCTGCTCACTGCTCCCCTCACCTACCAGGGGGTGATCAAGGGTGATGGGTCAAATGCAGAGAATTATTTTGCCACACCTAGTGTGTGTGTGACAATCATTGCTATTTTAACTTGAACTTTTACTGTCCTTAAATACCTTTTACACAAAGACAGTAACTCTTTGTTGTTCTAGCCTTGGGGCCGGTCAGTCTGGACAAAGCCCAGTTTGTTGCTTGGCCAGTCAATCTATTTAAGTCGGGTGACCTCCGACCCCTATCCTCTACTCCTACTTGTGAGGGCTTCCTACCAAATGTTGCTAATGTTTTTACACTTGCTCCTTAAATCCAAACCTGTATTCCTGTAGGATTCCAATTTCTTGGGGGCAAGAGCCACCACTCTCTGGAGAGCTTGTGATGGACATGTGCACTTTTGAAGCTATTTAAGGGCGTATTTCCTTAGTAGAATAATCCTCTAAAGGATTCTGTGACCAAATACAAACACAAAAAAATGGTACAAGGTATAATTCACCTCACCACAACTAACACAATTGTATCGACTTGAGTCATAGCCAATTTGCCACTGCTGCGGAATAAAGTTTATTTTGCTGCTTCGTGTGTTAATTATTTTTTCGGTGGGTGGGGAAAGAGGACACGGGTTTCACTGAACAGGAAGGAATCACGTCCGCTGTCATGGCGTCTGCCAGCGAAGGTGAAGATCAGATGGTCCCCAATTGTGAGGAGGACAACAGTCCCATTCAGGGAATCCAATCTCGTTACCTGCGCTGCTCATCGCCCAGGTAACACACCAGCTCTGAAAAACAATGAGTGCAGAACACAGGACAACTTTGTCTCTGTTGTTTCCAGCCTCTCCATGATGTCAGAGTCCAGGTTTTCCACCGTCTCAGGCTCGGACGCCGCCAGCATCTTCATGGAGCCCATCCACCTGTCATCTGCCGTCGCTGCCAAAAAGATCATCAGTGAGGGTGAGACACACTTTGATGAACTCATGAAAATATTTTCCCCTATTTGATCATACGAGAGGCCTGGAAAATGTCAAGCAAATATACAGTCTGAGGTAGTGCTGTTAAAAGTTCTGAGGGTGTCTGAAGGTTGCAAGAAGCCAGAAAAACTCACGGATTCTCTCAGTTCTCTCAGCCACATTATGAGTGATCGTGACTCCTGCTGCGACCGCTTCTGCGACCAGCAGGATACCGACGTGCCGCATACGCACACGGGGGAACATAATTGAAAGTGCAGAAGATGAAACATGTATTCCCCATTAAGCTGCTGAGAGTGGGGTCGATCTGAAGAGGAATGTGGTGCGAGTCAAATGAGACGATTAGGTCCAATGACTGCGGTCTGTTGTCACTAATGATGTACGTGGGTGAGTCTGCACCCGTCTTATGGAGAGTCATGCTGGAGGAATCAAAGAAAATTAGCAAACATTATCGTGATGGCAAATTCCAGCAGATGATCCTGTTTAAAGTAGGTTTTTCCTATAATTTCTCTAAACCAGAGGTCACCAAACTTCTTGACTAGGGGGCAAAAATGGGTTATGTGTGTGTTTTTGCACACACACACACACACACACACACACACACATATATATATATATATATATATATATATATATATATATATATGTGTGTATGTGTGTGTGTGTATGTATATATATATAATATATACATATATATATGTAGGTGTGGGAAAAAATCACAAGACTACTTCATCTCTGAGATGAAGTAGTCTTGTGATTTTTTCCCACACCTACAAATTGCGCTCTACCACGGTATCGAGCACTATTCTCTGGATAATCCAATCAAGACATATATATATATATATATATATATATATATATATATATATATGTGTGTGTGTGTGTGTGTGTGTGTAGGTGTGGGAAAAATCACAAGACTACTTCATCTCTACAGAACTGTTTCATGAGGGGTTCAGGAGATTTTAATGGAAGCATTCACATACAATGGTTTATATAGGGCACAGAGTGGGTGGGTACAGACAGGCGTAGGGGCGTGGTGATTGGCTCATGTGTTACCTAGGAGGTGTTTCTGTCTGTGGCGGCATGTTGAAATGATTTCACTGTGCTTGTTGAGGGATGATAGATCTGGCTGATATATAATAAACAGTTTCTCTTTTAAGCATAGGTTGCATCTTTTATTACCACTGTTGTAAGGTGTGCTGGATGCAAGAATTTGCCATGTTATTGAATATTCAACATTATTGTCTTTGAGGTTCCAAATGTGTTTGCTGAGTTCTGTAGAATTCCGCAAAGTCTGGTTTCTAAAGGAGGTGTTGTGATTATTCCATCTTGTTTTGGTAAACGACCAAGCAAAAGTAACACGCAAGGACATTAACACATCCGACACGTACGTAGGATTAACCAAAGGAACGTTCAAAACTTTTTAATGTTAATGTAAATTCTAGATGCAAGTAATTTACTGTGATTATTCAAAATGCAAACGTGATGAATCTGTTTTTTTTTCCATATTTGTTTGACAGCACTATTTTTAAAGGATTTTGTTGTATTTTATGTCTTATTATTTCATAAAACGTGGGATTTGTAATCTAATTGGTCGTCAGGACAAATTACCGATTACCATTTAAGCTCAATGTATAAGATGAGTGTAAATCCTGCCTGAAAATCCTTTCAATATAGATCATCTGTTATTGGCAGAACTGCCCCCTCGCGGTGCCCGCCCTGAGTCCATTCCAGAGTCCATGCTTGAAACGGCAGACCAGCTTATGGTGGAGGATCTTTACAACCGAGTCAAGGATATGATTGACGACCGCAGTCCTTACAACACTCCGTGTGTGCTGGACATCCAGAGGGCCATGGTTCAGGAGCGCCTGGAGGCCCCAAGCAGGCCTGTGGACGAGGTGTGGCCAAACATTTTCATTGCTGAAAAGTGAGTGTCACAATATCCTCTCATTCTGTGCAATTTGAAACTAGGAGTGTACACTGTAGAAGTTGAAATGATTACGTGTGTGTTTAAACTCACTGCTCCATTTCACTCAGAGCTGTCGCTGTAAACAAGGCTCGCCTGAAGCGAATGGGCATCACACACATTCTCAATACTGCCCACAACACAGGCGTCTACACCGGGGAGGCTTTCTATGCCGGCATGGGCGTGCACTACATGGGCATTGAGGTGGACGACTTTGTTGACGCTGATATTTCGCCACACTTCCGACCCACCGCTGAGTTCTTTGACGAGGCTTTGCTTACCCACAGAGGTGAACATCGCAAATGACTCGGACCTGATGTCTTGTCTTGGATGAAGAGTTGTTGATTTTCAACCCTTAGGGTTAAGAAGAACTCTCTCTTCCTTTTGTTTGCAGGCAAAGTTCTGGTGATTTCCATGATGGGCGTCAGTCGCTCAGCTGTTCTGGTGGCTTCTTACCTCATGATATTCCAGCACATGAGCATCATGGAGGCCCTGACAGCTATTAGGAAGAAGCGGCCCATCAACCCCAACGAGGGTTTCCTGAAACAGCTACGAGAGCTCAACGAAGACCTGATGGAGGAGCGAGACGACGACGACACACTGAGCCAGTGTTCTGTTATTGATGCACACACCCGCGCTCGTATTTTCGGTGATGGAAGTGAGGATGATACCCATGAGGACGGAGAGCAAAGTATGATTGAGGTAAAAGCGCACTCCATCATGATGGAGGAGGAGGAAGACGGTGCCAGCGTGATGAGCAGTGTGGCCTCCTCCGCAGCTGCCGAGGCTCTCAGAAGTGGATCGATAAGACTGCAGGAAAACAAACCTTCACGCGGTGCCGAAGAAAAGACAGTTCTGCCTGAGCAGGTGGGAAGCGGGGAAGGTGTCGTGGACGAAGATGGCCTGGACAGCATGATCCATGAGTGGCAGCGCAGAAATGAGCAGTTCCAAAGTGAGGAGTGGTGGGAGGCGCAGCTAAACAGCGATGAGGAAGATTCGGCGCCCGGCATGTGTGCGGATGCCGATGTGGAAAGCGTCACCAGTGAGGACTTGCGTGCCATGAAAGAACGTTTGAAGCGTTGCAACAGACGCCCTCCATCAGACACCACGTCCACCTCCAGTTGTACCAGCTACTCCGACCTTTGGAAGCAGCGGCTGAGGGAGATCGAGGAACAAGCCGCAGCTCGTTATCGCAAAAAGGATGATGAGAAAGGCAGTGAAAGTGACATTACACAGGAACAAGAGACAAAGAAAAAGGTTGAAGATGAGATGGAGAGCATCCTATCAGACACAACCTCTATGTACAACTTCTGCAAAAAGAACAAGGAAAAGATGACTCCATTGGAACGCTGGCGGGTTAAAAGGATCCAGTTTGGCTTCAACATGAAAGACCGGGAAAACGGGGAGAATGGTTCTGTTGTTGATGACGAGAAAGGGGACAGCGTCAAAGCTGCAACTCCATCCTTTGAAGACGTCAACTTGACAGCATATCAGACATGGAAGCGGAAGCAACAGAGACGACTCGGCGAGGAGAACGTGGATGAGATTTTGGAGCTGAGTCGGGGTGAGGACTCTACGACTGTCAAGCGGCGGCAAAGGCGAGAGGAGCTCCTGGAACGTTCTAAAAAAACTTTAGAAGAGAGTCAGTCCATGTGCGGCTGGGAGAATGAGAGCTGTGTAAGTGGAGCTACAATACCTCTCTCCGCCTTCTGGGCCGGAGCTGGAGTCACTGGACCGCCAACTGCTATCATTGACGACAACATGTCAATGCTCAGCGGAGGTTCCTCTGTCATATCATCCGTGTCACATGCTCGTAGTACAAAGTCAATGCAATCTGCAGCGCTTCCTAGTCCTATAACACCAGTTCCTCCCATCCTTCCAGTTCCGAGTGTTCAGGTACCTGGGGGAGAACCAATGGTTAACCTGGCCAGTATCCAGAACTGGATCGCCAATGTGGTTAGTGAAACCATCAAACAGAAGCAGAGCGAGATGAGCTTGCCCCCTCCGTCACGTGCGGGATCAGAGTTGAGCTTTGCCGCCGCATCAAGTGTGATGTCAGGCCGAGGTGGGGATGATGATAAAGCATCCATGTTGAGTGGAGCCTCCTACTCCAGTGCAATGTCGCAGGCTCGTGGTCCACCATCGTCTGTTCTTGCAGGTGGCAGTTTCAGTGCACGAGGCTCTGCACTGGACACCAGGAAAAACAAAATCACAACCACCAGCGTCCCTCTGTACAGCCTCTTCCAGGACCAGGTCGACTTGAGCAAATTAAATGCCATGGACAAAGAGATCAAGACTGACATGAGAGGCAAGATGGAGACCTACGAGAAGAAAAAAATCCTGGAGGACAACAAGCGTAGCACTTTGTACAAGAAAAAGAAACCAAAGGAAGATGGGGATGAGGAGGAGAATCAAAGAAAAGAGGAGGACTTTCTTGAAGAGGCAAAGAAAAAAAAACCTGCGAGAACATTTGGCCTTTCCGGATGTCTGAACCTAAACCCGGCTCTGGAGAAGGACAAGAACACCAGCATTGACGACTGGCTAAAGAGTGTCAGGCCTCCTCCGAAAAAAGCTGCAGCCACTGCAGAAAACGACCCCTACGACGACCTTGATGACTCCGCCTCCCAGTTGGACTTTTCCAGCCGTAGGGTCTCATGTGCTAGTGAGGATGTCGAGGATAAGACCTACGGTGACACCGCCAGATACCTATCCCGGCTGCGTGAAGTCAAATCTCCTGACGACATGGAATATTCCGGCCACAGCCGAACCGAAAGGTCATACGGCCAGAATGATGAGGTGAGGGATGTCAGCTCAAGGAGGAAGTTGACTTACCCTTCACAATACACAAATAATGAGACAGTAGGGGGAAGGCAGGCTGCAGATGATGAGGACGAGGAAGAGGACATTGCCACGTTCATTGCCCAGACCAGGGAGAGAGCCAGAGCTCGGGCGGCTGCTGAAGGGGAGGACAGTGAGGTGCTCACTGCCTGGAGGGCTCAGCAGGAAGCTAAGTTGCAAAAACATACCAATGACTGAAGACAAACTACTGATGACTTATACATCTTATAAATCATTGCAATAAATGTTCAAATAAAGTTACCCTAGTGATTCTTGTAACTATAGGTTTCCAGAGGTTTTCAGCTACGTGGAGTTATGCACACATGTGCAGTGTTGCAAAGCATTTCATGAGAAGTTGAAAAGTCTGTTTATTGCTCCAACACGTGCATAGGAATTACCTTCTAGCAATACATAATCGTGCATCGATGTCCTTTAATTAAATAATGTAATCCATGTACTGTAATACAGTCAACAACTGTCAAACCAGTCACAACAATAGTTTCACCACTCTCCCACTCGCATAAGTCATTCGCGCTCGTACAAGTGCTAAATGCTACAGCGTTGATCGCGCTACCGCAAAAGCACCGTCAATTTTGTACCTAACTTTTATTAGTAGATTGCACAGTACAGTACATATTCTGTACAATTGACCACTAAATGGTAACACCCGAGTACGTTTTTCAACTTGTTTGAGTCCAGGTTAATCAACCCATGAAAGGGCGCCTCTACAAGAGTGAGATTCTGCAAAAGTGAGACCCGATGAAGAATTATACACAAAAGAGCAGATAAGTTCAATGGGTCAACGAGTCCGTGGTCAAAGAGTGTTCACAAAGGTGGAAGCTAGTCCAAGGCCAAGAAGGCAAGGGAAGGAAAGAGGGAGACACTTGAGTTTTTCAATCCATCCATGAGAGGATATTTCTCAAAATGATTGTTTATAATGTTAACCGTATTAGTTTTGAAGTAACCATGGACCAGTGCGACAAAAAAATGCAATGAAGTGATCAAAATAATAGTTTTCCATGCCACAACAGCTAGGTGGGGAATTGATTTACAAATCTGTCGATTGTCAAGTCGTCATACCAAACATTTTACTGCTCAATCTGCCGATTGCTGAAAAACTGACTGATATCGTGGGAAATTACAGCCAGTTTCATTTTATGAGGGAGAAAAATGCATACTGTTGTTAGTTAAGTTAAGACAGATCATCTGGACAGTTGGTCCTTTCATAGGAATCTGATGGTTGATGTTTGGCACCATCAAGAGGATTTACTGGGACTGTGCTCCATCAAAGTGATTATTTTTGCATTTGTTAGAAGCAA
The DNA here is from genome assembly GCF_033978795.1 of Nerophis ophidion. Classification (NCBI taxonomy): domain Eukaryota; kingdom Metazoa; phylum Chordata; class Actinopteri; order Syngnathiformes; family Syngnathidae; genus Nerophis; species Nerophis ophidion. The sequence continues at coordinate 1,623,564 of NC_084637.1, read as the reverse complement.
GTTAAGAAACATTTTTTTTTTCCATAAATAATCTAGGGAGGCGTTTGGATGGCATCCTGACCAGATGCCCGAACCACCTCATCTGGCTCCTCTCCATGTGGAGGAGCAGCGGCTTTACTTTGAGTTCCTCCCGGATGACAGAGCTTCTCACCCTATCTCTAAGGGAGAGACCCAAACTCATTTGTGCCGCTTGTACCCGTGATCTTGTCCTTTCGGTCATGACCCAAAGCTCATGACCATAGGTGAGGATGGGAACGTATATCGACCGGTAAATTGAGAGCTTTGCCTTCCGGCTCAGCTCCTTCTTCACCACAATGGATCGGTACAACGTCCGCATTACTGAAGACGCCGCACCGATCCGCCTGTCCATCTCACCATCCACTCTTCCCTCACTCGTGAACAAGACTCCTAGGTACTTGAACTCCTTCACTTGGGGCAGGGTCTCCTCCCCAAACAGAAAATGGCACTCCACCCCATTCTGGGCGAGAACCATGGACTCAGACCTGGAGGTGCTGATTCTCATCCCAGTCGCTTCATACTCGGCTGCGAACCGATCCAGTGAGAGCTGAAGATCCAGGCCAGATGAAGCCATCAGGACCACATCATCTGCAAAAAGCAGAGACCTAATCCTGCGGCCACCAAGCCGGATCCCCTCAACGCCTTGACTGCGTATATGTACACACTTAAATAAATACACTTAAATACACTTACAGTATATACACTTAAATACACTGAATGTAGATTAACAGTCACTCTCTTTTGTTTCAAACTTCCTCTTTGACCTTTGTTCTGTCTCGAGCATACACTCATGTATGGTGCCTGCTGCCTTCTCAATGTAATAATAATAATAATGATAATAATGATAATAATAATAATGGATTAGATTCATATAGCACTTGTGTAGACACTCAAAGTTCTTCACAAAGAAGTGAGAAGCCATCATTCATTCATACCAATATGTGAGAACATCATGAAACTGTTATGGCTATCACTGTACAGGACTGCCAGAATATAGACACTGTGTTCTAGCAACCAAAAATTATATATATATCTATATATATATATAGATATATATACATTTTGTGGTTGTATTCAAATGTATTTTCTCAACTTCAAACATTAGGATTTGAGGGTCAGATGGCCCTTCTTGACCCTACGTAGAACCGGCCCTGCTGCACAAAATTGATGAACAAAATGTTTGTTGTTGATTTGTAATACACAAAGGGAGTTGTGGATATTAAACGTTTGTTTTATGTTCTGGCAAAATAAGATTATTCTCTTTGTTTGGATTGAAATGAATCTTGTAAAAAATGAGTAGCTCCCTCAGCTGCAATTTTAATTTTGCTAAAGTAGCTTTTGCAGGAAAAAAAACGATCCCTGCCTACCCTTTGTCTCTGTTGTCTTAGGGTACGGATGTCAAACTCAAGGCCCTGGTGCCAAATCTGGCACGCTACATTAATTTACGTGGCCTGCGTAAGTCTGGAAATAATATACGTTAATAATATGCTTAATCTTTCTTACTAAATATATTTGTTCTTTTCCCTTTTTCCTGGGGCGGTATAGCTTGGTTTGGTAAAATGACCGTGCCAGCAACTCGAGGGTTCCGGGTTCGGTCCCCGCTTCCGCCATCCTAGTAACTGAAGTGGAGTGTGTTTAATATATTTATATAGCGCTTTTCTCTAGTGACTCAAAGTGCTTTACATAGCGAAACCCAATATCTAAGTTACATTTAAGCAGTGTGGGTGGCACTAGGAGCTAGTGGGTAAAGTGTCTTGCCCAAGGACACAACGGCAGCGACTAGGATGGCGGAAGTGGGGGATCGAACCTGGAACCCTCAAGTTGCTGGCACGGCCGCTCTGCCAACCGAGCTATACCGCCCCTGTGCTTTACTGCCAATAAGGATTTGCACCTTTTAAAAACCCAGGCACTGTGCCAACGTCTGTCTGTCTGTCCCTCAGGACAGAAGGGAAGGCTCCAAATGGAAGTAGTTCAGATAGTTTCAGTTTTGTCTGCAATGCATTCCATGCCAGAGGGGCAGCAATGCCAAAAGCTCTTTTGCCAATTCAGTCCGTACATGAGGAAGAGTTAAAACATACATATTGTTGGAGCGTAATGCATAAGAGCTGCTTTTTCTTTGTAACAAAGGACACAAGCATGGAGGCATGACACCTATAAGAGCCTTATAAATAATAGTCAGCCAATGTGTAAAGTAATTTAAGAGTAATTTATGATTTAAAGAAAAGGGCTGGGATTAAATAAATGTACATTTCTTCTCACTCCTTTTCAAATATGTACAAAAAAAAAAGAAAGTCCAATGCTCATTTGTTTTCGTTTTTTTATTCTCCATTGTTTTCATTTTGTTGTAAAGTCTGTTAAGGCTATATCACTGTATTGGATCAGGCTTGCTCACAGTTTTTAAAGTCAGATTTAAATATTTTTTTGCAGCTTATGTAAAGAAATATATTGTTAATGTATTATATATATACACATGTATATTCATTGTTAAAAGCGGCCCTCTGAGGGCAACCATAACTGCAATGTGGCCCTTAATGAAAACCAATGTGACAACCCTGTCAATCATTTTAAATAATTGTTCTTAATTCGACCAGATGACAGCTTATTTTATTACTAAGACACAATGTTACTTTTGAATAATAACTGTGTTATTTTAAATATATATCGTTCCTGTGTTTTATTTTGATTATAGTCACCCATGATCAAAAAATTACAGGCAAAATCAAATTATTATTCATAATTTTTTTTGTTATTTATTTTATCTAATAATTATTCAAGTGCCTTGAACATTTTTCATTTTCCGGTAATACTTAACTTGCAGTACCTCCCAACCCTGTGTGTACTGTGCTTGTTTAAGAAATTAGTGAGCATAAAGACTACAATACCCAAAATGCCTTTCGCTACCCCTCGCTGACGTCATCTCCTCAAGCTTCTGCTGGCGTGTGGTCCTTCCGCGTTAGGCGGACGGCAACAAAGCTGCCCTGCTTTTGTACGATTGTATCTCCTGGGAAAGGTTGAGTTAGATAATGTTGACATTGACTCCAAAGCGAAATGTGTTGGGAGGAAGTTAGGGTCCGGAGTTTGTTCGCAACATGGCTGTCACAGCAGGATGTCCGACACCACGTGTGAGGAAACGTCTGTGACGTCACCAGGCTGCTGTCCCGCGCTTCTCTCTCTGATGCTGACTTTCTGACTTTCTGGCCGCGGAGGACTGACGATGTCGCCGAGCAGTGAGCTGGCGAGGACCAGGGCGCCACTTAGCCGGTGAGCGAGAGGCTGAATGCCGCGCAGGAAACAGTCCAACCCGCAGCCTGTCAAATGTGAGTCCGTGTCCTCTTTCTGCTCCTTCTTCGTGGGACAAGCACAGGAAGTCACCATTTAGGGAAGTTATTTGTGTTTGTGTAATTGTGGGCCTTTAAACTTTTGTTTTAATGGTTGCCTGAAGAAGCAGAAAAGAGGAACTGGTTTGACTGGTCCAACTTCTTCACATCCTGCTTCTCCTGCTGGCTGTCAGAGAGGAAGACTGGCCTTCATCTCATCCTGAAACTTGTCTGGCCTTCATCTCATCCTGAAGCTTGTCTGGCCTTCATCTCATCCTGAAACTTGTCTGGCCTTCATCTCATCCTGAAGCTTGTCTGGCCTTCATCTCATCCTGAAGCTTGTCTGGCCTTCATCTCATCTTGAAACTTGTCTGGCCTTCATCTCATCCTGAAGCTTGTCTGGCCTTCATCTCATCCTGAAACTTGTCTGGCCTTCATCTCATCCTGAAGCTTGTCTGGCCTTCATCTCATCCTGAAACTTGTCTGGCCTTCATCTCATCCTGAAGCTTGTCTGGCCTTCATCTCATCCTGAAGCTTGTCTGGCCTTCATCTCATCTTGAAACTTGTCTGGCCTTCATCTCATCCTGAAGCTTGTCTGGCCTTCATCTCATCCTGAAACTTGTCTGGCCTTCATCTCATCCTGAAACTTGTCTGGCCTTCATCTCATCCTGAAGCTTGTCTGGCCTTCATCTCATCCTGAAGCTTGTCTGGCCTTCACTTGCCTTCCTCTGTCCTCTTTTCTCTTTCCTCTTTCCACCTGTTTCTTCACTTACTGCTTGACCTTGGCTCATACTTGTCAACCTTGAGACCTCAAAATCAGGAAGATACTCAAAATGTATATATATTCAAATATATATGTATAGCTGTAATTCACTGAAATTTAAGTATTGTATATATATAGATATATATGTATATAAAGAAATTCCATTTTGTCGACTATTGCAGCTGACATCATTATTCATGCATTCGTTACGTCTCGTAACCTATTATTTTCATGTCTCCTCATGTCTAGCATTAAAAGATTACAGGTGGTACAAAATAAAGCTGCTAGACTTTTGACAAGACCAAAAAACTTTGATCATATTACACCTATACTGTATATACCTTTTATACATTAGGGGTCTAACGGTACACAAAAATTTCGGTTCATTACATACCTCGGTTCAGAGGTCACGGTTCGGTTCATTTTCAGTACTGTAAGAAAAAAACAAAATATACATTTTTTGATTATTTATTTAACAAATTTGCTAAATCTTCCACCAAAAATATTTTTCTTTGTGGAATATTTCATGTGAAGTAATCGGAAACTTGGATAGGTCAATAATTCATAATAACATTGATTTTGATTCAATATTATGTTTTGAGCAATGACAGTTTGAAAGAAAAAAAAACAGCTTTGTTTTATTAGTCAACATTGCAACTTTTTCTGAATCACATTTAGCCTTTAAGCTTTTTTTATTTCACTTTTGTTTATGTTTTTGCTTATTTTGATAGTATTTTTAGAATGTGCCGTGGGCCTTTAAAACATTAACTTTGTGCCACAAATGGCCTCCGGGGCACACTTTTGACACCCCTGCTATAGATAATCAAAAATTAAATCTGATTAATCAATGGATAAAAAGCAGAGGCTGGAGACACATGCACGTTTATCATAACTCTCTCTGTCTCTGCCCCTCCCTCACTAATGTTAACGCTGCGTGCACCACTTTTTTTTTTGTTTTTAACTCCTTCTTAACCCTGAACGTACATTGAAAATACACGCAACTCTAACTTAAAATGCCGGACATTCGTGGCATTTAAAAAACTCCACCTGGACCGCTCCGCAAAAGAGGACATGTCCCGTGAAAAGAGGAGGTGTGGTCAGCAGTGTGTCCCACAGGTCAGGAATCTATTTGTGGTGGTGTGGTCGCACGGCAGCGGGGGTGGGGGTGGGTGTCAGCGGCGATGACCAAGAAGCACGCGGAGTTGGAATATAATTACAACACTTTATGTACATATTTCAATACATATTTATATAATATGTAACTACAAGTTCCATTCACAGACAGACCCATTGCTTTTATGAGCGGTCAAGCGAGTCAAAAGCCGGAAAAAAATATATATATTATTTTATTTGTGGCGGCTGTAATTCTTTCGTGGTGGGCCGCCACAAATAAATGAATGTGTGGGAAACCCTGGTCAGTCTATCATAGCCCAGTCGTTGCTAACATGCCGTGTGTTTTTTTTTTTTTTTATTGATTGAAACTTTTATTAGTAGATTGCACAGTACAGTACATATTCCATACAATTGACCACTAAATGGTAACACCCCAATGAGTTTTTCAACTTGTTTAAGTCGGGGTCCACGTAAATAAATTCATGGTGCCGCGGTGTGCATGGTTTACACAACGTGCGGTGCGCTACTTATATGTCCGTGTCGTTCGGTACACCTCCGAACCAAACCAAAACCCCGTACTGAAACGGTTCAATACAAATACACGTACCGTTACACCCCTATTATATATATATATATATAATATATATATATATATATATATAATATATATATATATATATATATATAATATATATATATATATATGTATATATATATATATATATATATATATATAACTATACTGGCTCACCTGCTCTGGCTTCCTGTGCACTTAAATGTGACTTTAAGGTTTTACTACTTTGATATAAAATACTACACGGTCTAGCTCCATCCTATCTTGCTGATTGTATTGTACCATATGTCCTGGCAAGAAATCTGCCATTAAACAAATCCAGCTTATTAGTGATTCCCAGAGCCCCAAAAAAATCTGCGGGCTATAGAGCGTTTTTATTGGGGCTCCAGTACGCTGGAATCCCCTCCCAGTAACAGTTAGAGATGCTACCTCAGTAGAAGCATTTAAGTCCCATCTTAAAACTCATTTGTATACTCTAGCCTTTAAATAAACCCCCTTTTTAGACCAGTTGATCTGCCGTCTCTTTTCTGCTCTGCCCCCCTCTCCTTCGCGGAGGGGGTTGGGGGGTGGGAATGGGTTCGGTGGCCACAGATGAAGTGCTGACTGTCCAGACTTGGGACCTGGGGGGGGGGGGGGGGTTGTGGCTTGTGCAGCCCTTTGAGACACCTGTGATTTAGGGCTATATAAATTAACATTGATTGAATGAAATACTTGAATTTCAGTGAATTGCAGCTATATATATATATATAATATATATATATGTGTGTGTGTGTGTGTATATATAATGTGTAAGACCATCCCCTCATGTTGCAACATGACAATGCAGGGACCCATGTTGCAAGACTCTTTATACAATTCTTAGAAGCTGAAAACATCTCAGTTCTTGCATGGCTAGTATACTCAATGGACATAACACCCATTGAGCATGTTTGGCTTGCTGTGGCTCGGAGTATACCACAGCGTGTTCCAGTTCTTGACTATATATCCAGCAACTTGGCACAACCATTGAAGAGGAGTGGGCCAACATTCCAGAGGCCACAATCAACAACCTGATCAACTCTGCCAAGGAGATGTGTTGCACTGCGTTAGGCAAATAAATGCTGGTCACACCAGATACTGACTTCTTTTCTGACATCCCCAATAAAGCAAAACTGCCTTCTATTTATATAGTGGCCTTTAATCGTGGGTAGCTTAAGGCACACCTGTGAGGTGGCATGGATTACTTTGGCAAAGATTTAGACAGATTTGTGAACAATGCTTGAGACGAATAAATCTTGTGTGTATTGTAAAGGTAACATTCACCCATGTATTTATATTATTAGCCACCAGAAGCAAGATTTGCACATGCATGAAAGCTTAATTGTCATTGTAATCAAGACCTACGATGGAATTACTACAGCACGTCTGTGAAAATAATACAAATAACCATTAGCACAAATGAAGGTAAATGCTGTAAACAAACTGCCGTAGCCAAAGTCACAAGTAAATGTGCAAGTGATGGTTATGTCGAGGTCCTGCTAGTCCGAGGCCATCAATAGAAATGGGTTCCTCTGTATTATTGTGATTGACGGGTTTTGTGCTCAGTGGAGTTGGATGGCGGTGGTGTGGCTTGTGATTCCAACTGTCCAATTCTGGAGAGCGATGTTCTCCTCGGTAAGGAGTTGGAGTTTGGTGGCTGTGAAATCATGGGATTGGAACAAGACAACAGTGAGTGTCACACGCATACAACTTCTTAAAGCAGAACATTTAAGTGTTCATTTTGTTGTCTCACCGTCAGGTGTGACCATGTTCTCTCTGAGTGTGGACGAGGATTCATCACCACTTCCTGACACCTCTTTTCCAGCATTCCTCTCGTGTAAAGGCTGTGGTCAGCTTCTATGCCACACAGCATTGGAAGCAGAGTTTGATCTCGGTAAACTCACTTCCTCCTGGACTCTGCTTTAATTAAAGCCTCATGTGATTTTGCTAATTAGAATAATGTATTCATCCAGGTGTTGGCCTGGATCTCGGGGCGGCCCTCTACTGTCTCACCTGTGAGCCGGTCGTCCAACGCGCCGCTTCAGTCAATTCAGCCCAAGCAGAGGATGCCAAGATGGCCGACACGCTTGGCAAGAATAAAGTTAGCGAAGGTGAAATGTACGGCGCCCGCCATCTTCCGCACAAAGTCCATTCCTGCTCGCTGTGCACCTTCACCTCCCGTTACTCCAACCACCTGAAACGCCACATGCGCACCCATGATGGCCAAAAGCCGCATCGCTGCCCTTTATGCCCCTATGCCTCGGCACAGTTGGTCAACCTGCAACGGCACACGCGCTCACACACGGGAGAGAAACCATACCACTGTCATCAGTGCAGTTATGCCTGCAGTTCCCTTGGCAACCTGCGGAGGCACCAACGCCTTCATGCGCAGGAGCGTCAGCCGAGGAGAGACCAAGGGATCAGAAAAGCCATGAGGAGAAAAGAGAAGAGTAAGAGCATAAAAGGTACATAACTGTTGAATTTAAATTGTGTGTCCCTTACTTTAACTTCTTAAAAAATTGGAAAGGGGAAACGAAGTGGTGAATGTTATAATTTGCTGTGAGGAGTTCATTTCTTCATTTTGTCTTCCTTCCATTCCCAGTCGCGTCAGATTTGACACGGCAAGTCTCTGAGGACTCTGCTTGCCTGCAGATGAAGGACAGACTGACCTCTGCATCCAACCTGCTGCCCGTCCTGCTCTTCCCGCTGTGCTGCCGCCTGTGCGGCCTCACGCTGGAGGAGGCGGACATGGAGGATGTCAACGTGGAGGATGGCGAGGATGGCAAATGGCAGGTGTGTTCAGAAAGGATCTTTTTGCAGAAGCAGGCGCTTTCAATTGCAATTATGATCCTTCTTGATTGTTGTTTTTAGGTATGTCGTCGCTGCTCTTTGGACTCGCTGATCAAAGATGGTATGGCTCATCCCAATGTCCCACTTGTGCCTCGGGAGCCACGACGGCGTGGGAACAAGCTGTACCGCTGCTCTCACTGTCCCTTCCTGTCCCGTTACCCCAATCACTTGGTCCGTCATTCGCACACCCACTCTGACGAGAAACCTCACCCCTGTCCACACTGCTCCTACACCTCCTCGCACCTGGACAACCTCAAACGGCACATGCGCGTGCACACGGGCGAGAAGCCATACCAGTGTCCGTCCTGCATCTACGCCTGTGGTAACCTTGCCAACCTGCACCGCCACGAGCGCATCCACTCGGGCGCCAAGCCATTTCACTGTGACATTTGCAGCTACTCCTGCAACCAGAGCATGAACCTCAAAAGACACATGCTGCGACACAGTGGCGAGAAGCCGTACGCATGCGGCGAGTGCGACTACACGACGGGACATTTGGACAATTACAAACGCCATCAGAGGAAACATGGACACCGCAGGGACCGCTGGGACCAAAAGGTGGCTGAACACAGCCTTAACTAAGACCAAGAACCTAGGGAAGTGTGTGTGTGTGTGTGTGTGTGTGTGTGTGTGTGTGTGTGTGTGTGTGTGTTTGTCTTGCTGAGATAGCAGGTAAACTCAGGTGCCTTCCACCAACAAACTGTAAAGCTGAGATCAATCGGATTGCTTATCAGTGTGGTGAAGGTGTTAGCATATTTTCCTTGTTTCTTGTTTGTGTTTTGCAGCATTCACATGATTGAATTATTTTTTTATGTTTACTGTTGCAGTCACATGTTTTAAGTTTGCCAATTTAAAGTGTTTATTTCTTGATCACCTACTCAGTAGCCTCATGGTTAGAGTGTCCGCCCTGAGATGGGTAGGTTGTGAGTTGAAACCCCGGCCGAGTCATACCAAAGACTATAAAATGGGAGCCATTACTTCCCTGCTTACAGCATCGAGGGTTGGAATTGGGGGTTAAATCTCCATAAATGATTCTCAGGCGCGGCCACGGCTGCTGCTCACTGCTTCCCTCACCTCCCAGGGGGTGAACAAGGGGATGGGTCAATTGCAGAGGATAATTTCACCACACCTCGTATGTTTGTGACAATCATTGATACTTTAACTTTATCGGCACTTTATTATCGTCATGGTTATGTAAAACTGGCTTTGGGGTTCCAGATTACAATTTGTGGCTTGGTTGTTCCTTAACATCCTTGTATAATTTCCCTGTAATTCAAACTTTCCAATTTGGGTCTTCCTAAGTATAATTTATTTGCATACATATGTATGTAAAATTGTTTGAACCGAAGATGCAGTTGCTTAGAATTGGCTACAAAAGACATTCAGCTTCTGTATATCTAAAAATTATTCACTTGAGTTCCTTGGATTCATGACGCTATCAACGAAATTTACAACAATTGGAGATTTAGTGACACGCTTTGAGTATCAACCTGATATGATCAACGCTGTCAAAAAACACGACCAAATGCGGTAAATCATGATCACTAATACAAGCCAAATAATTAAAAATGTATGTTGAATTATCATTTCACCCTGGAAAAAGATTGGTTCAAATCACTTCTCAAGGCCCATTGATTAACATATTGTCCATACAAATAATTTCCCCGCTGCCTTGTGGGTTAGTCTGGGAAGATAAAAGGCTCGGGGAGCACACCCTGAGAGAAAAGCAAGTGCTGGTAGGCGCACCATAGGCGGTCCCCCGACAGACCGGAGCTCCTGCAGCTGTGAGGAGGTGCAGGTCGTCCTGGGTTCCCCTTGCCACCAGATACAGCTCCTTACAGCCAAGAAGTGACGTTGGAGTGTGCGCGTCTCCCCTGTCAAAAAGACCTCAATGGTGGAGTGGGCGGGTGATGGTTGCATAGAAGCCCCACAACGGTCACAAAGGCGGGAGAAGGCTGCAGCAAAGATGGCCCCCCAATTGTCTTGGTCTTCATGCCATTGGACTCTGGCCTTTTCTTTGCCAAGGACAGTGTGGTGGCTGTTTGTGCAGCAGTCTCCCCACTTTAAAAGATTCCACGCACATGCGCTCTCATGAAGGACCCACCAACATAAGGACAATCATACTTGTTTCAAGTGATCGCCAACAACGGTACAAATGCATGAAATGTATGTAAACGTCTGCCTACAACGGTATTTTCTCAAAACAAGTGTCATTCTCATGGGAGACAGATGAATAAAAAAATATAAATACACCTTCATACTAAACTGGACTTTGTGTTTGGTAAACTATTTTACTATGGGTGTGCATTTATTGGACAGACATATCTGTTTGCTCTACCTCCATATTTGCCTGAAGGCACTTCTTCCTCTTTTAGTCTCTCTGAACAGGAAACAGATGCTCCGCTTGCCGCCCGGAGACAGGTCAGCCATAAATGTTCCATACAAAACGCCCACTTTGCAGCATGAGCACCTGATGAGCTAAGACACCAAAGTGACCGCAAACATGCTGAACCGTGACGAGCGTGAGGTCCCTGATGCTGACTTAACTTTACATTACCACTTCAACCTGGAACAGATCAGACCAGACTGAACGGTGCCACACAAAACCTGAAATCATGGGGCAGGTAAGCATTTTTGCTTTTTTCCAGCTGACAACAGGCTGTGTAACCCGTTCACAGTGTTTGCAGAGACATTCTCCTCCCAAGCTGTTCCCTGGAGACATTGTGGAGTATCCCCGGAACAAGTACTTCTCCCACTTTGCCATCTACTATGGCGAGCTGCAGGGAGTTCAGTATGTGGCTCACCTGACATCCCGAGGTTTATTGGTCTCTTTTGTTTTGGTCAAAGCTTATACTGCACATGTCTGTCTGACCGCTCAACATCTTTGCCAGATTCTGACTCCAAGTTCCTGCTCTTTGGAAGGGCCCTCAAGTCAGAGGTCAAATTGGATCCGATAGAACTGCTGGGAAAGAAATACAAGGTGATTCAACAGGTTGTTTGGGGACGGCGTGGCGCGGTTGGGAGAGTGGCCGTGCCAGCAACCTGAGGGTTCCTGGTTCAATCCCCACCTTCTACCAACCTCGTCATGTCCATTGTGTCCTTGAGCAAGACACTTCGCCCTTGCTCCTGATGGTCGTGGTTAGGGCCTTGCATGGCAGCTCCCGCCATCAGTGTGTGAATGTGTGTGTGTAAATGTGGAAATAGTGTCAAAGCGCTTTGAGTACCTTGAAGGTAGAAAAACACTATACAAATATAACACATTTACCATGTTCTGTGTGCGAGGTACCTTTTTTGAAAAGGCATTGAGAAAATAATTGTGCTGTGTAGGTCAACAACATGCTGGATGATTGTGTCCCAGCCAGAGATTTCCACAATGTGGTGAAACAGGCCATCGACAACATGATTGGACAGGAAGTGACTTTTGACATCCTGTTCCACAATAGCGAGCACCAAGCAACGTTATTCCGATACGGAGTCAAGAAGTCTGAGCAGGTTAAAAGTTGCTGTACTTCCACCAACTCCTCATGGCTGCTCAACGTAATTTAAAATGAAAATGCTTTTTGTGTGCCTTGCAGATTGAGAGAATCTATGAGCACATAATGCCTGCGTGGAAGAAGCTCTTTGAGAAGAGGCAGCTGTGAAAGAGCATCAATTGTAGTTGTTACTGTTTTTACCTTCGGACGCATCATTAGAAAAATTAATACAAATAGAAAAACTAGTTAGAACATTAAGGAAAACATTTATTTTTGTTTTATTGTTTTCAGTTTTATGTCGACGCAATAACGTGTTGTCTGTTTTGTTTTTGTTCTATCTATCCTGAAGGAGTTTACAAAAGTTGAGCTAAGGAAATCAAGGACAAGATTTATTACCTCCCCAATTCTTCCCAAAATTAAAAAAATACCATTTTAAAATTATCAATGGAATATATCCTTCAAAGGATTTTTTTGAAACTTAAATTTAACATTGAGGTTGTTGGCTGTTATATGTGTGGAGCTGCAGGGGATGTCAATCATCTGTTTGTGGAATGTGATACTGTACATGTGTGTTTGTGTCTACATGTGTGTGTGTGTGTCTACATGTGTGTTTGTGTCTACATGTGTGCGTGTGTGATACTGTACATGTGTGTGTGTGATACTGTACATGTGTGTTTGTGTCTACATGTGTGTGTGTGTGTGTGTGACACTGTACATGTGTGTGTGATACTGTACATGTCTGTGTGTGATACTGTACATGTGTGTTTGTGTCTACATGTGTGTGTGTGTGTGATACTGTACATGTGTGTGTGATACTGTACATGTCTGTGTGTGTGATACTGTACATGTGTGTTTGTGTCTACATGTCTGTGTGTGATACTGTACATGTGTGTTTGTGTCTACATGTGTGTGTGTGATACTGTACATGTGTGTTTGTGTCTACATGTCTGTGTGTGTGATACTGTACATGTGTGTTTGTGTCTACATGTGTGTGTGTGATACTGTACATGTGTGTTTGTGTCTACATGTGTGTGTGTGTGTGATACTGTACATGTGTGTGTGATACTGTACATGTGTGTTTGTGTCTACATGTGTGTGTGTGTGATACTGTACATGTGTGTTTGTGTCTACATGTGTGTGTGTGTGAGATACTGTACATGTGTGTGTGTGATACTGTACATGTGTGTGTGATACTGTACATGTGTGTGTGTGTGTGTGTGTCTACATGTGTGTGTTTGAGTGTACATGTGTGTGTGATACTGTACATGTGTGTGTGATACTGTACATGTCTGTGTGAGAGTGTGTTTTGGGAGGAGATCTCGAGATTGGCTGAGAAAGAAGGGTGTGGAGATGTCTCCATTCACTATAGACAAAATCAAATTTGGTATTTTTATAAAGGAGTGTAACATAGAAATGTTTGTCAACATTATGCTCCAGGCAAAAAATGTTCTACATAAATATTGATTTATGAGAAAGTAAGGACTACATTTTCCAATTGGCTTAATTGGTTAAAGTTATGAATCAAATATTTGAGAATGTTCAGAGTACAAAATACCTTAAATTGATAGCTTTGTTAAAAACAATTTAAAGTGATTTAAGTAGCCCTTTTTGTCTTTTATATTTTTCCCTTATTTTTTAGTATCATACTCTAACTGTATTTTCTTTTGTTTTCTTTCCTTGATGTTGAAAGTGCCTTAAATTTTGTGCGAATTACAAACATGTTTGTTGTTGAAACACACACAAAAAACACACTCTTTTCTCCCATGTATAAGTGCATTGTGACGCATTTTCCTTCAGTAGACGATCTTTGGGACGCAGATCTCGCGAGACTATGGTCGCTGACGGCAGCTTGGCGCTAAGCAGGCTGGATGGCTGACGCTGCTAACTGGCTGCTAACTGGATTTTCTTATCTAACCCTTCACCTGAAATGGATGCAGTTGTTCATGTTCGCTAAAATATTCCTGTGTTTATGATATCAACGTTGCTGTAACGGTTGGACGAACTCCAAAATGGAGGCTGGTGAAGGTAAAAGATGTTGGCGTGCATGCTAACAAGCTAACTAGCAGTCAGCTGCAATTTGTTCATGCAACCTTTTGTTTTCTTTATTTACAACTCTGAATTAAAATAACTCGTATTGTTCACACGAATTGGACTAGAATGGAATGCGGTTGACATCCATAAGCCATTGTTGATATTGTTACATTGTCTATAACATCCATCCATTTTTTACCGCTTGTCCCTTTTATGGTCGTGACTTGGAAATAAAAAGGACTAATTACTCTAACTTGGTTGTGGGTGACGTTTACTTTCACAGGACAATAGATGCATAAGAAGGTAGAGAAAGGTGTCATGTAGATCCCCAAATAACAAGGTGGGATTCCACATGTAGGTGTGAGCAGTGCCACGCCCACAGATGAGATGAATGGAGCCGGCAACTTGATGGACTTCCTGGAGGAACCTTTCCCCGACGTGGCGACATATGAAGACTTTCATACCATCGACTGGCTGAGAGAGAAGTCACGAGACACCGACCGCCATCGCAAGGTTGTTGGAAGATATTTTCACTGTTGGTGATTTTCTCTCTGACTAAACCACATGCATCTTTTTTTTTCTCTCAGATCACCAGCAAGAGTAAAGAGTCGATATGGGAGCTGATTAAGAGCCTGCTGGATGCCTGGTCAGGATGGGTTGTGATGCTGCTTATTGGACTCCTCTCAGGTTGGTCACCTCTAGTAATCTCTACCAAAAACTATGGGTGCGCAAAAGAATTACTCACTCACTCACTCATTTTCTACCGCTTATTCCCTTTCGGGGTCGCGGGGGGCGCTGGCGCCTATCTCAGCTACAATCGGGCGGAAGGCGGGGTACACCCTGGACAAATTCACCTTAAATTCACAAGTCTTATTAATCTATCCATCCATCCATCTTCTTTCGCTTATCCGAGGTTGGGTCACGGGTGAAGCAGCCTAAGCAGGAAATCCCTGCTTCCCTCTCCCTAGCCACTTGGTCCAGCTCTGCCCGGGAGACCCCGAGGCGTTCCCTGGCCAGTCGGGAGACATAGTCTTCCCAACGTGTCCTGGGTCTTCCCCGTGGCCTCCTACTGGTCAGACGTGCCCCAAACACTTCCGTAGGGAGGCGTTCGGGTGGCATCCTGACCAGATGCCCAAACCACCTCATCTGGCTCCTCTCCATGTGGAGGAGCAGCGGCTTTACTTTGAGCTCCTCCCGGATGGCAGAGCTTCTCACCCTATCTCTAAGGGAGAAACCCACTCATTTGGGCCGCTTGTACCCGTGAGCTTATCCTTTTGGTCATAACCCAAAGCTCATGACCATAGGTGAGGATGGGAACGTAGATTGACCGGTAAATTGAGAGCTTTGCCTTCCGGCTCAGCTCCTTCTTCACCACAACGGATTTATACAGCGTCCGCATTACTGAAGACGCCGCACCGATCCGCCTGTCGATCTCACCATCCACTCTTCCCTCACTCGTGAACAAGACTCCCAGGTACTTGAACTCCTCCAATTGGAGTTAGTCTTATTAATCTATTATACAAATGATAACCAAAGAAATTAACAAATTAAAAATATGGCTTGACAAAAACAGACTCTTTGAATCTCAGTAGAACTAAAATAATCTTATTTGGTAACAGTAGAAGAGAAAATCAAACACAAATACAAATAGACGGAATAGAAATTGAAAGAGTAAATGAAACCAAATCTGTAGGTATAATGTTTGATAATAAATTGAACTGGAAATCTCATGTAAAAAATATACAACATAAAGTAGCAAGAAACATGTCAATAATGAATAAAGCAAAACATGTTCTAGACTAAAAATCTCTTCATATTTTCTTCTGCTCGCTGGTGTTACATATCTGACTTATTGTGCAGAAATATGGGGAATTAACCACAAAAGTACACTTCATTCACTAACAGTGTTACAAAAAAGATAATTTAGAATAATACTTATTGGATTCAGAGAACATAAAAACCCTTTATCTATTGAATCAAAAATACAATATAGTAAATTTGCAAAGAGCTAAAATGATGCACAAAGCAAACTATAACCTGCTACCCAAGAATATACAACAATTCTTCTCAAAAAAAGAGGAGAAATATAATCTGATAGAAAAATGTAATTTAAAACATTTGTACGCACGTACAACACTTAAGACCTTCAGTATATCTGTATGTGGAATTAAATGACGGAATGGATTAAGCAAAGCAATCAAACAATGTACTAATATGATCCACTTCAAGAAACTCTTCAAACTTAAAGTGTTTTGCAAAGTATAAAGAAGAAGAACCATGATAAACATTCTGAGTTTATTTCATCCATCCACGCATTCATTTTCAAAAATAATCTTACTCATCTCATCATATGAAATGTAACTTAGTTCACCAAGTATTATTTATTTATTTTGATTGTGATTACTTATGGAGTATTTTGTGAATAAATTGAGAACATGAAGTGAACTAAAGTTTTTTATCAACTTTTATTTAAAAGAAAAGGGGTAGGATTAAATGAGCTCTATTTCTTCCTACTCCTTTTCCAACATGTTGAAAAGAGAAACTGAAAATTGTGATGTATAATGTTGTATGCATGCATGTGTGATGCATCATGTTGTATGCATGCATGTGTGATGCATCATGTATGCATGCATGTGTGATGCATCATGTTGTATCCATGCATGTGTGATGTATCATGTTGTATGCATGCATGTGTGATGTATCATGTTGTATGCATGCATGTGTGATGCATCATGTTGTATGCATGCATGTGTGATGCATCATGTTGTATGCATGCATGTGTGATGTATCATGTTGTATGCATGCATGCATGATGTATCATGTTGTATGCATGCATGTGTGATGCATCATGTTGTATGCATGCATGTGTGATGCATCATGTTGTATGCATGCATGTGTGATGTATCATGTTGTATGCATGCATGTGTGATGCATCATGTTGTATGCATGCATGTGTGATGTATCATGTTGTATGCATGCATGTGTGATGTATCATGTTGTATGCATGCATGTGTGATGCATCATGTTGTATGCATCCATGTTTGATGCATCATGTTGTATGCATGCATGTGTGATGTATCATGTTGTATGCATGCATGTGTCAAATAAACTGAAACATGAATAATATATTTGTTTAGCATTTAGCTTGTGGACTACCCGGACTAATGTGATGTTTCATTCAGGCTGCTACTCCATCCATTGTAGCCAGGTCCTCTTATTAGCAGCTTATTATAAATGATTTGTTTTCACAGAGCTGGTTGCTTGTTTCTCTTGTTTCATCTGACAAAAATGTATTTGTCATGTAACGATATAAACTAGGAAATAATTTATGTTGCACAAGGACGTGTTTAGTGACGGACCGGAGAAGTTGCAACTTACGTAAGCAGACTGATGCTGACTTGCCAGGTAGTACAGGTATTACATATTTTTATTGGTTTTTTTCTCTCAATCGGTCTTCTGCTTCTTCTCCCTCACACTAATATTTTTAGTTCCCGTGGTTGAAGGGTAGGATGTCGACTTTTTAGCGGAACTGTCAAATCAAAACATACATTTGTTTGTGTAAACAAACAAATGATAGTGTGTACCAATATTTTAAACACATTTTTCCTCAAACGGTATGTTATTGTCACTCAAGGTATGCCCGCATCTTAAAGCCTAAAGAAATGCAGAGAGACTACTTGTATCTCAAATTACTTGTAAGTCAAGGTACTCATTTGTTGAGGTACCACTGTAGTATGATAACATTATTATTTTAATATTGATATTGGTAAGGAGGGAGAAATAACGGTATTTGTATTCTAGGCAGGAGGGACTACTTTAAAACTCTTACAGCATTCTTTCAGATCTGGTTCAGCAGAACAGCCATCTTTAAAGCTCTTATCTCTCACCCTGGGTCCAGGTACGCTGGCTGGAGTCATTGACCTGGCAGTAGACTGGATGACAGACCTGAAAGAAGGCGTGTGTCTGTCCGCCTTCTGGTATAGCCACGAACAGTGCTGCTGGACATCCAATGAGACAACCTTTGACGACCGTGACAAGTGTCCGCAGTGGCAGAAGTGGGCAGAGTTGATGACAGGCCATTCTGAGGTTGACGCACCTAATTTCTCCTAAAATGATAACTAAACATCATTTTAACATGTCGTTTGCCTGGTGTAATGTCTCTTTTAGGGTGCAGGACCATATGTGTTAAACTACTTCCTGTACATCCTTTGGGCTCTTTTCTTCTCCTTTCTGGCCGTGTCACTAGTGAGAGTGTTTGCGCCGTACGCTTGCGGCTCCGGAATCCCAGAGGTGAGGTAGTGACATGAATGAACACTGAAGGGTGAACTGACCTAACCGCTTTTCAGATCAAGACCATCCTCAGTGGCTTTATCATCCGTGGTTATTTGGGAAAATGGACACTGCTCATCAAGACTGTCACGCTGGTGCTGGCTGTGTCATCGGGCCTCAGCTTGGGGAAGGAAGGTCCTCTGGTCCATGTTGCATGCTGCTGCGGGAACCTCTTTTGCAGCCTCTTCTCCAAGTACAGCAAGAACGAGGGAAAGCGACGAGAGGTACTCACCCGAGCGTAGTTCTTCATGTGATGGACTGGGAGATGCTAGCTCACTTTCATTCTTGCTTCTTTCTGCAGGTGTTATCGGCTGCAGCAGCGGCCGGTGTGTCGGTGGCTTTTGGTGCACCCATTGGAGGGGTTCTGTTTAGCCTGGAGGAGGTGGGTCCATCGTTAAGTGCATCGTGTGTTTAAGGCTGCCCAAATCCTGTTTTCTGCAGGTCAGCTACTACTTTCCTCTGAAGACGTTATGGCGATCGTTCTTCGCCGCACTGGTCGCTGCTTTCACGCTGCGCTCCATCAACCCATTTGGCAACAGCCGTCTGGTTCTGTTCTACGTGGAATACCACACGCCGTGGTACATGGCTGAGCTGGTGCCCTTCATCCTTCTGGGCGTCTTTGGTGGCCTTTGGGGGACCCTCTTCATCCGCGCCAATATCGCCTGGTGTCGGCGGAGAAAGACAACTGAGCTGGGAAAATACCCAGTTCTGGAAGTCATCGCAGTGACGGCCATCACCGCCGTGCTGGCATATCCTAACCCGTACACACGGCGCAGTACTAGCGAGCTCATCTCTGAGCTCTTTAACGACTGTGGAGCGCTGGAGTCGTCGCAGCTCTGCGACTACATCAACAACCCCAATATGAGCCGACCCGTTGACGACATCCCGGACCGTCCAGCTGGCCCCGGTGTTTACAATGCTCTGTGGCAGCTGGCGCTCGCTCTCATCTTCAAGATCGTCATCACCATCTTCACCTTTGGCATGAAGGTTAGTGCAAATTAATTTCCATATTGTATGAGAAAACACCGGCGTGATCACAAATGTGATGTCGTCAGATCCCATCAGGGCTCTTCATTCCCAGCATGGCGGTGGGTGCCATCGCAGGTCGGATTGTAGGGATTGCCGTGGAGCAAATGGCGTACCACCACCATGACTGGATCATTTTCAAAAACTGGTGCAGACCCGGCGCCGATTGCGTCACACCTGGACTCTACGCCATGGTGGGTGCCGCTGCCTGTCTGGGTAAGCAAGATTCCTATCCTCAGCATAAGGAGTTTTCGAGGAAATGAATAGATACTTCTGTTGCCATCCTTTTAGGTGGTGTGACCAGGATGACTGTCTCTTTAGTGGTCATTATGTTTGAGCTCACCGGCGGTCTGGAGTACATTGTTCCATTGATGGCAGCCGCTGTCACCAGCAAGTGGGTGGCTGATGCCTTTGGGAAAGAAGGCATTTATGAGTCGCACATACAGCTCAACGGGTACCCGTACCTGGATGTCAGGGATGAGTTCACCCACCGCACCTTGGCTGCTGACGTGATGCGGCCTCGAAGGAATGACCCACCGCTAGCCGTCCTTACGCAGGATGCCACCACCGTGGAGGATGTTGAGGCGCTGATCAAGGACACGGATTATAACGGCTTCCCAGTAGTTGTGTCCCGGGAGTCTGAGCGGCTCATCGGCTTCGTGCAGCGCAGAGACCTCACCCTCGCCATCAGTGAGTCGGTTTGCTTCTTCTTTAGGCTGGCATGATGTTGGACATCTGTGATATCACGCTTGGTGTGTCTCCACACAGAAAACGCCCGTCAGAAGCAAGATGGCGTGGTTAGCAGCTCAATGGTCTACTTCACAGAGGACCCGCCGCAGTTGCCGGCCAGCACCCCGCACCCGCTGAAACTGCGTCGCATACTGAACCTGAGTCCGTTTACCGTCACAGACCACACACCCATGGAAACTGTGGTGGACATATTCCGCAAGCTGGGTCTCCGCCAGTGTCTGGTCACACGCAGCGGGTAAGAAAGAGGATGCGGCATCAAAAAGTTGATGCTTTGTTTGGTTACTTATTTCATTGTCGTTTTGCCAGGCGTCTGCTCGGCATTATCACCAAGAAGGATGTTCTCCGTCACATGGCGCAAATGATGAACCAGGATCCCGAGTCCATCATGTTCAATTAGCTTTGCGACATGCTGCACCTTGTAAAATTGTGATAATACCCTCTCACCTCTCGACAGGCAAGTCTTAACTTTGGCGCTGTCATGTCACTTTTAGTCCACCTGTGTCGCTAAACAGTCCACGTCGAGACCTTGCCCAAAATATCGCTTTATTTTTGGAATAGCAGGCTTTCACCGTGCTTGTATGTAAGCGAATGTGTGAATGTTTGTGGTTGAATTTGAGAGTTTTTTTGTATGCAATGAAGGAATTTCTGACAAAAAAATAATGTAATGAATGAACTTTTAATACTGTAATACAGGGGTGTCTATTGTTTTCCACCAGGGCCACCTTCCAAAACAATTAGGAATATAGAGGCCACTGTACATAGATTCTAAAAAGACTCCAGTGTAGGTCAATCAATATATGTTAAACTATCGGAACAAAAAAATCAACACCTTAGCTTTGTGTTAAATGTGACAGAGCAAATAGTGAAATATCTAATAGAATATCACTAATATTGAATTAATATTCAGAAAATTCCTAGGACCAATTTATTAAAAAACGGTCTGTGGGCTGAAGATTTCCCCTGGGCTGCACTTTGGACACCCTTGTTGTCATTAATCTAATCACTGTGTTCCTGCAATGTAATCCAATACACTGATAAGGGCGAGGACACTGACATATTGCACGCTTCCCACTTTCCCAACCTACCTACTGTACGTCCATAAGTAAACGGTCAGTGTTTGTGTGCCATGAACTGCCATGTCTTAGGTTTGTTTATATCGTGGTAAAAAATAACTAAAGTCAATCGCTCATTTCCATCACACTGGACTGAAAATGTGAGAAGATAAACTAAAGGTTGAGCTGAATTTCTTCAAATGCCAACAGAATGTATTGAAATGTGTATTGATGTGATTTAATTTATTTTTCTTTAGTTGGAGATGCATTCTTATTTTTAACTATCAGATATTTGCACTTTGGTCCAAACATGTAAATGCAGTGATGGAAAATAAAGTATTCAGCTTACCTTCAAAAATCATCTAAAGTAGTGGTGTAAAATATGTTTAACACTTGTGGCTCTGTATACGACAGGTTTATTTCAACATTACCTACTATCACACGATTGATAGGACAGAACTTTTATCATCTGGCGATGTCGTCCTCATCAGGGTTTGGTGGTCACCTCCTGCTGCTGGACGGCTCTCTCCAGGTCTGAGTAGTATTCCAGAGCTCTCCGCACTGGTTCCAGAATATGTTGCTGCGGGGCGAGACATACGAAAAGGCTTTACATGGACTCAGGTTGCAGAAGATTCATGTTGCAGATGTTTTACCTCTAGACAAGGAAAGAGTTTGGTGAGTTCGGAGAAGAGTGGTAGCAGGACAAAACGGATGAAGCTGGTCTGGGAGGATGGCTTGGATACTTTGTCCCGGTCCATGAACGGAGTGACTGGTAGCCCTTTGAGTTTTTCTGTGTCGCTCTGCGGCCCAGACATGACAACACGGTCTTATCACACCACTCACTGTCTTGCACATAGGAAGATGTCACATTTTAATTTGAACTTTTATAGATCAAATGCTGAGGTAAAAAAAGATAACGCTGCTTAACCTTTACTTTGATTTTCACTTCCTGTGCGTGCCTCAAACCTGGTTGAAGAACTCCTGCAGCAGACAGTCCAGCCAGGGCTCGGCCACAGCCATCGGTCTTGCCTCGTTGGAGATGTCGCTCACCTTCACCATGATTTTCATCAGCTGCACATACAAGCCAAGCAGCACTGTTGACTCAGGAGATTCTCTCTGTTAACTTTTAGAATGAAAGCACCCAGTGGTTAGGTTCTTACCACTTCCTTGTGATCCTTGTTTCTGAAATCAAATTTTGGCTGGATGGATTTGAACTTATTAAGGATTTCATTGTGCCTCGCCATGTCGGTGGCCAGAATGCACCTGGGAAGACAAGGTGACGTGAAATAGAGACTGAAGAACCTGATGGAAAACAATTGGAGCAGTTACTTGATCATTCCTGCTCGGATGTGTTTGTACTGCTCTGTGGTGAGATGTTTGAGGACGTTGCACTCCGGCTGCAAAGATTTGACAAGATGAATGTACTGTCAAAGCGGATAGTTTGTCGACCAGAGGCTGTGGGCACCTTGAACAGAATGCCGAAGGCCACAGCACAGTGGTGGTTCTCCAGTGGGGAGATGTCATTGTAGCGAAGAGCCAAGTCCGTCTGAGCATTAATCTGTGTGACATTCAGACACAACAATCATCTCTCCGATGCAAGGAAGACTGCTGAGGGGGCAAAGCAACCTGGTAGACGTTGTTGTAGCCGGGGTGGTCAAGGTCATGGCACAGGGCAGAGGTCAGCATGATCAGAAGGTCGATCCTCGCCAGTTTGTTCCTGAGGTCTGTCAGCCAAATGAGCCCGTACATCTGCAGATCAACAAAGCTGCTTTCAAACGCTGTTCTGCCTGATGTAGCTGGACCCCTCTACTGGGCGCACCATCTGAGTGACGCAGAAGCAGTGCTGGAAGTTGTGGAAGGGGATGTTGTTGTAGTGGCAGTAGACCTCAAACAGGAAGTTTTGAAGGACGTCCAGCTCGATGTGGAACACTGTCAGGAAATCCAGGTCAGTGAACATCACCTGGAGTAGCACCAGCATCTCCGCCTCCTCCCACTGCCTGTCAACAGAATCCCAAAGTCGTGCAGGGGAGCTAGTTAAAAAGTGCGTGTGCATTTCTGTTTACACTCACCAGTTGTCAAAAATGGGCGTTTTAAGATGCTCCCTCACTTCTTCTGCCACCTGCAGAGAGCTACAGAAACATATTGCATCACAAAACATCCTTGACCCAAATCAGAATCTGCCCACTCACCTCATGTTGAGGAACTTCCTGCGAACCTGCTGGCGCTCCTCAACCATGCTCAGCTGAGGCCCCCTGGTTTTAGGCGGGCCCTCATCCCTGAACAAACCCATCCAGCTCAGGTGCTTGACACTCTTAACGGGGAATAGACAGGTCAGCTGTGGCATGTGAGCTCTCCCCGAGACTCAGGAGGGTTACAAACCTCCAGCTTGCGCTTGAAGGACTCCACCTGACTCTTCAGCTCACAAATGATTTCTGGCGTCTTCCCTGACTCTTGGAGGACTTTGGTCTCCAGGTGACACAGTCTGATCGCACATGAACGATAGGAAGTGAGACCTTGTCCCTCACACCTTTTGTCAATTATTGCCTGAGCAACACTCACCTGTGCTCCATGTTGTCCAGCTCAATAGGCATGGCAATGCCTGCATTTGGACACAAACAATCTTAAAGCGGTGCACAACAAGTAAGATATGACCACCAAGAGAGAGTTAGTAAGGCAGCCACTAAAGATACCGTCAGACAACGTGTTGTCAAACTTCTTTTGTGACTGTTCTGTTGGAATCTCCTCTCTGAATGGCATGAAGTTCTGCAATGTGATATATTGCTGTATAAGCAGTATTAGTTGGAGTGGACGACCACAATGTATCGCACAAGACACCCTCTCAAATGTATCATGCATTGCTAATGCATTGAAATACCCTCAAGCCGGTCCTATCTATGTCGACAAACTCATCAATTCCTGCTCGGATATGTTAATTACCTTTATTACTTAAATGTACACACTTAACAGTCCCTTCAGGAAAACTAATTTAACTAATCCCCGGACGCATCTTTGTCGTATGCCCACAACTCTCTCTCTGAGCGAAGTCAACTGTACAATCAAAACTTGTACTTGTTTGTTGTGTAGACAAAACAGACACAACAACATTAATTTGAAAAAACAGCACATTTGTGGTATTCCCGCTTAATTGGTTCCCGTCTACAGTGCTAACTAAGCCGTCTGGGTAACGTAGTACATGAACATTGAGCAACATCCGTACTTACTAGTTTACATGCATTTACATATCTAGCCTTTATTTAGTAATGGCAAAACATATAAGAACATTTTAATTTGCAATGCTGACCGAGCAAAGAGGCAGCATTTACACGTTAGAGATGTTGAAGTGTGATGGTAATTCCTTATCGCTGATTTACCAATAAAAATGTGCGCTATGGATTGCTCTCAACAGTACACAAATGCTCTCAACGTGCGGAACATATATTGTTTTAAGATGGACAAACCTTTCAAGTTTACATGGAAAATGTCTGCAACTGGATGATAGAGTAGACGGCAGATAATAAGGAAGCCTTTTGGTGGTGTTTCTTTCTGCAATTATGATTATTGCTATTAGTTATAATTCATTAATAGTTGGCCTACTGGTTAGAGCGTCTGCCGTGGGATGGCTAGGTTGTGAGTTCAAACCCCGGCCAAGTCATACCAAACACCATAAAAATGGGAGCCATTACCTCCCTGCTTGGCACTCAGCATCAAGGCTTGGAATTGGGGGTTAAATCACCAAAAATGATTCCCGGGCGCGGCCATTGCTTCTGCACACTGCTCCCCTCACCTCCCAAATGCAGAGGACAAATTTCACTACACCAAGTGTGTGTGTGACAATCATTGCTACTATAACTTAACTTTAAAATAGTACAATAATTTGACAATGAGTATGTGCTTTACTGCCATCTAATGTCGACTTTGAAGTCTGTTGCGTAAAAAATGTTGGTATTTTTCCAATTTTCGACCTTTTGTACTTTTTGAGGTTAAGTAATGCTTAAAACATTGATAATAAGATTACAACTTGATTCAATGTTATTTAAAAAATTATTGCAACTTTTCAGAACCAGATTTATTGGCCAAGCATTTTCAACACGCAAGGAATTTGACTTGGTAGACTGTGCTCTTTGTTCAATGCAAGAAAAAAAGAAAAACTACAAGAGCGCAACCTGCCACGGCGGCCATCCGTGACACCATTTTTTTGATGCAACTTTCTGAAAAAGCTGTGACATTTTAGACTGCAACAATCCCAAAAAATGCTGCCTGTAAGCACCGTGTGTTGTATTTATTTGCAAATGATGTGCCAAAGAGCTTCAAGGCCCTTTTTCCAGAGCTCTTTAAATTGATGGGATGGTGTCAAGCAAAGTTTGATTTAAAAACAAAACGAAATTTGTTGCAGACAAGAGCGCTCACTTTGGAAGTCAGATGCCACCACCTCCAGGCGGTAGTACGAGTCCTGGCTGTTGGGCTCCAGCATGGGCGAGATATTCACCACGCTGCCATTGGCTTTGTACATCTTCAGGATGTGATGAGGCGCCGCATCTGCCGCCACTCGGAACAGGTCTGTCACGTGTGACAGTCAGGTATGAACAGTTTCATAAGTCATGTTTGGCATTTTTGAGTAAAGCAACTGGTAGTATAAATCAACACTTGCGTCAACAATTGGTTTGGACAGATGGGTTCAAATCTGATTCCAAGGGTAGTATCATATCAGTATTAGGTCGATACTGATGTGGTGAGATTGATTGTTTTTCTTTGTATGCAAGCATATCTCTGAGATTGTTGTTCATATTGTTTTATTAGGGAAATAAGCCATTTGACACAGGAGGGATTTGGAGGCAAAAGGCCAAACTATTTGAAAGGAAGCCAAAATTAATTGGTCCTTTTTTTTTTTGTAGTCATTTTGCATTTTTGACTTTATATTTGCTTGAACAATTGTACATAATAAAAGTGGATACAAATTTTGTTTTGAGTATGTTCATATTGTCTAATATGTTTGTATTTATGTATTACAATACATACTTGATTTTAGATCAACATCAAAATGTGCAGTTTGTAAACATGCTCAGTCCTAAATCAGTGCTGTATAATTAAAAAAAAAAATGTAGTGTTTTCTTTGATCAAATCTGCAAATTGAATAAATGTGCCAGTTGACACATGGATTATGAATCTGTGTCAACATGACAAAACCACTGGCTGAGCTTTTGAGCTTTTTTCTGAGGACCTGTCAGGACCACATGGAGGTCAAGTCCTTGCACACAAGCATCACTGGATGACTTAATAATGTAATCCCACTTGTGGGCTACACTTTTCACTTTACTGCAACCCTTTATTCCTGTTTGAATGCTGTTTTAAGACATTTTAATTGATAAAAAATGGATTATTATAATAAAAATCACCCCTCTCACCTTTGACGTCATCAGCCGTGCAGTCTGCGCCTAACTCGGCCTGCTCCACCTTCCCATGAACCATGAAATGAATGATTTTTGTAGTCATTTCAGGGTGAGCTGGGACATCACAAGCTCCAGAAATGAGAATGAGGCCTCTTGACAATGAAGCGCACAAGCCGTACGCGTTGAGGCACACCTGCAGCTGACACAAGCCCCGCCCACGTATTGTGTCTCCTGATAGACCGTAGGAGGGAGATTCCTTTGACGACAACAATGTCCAAAATAATAATAGGGATGTGAAAGAAGCCATCTATTAACTTCCTAAACAGATGTGTGCCATTAGCCATATTCACCTACATTAGAAGGGATTGATATAGCCCCGTTCCTGGGTGGTTTGCATGTGAAGGTGGGGGGTTATTAGTTTGATGGAAAGTGGCATTCTACATTGCAACTCAACGCTGTGGACAAAAAACCTTTTAAAATATTTAAAACAGTGCTGGCTAAAGTGAATAGTGGACCCCCCTACCCCCTCCAATTTGTCACATTTCACGTGTCAGGTAAACCGCAACAAATGGGGCCATATGAATCCCCTTCCTAATTTTCGTTTGTGCCATTACAGTTTATAAGTTATTCTAAAGCAGGGATGTCAAACTATCACATCACAAACTACACATCTGCGGTCCCCTCCAAAGTTTCTCATTGTCATCCCATTGGGTGGAGTTTTTCCTTGCCCTGATGTGGGATCTGAGCCAAGGATGTCGTTGTGGCTTGTGCAGCCCTTTAAGACACTTGTGATTTAGGTAAACATTGATATATATATCTTTTTTTATTTATTTAGTTATTTTTTACATAAGCTGTAAAATAAATGTTTAAATTTTACTTTAAAACTGGCAGTTTAGTCGCCAGGATTTTAAAGTACAAGCAGTGTTTATAACAGCATATAAAAAAAATTTACAAATGGAAAAACAATACCAGTTTTTAGCGGAAAAATTCAAGCAACAGAGCTGCCTTTTTTTTTTTTTTACCGTAAAATCTTGTATTAATGTTTTTTATTTTAATGTTTTAGTGTCTTACTGTATATGGAAAAAAACAGCAGGTATGACGGAATAACACTCAAAGGAAGACATGATACTGCTACAAGAAAATAGCAACCAAACATGGAAAAAACACCAAAATAGAAGCGCAAGACAGGAAGTAAAAGACTACTCACAGGAAAACAGCAAATTATGTGCAAATAAGTCAGGGTGTGATGTGACAGGTGGTGACAGTACACCTGTTTTGAGACAAGAGCTATAGTCATGCATGCATGCTTATGCTTTAAAGCAGGGGTCACCAACGCGGTGCCCGCGGGCACCAGGTAGCCCATAAGGACCAGATGAGTCACCCGCTGCCCTGTTCTAAAAATAGCTCAAAAAGCAGCACTTACCAGTGAGCTGCCTCTATTTTTTACATTTTATTTATTTACTAGCAAGATGGTCTCGCTTTGCTCGACATTTTTAATTCTAAGAGAGACAAAACTCAAATAGAATTTGAAAATCCAAGAAAATATTTTAAAGACTAGTTCTTCACTTGTTTAAATAATTTCATTTATTTTTTTTTACTTTTTTGCTTATTATAACTTTCAGAAAGACAATTTTAGAGAAAAAATACAACCTTAAAAATTATTTTAGGATTTTTAAACACATATACCTTTTTACCTTTTAAATTCCTTCCTCTTCTTTCCTGACAATTTATATCAATGTTCAAGTCAATGTATTTGTTTTATTGTAAAGAATAATAAATACATTTTAATTATTCATTTTAGCTTCTGTTTTTTTGACAAATAATATTTGTGAAATATGTCTTCAAACTTATGATTAAAATTCAAAAAAATGATTCTGGCAAATCTAGAACATCCGTAAAATCAAATTTAAATCTTATTTCAAAGTCTTTTGAAATTCTTTTAAAATGTTTGTTCTAGAAAATCTAGAAGAAATAATGATTTGTTTGAAATATAGCTTGGTCCAATTTGTTGCATATTCTAACAAAGTGCAGATTGGATTTTAACCTACTTAAAACATGTCATCATAATCCTAAAATCAATCTTAATCAGGAAAAATTACTAATGATCCATCCATCCATTTCCTACCGCTTATTCCCTTTCAGGGTCGCGGGGGGCGCTGGCGCCTATCTCAGCTACAATCGGGCGGATGTTCCATAAATTATTTTTTTTATTTTTTCAAAAAGATTCCATTGAAAATAAACTGTTTCAAAATTTAATTTTCATTTTTTTCGTGTTTTCTCCTCTTTTAATCTGTTTAATTGTTTTTCTCATCATTTATTCTCTACAAAAAACCTTCCGTAAGAGGAAAAAAATGTACGACAGAATGACAGACAGAAATACCCATTTTTTTTACATATATATAAAGATTAATTTATTAAAGGTAAATTGAGCAAATTGGCTATTTCTGGCAGTTTATTTAAGTGTGTATCAAACTGGTAGCCCTTCGCATTCATCAATGGCCAAGAAGTAGCTCTTGCTTTCAAAAAGGTTGCTGACCCCTGCTTTAAAGTCATATCCAACAATTGCATCAACGACTTTTTACTGTTAATATCGTCTACTGAGTTTCATTTTCATATGATTTCTGCTGTTTGTGTGCCTCCGGATATTCTCATGAGAAAAAAAAGTGTCTTTGCTCCAAAAAGGTTGATGTGATATTGTGGTGGGACACTGCAGCTCTACGGCACACGACGAGGGTCACACTTTGACCTATTTGCCTAATGCTCATCTGCTGTTTATATATCTCATCTTACGACAATACGCGGCCGAGGACTCGTACACATGTAAATAAATATATATCATATGAACAAAGTACACTTGAAAGTGTACTTATAATATTTGCCGGGCTGCAATGTGAGTGAACGGAAGCCGCGGACCGAAGCAGCGTCGCCACTTCTAGACTTTTCTTCATCTGGTGAGTGAATTTGAACATCAATACAATAATGGTTAATCATTCACAAAAAAAGGCGCCACACGTCCTTGGACAAAGTCACGGCAGAAGCGAGCTAAAGCGCCAACTCGGCCATGGCCGCCCGGGACCACCTGGTTAGCGGACGTGCTAGCAGGCGAGCTAGCGGCCAAAGCCACAATCAATGACAGCGGCCGCGTGTTCCCGCCTTTAAGCAAACACACATTAATGTCATTCAAGTTGGCCTCCTCACGGTTACAAGGGTGTTGCTGTATCATTGACGTCCATTGCTTACATGAAGTCTTAATATGCTAACTGAGATGTTTGCTGTGTGCTCAAGTGGACATGATGATGATGGCGGTGCTGCTGCCTTAAAACCACAAGCAGCTTACCAAGGAAACAAGCTGCAAGGGAGCCTGCTGGACTTCTGCTCGCTCCCCTCTCGACTTCCCCGCCATGGCGGAGGAAGAGGAGGAGGAAGCGGCGATGGCGGCGGAGAGTCTGCTGGAGCAGGTGATGCTCAAGGACCTGAGCAAGAGGCTCCAGGTGGGCCAGGAACTGGTGGCGCTAATCCTGCAGGAAGACAAGTGCCCCGGGCTGCAGCAGGACCAAGGAGTGCTGGACAGGATTGTGGAGACAGTCGCCAGCTCCTGGGTCAACTCCAGCAACTTTAAGGTCAGTTTTAGGCCCTGTTTACACTAATCCAGGGTCGATCCCACCTAACCTTATCCGTGTCCACACCCACACACACAATGCTCATTTAACCCTTGTGTGGTGTTCAGGTTTGTGGGACGCGTTTTCATTTTTTATTACAAGAAAAATGATACAATTAATTTAATTTTTCAAACACAGACTCACTGCTCATTTTCTGTGAAGAAAGGTTTCCGCCGGGTACTCTGCTTCCTCCCCCCTCCAAAGACCACCTGGGGATAGGCCCCTCCCACCTCTAAAGACATGCACCTGGGGAAAGGCCCCTCCCACCTCTAAAGACATGCACCTGGGGATAGGTTGATTGGCAACACTAAATTGGCCCTAGTGTGTGAGTGTTGTCTGTCTATCTGTGTTGGCTCTGCAATGAGGTGGCGACTTGTCCAGGGTGTACCCCGCCTTCCGCCCTAATGCAGCTGAGATAGGCTCCAGCACCCCCTGCCACCCCAAAAGGGACAAGCGGTAGGAAAATGGATGGAACATATATCAGAATACATATTTAATGACCACACACAATACACCCCCCCTACACATTTCTATTACATATAAGATATCCGGGTCCACAGGACCCAGGGCTAATAGAAGTGTGGAAATTGATGTTCTGTGTACCACACAGATACACACACGCACACACACACACAGCAGGCCTAGACAGGAGAAGGACAGAGTCTAGGCACACAGAACATCGGAGGGTCAAATGTGCGAGAAAATGAGAGCAGACAGTGTTGACAAACAATGTTGCAACCTTGGGTGCAGAAACACAAAAGAAGAATCCCTGTGGGATGCGGAAACTGGCAGAGAACTTTTCCGTGCAACATTCTTATTGTTGTTACTCAGCCTGCATTTGTGGCTCTGATGGACCCCTTGCATTTTGTGGCTTTTAATGCCTCACAATCAAACACTTTTGTGTTCAAATACTGAACAGATGTTTATTGGGATAAGGTAAACACAATCAAACACTTTTATGTTCAAATACTGAACAGATATTTCTTGGAATAAGGTAAACATCTGTTTAGTATTTGAACATAAAAGTGTTTGATTGTGAGGCATTAAAAGCCACAAAATGCAAGGGGTCCATCAGAGCCACAAACGCTGGCTGAGTAACAACAATATGAACATTACACAAGGGTTAAGACCCCCTCCGTAAGCCGGCGCAATGCGACCTAATACGCATGCGTGGAAAATGAGGACATTATAGTCACCTCTAGTGTTGCTTTGTGTGCAAGTTCTCAAACGTAACTTATCTGAACAATATCCAGTGTTGTGGTATTTCAATGAACTGGAATCTAGTGTACTGTGGGGCCCTATTGTTGTGAATCACACCTGAGCCATCATCCATCCATCCATTTTCTACCACTTGTCCCTTTTGGGGTCACGGGAGGGTGCCGGAACCTAAATCAGCTGCATTTGGGCGGTAGGCGGGGTACACCCTGGACAAGTCGCCACGTCATCGCAGGGCCAACACAGATAGACAACATTCACACACTAGGGACCATTTAGTGTTGCCAATCAACCTTTCCCCAGGTGCATGTCTTTGGAGATGGGAGGTAATCAAGCTAATTTCGTCATTAGCTAATCTGCTAACACATCTGTGTTAGCATGATTAACCTACAGTGGCATTCTTTTTGTATTGTTTCAGTTTCACAAAATCCTCAGTAAATTCACCAAAACGTCACTGTGGCGTTATTGAGTCTGTTTAGCTGATTGGAGAGCTAGCTTGCGCAGCTAGTGGGTCCATGACAATGACTTCTGTTTTGTTGGATCAGCTGTTTTACTGCCGTATTACAGACACTGTTTGGAAACGATTAAGGTATGTAAATTTAAATGTAATATTTATGTGTAAATAACTAATTTTACAACATATACCTGTATAGCTGCAGCTTATAGTGAGGTGCGACTAATATATGGACACATAAATTAATCAAAACTTTATTGGACATAAAAGTAAACAACGTGACAAAGAACATTTGACATCAATCAATCTAGTGATGTAGATATGTGGTCAGGACACTCCTCACTGTTTTGCCTTCACCTTCATTGTCGATTCCTTTTTGGTGACTTTATATACTCTGGACCTAGTCGTGGAGTCCGTGACACACATGGTGGACAATAACTGATACAGTCTGCTTTGCCAGTCCAAAAGCATTTGCCGTTTTCTGTAGTCTTCCCTTGACGGCCAGGTAATACAAAGCACACGCTACGTTTTTTTATCACATCAACAGGAACCCGAATTCTCGTTGACTCTCCTTCAACAAATGGACAAAGTTTTTCGGTAAGTAGAATCACAGCTGACCTGGACATTGGAAAGTTCTCTTGCTATTTTAGAAGTGTTGTATCCCAAATAGCTGCGATGGCTCTCTTTTAAGGTATTCATGTGTGATTTCCACAAGTGTCTGAACATGTAGAAGAAGGAGAAACAGGGGCATGTGTGGATGACTCACCTTCATATTTCCAGTGGATATCTCCGTGTTATGAAACCGCTTTATTATGAAGCTGGCTGTGGCGCGTTCTTTCTGACATCACTTCCTCTCTGAAATCAGTTTGTAAACGATCAGTGAGTCCATACGAAGCTAAGAGCCGGAGATTTAAGAAATACACGGCTCACTCACCCGTGTAAAAATTAGTCATAGGAGGGGAACCTTTTAATGCTGGTTTAGTGTGGCTGAAACGGGGCTTAGGCTAAATAATTATTCATTGAAGGGGTTATCCTGCTTAGTGTAGACATAGCCTTAGAGATGACATCTCACGATTTGTGCCATCTGTCATGTTTGTAGGTTGAATGACTTCCATCCTCATAATGGTGGACACGTTCAGACCCTGGTTCTTGTATCAGCCGAGGAGAAGCGCAGGAACGGCTGCATTATAATGTCAGTCGTTTGGTGGGT
This sequence comes from Nerophis ophidion, assembly GCF_033978795.1. NCBI lineage: Eukaryota > Metazoa > Chordata > Actinopteri > Syngnathiformes > Syngnathidae > Nerophis > Nerophis ophidion. The sequence continues at coordinate 1,590,325 of NC_084637.1, read as the reverse complement.
GGAGTATAAAATGAAACGCGTTAAAGTAATTTAATGATCAGCTTTATAAAGTATGAGGATCTTCTTTTAAATCATTTGATATAGTAAGGTGAACGACAACATATCTGAGTTATTCACACGGCGGTATAGCTCGGTTGGTAGAGTGGCTGTGCCAGCAACTTGAGGGTTGCAGGTTCGATCCCCGCTTCCGCCGTGTGTCCTTGCCCAAGGACTATCCCCACCTGCTCCCAGTGCCACCCACACTGGTTTAAAAATATAACTTCGATATTGGGTTTCACTATATAAAGTGCTTTGAGTCACTAGAGAAAAGCGCTATATAAATATAATTCACTACAATGTGTAGAAATATGGGAAACGACTACAAATGTGCGCTTTATTCACTAACGGTGTTACATAAAAAATCAATTATAATAATACATAATGCTGGAAATAGAGAATATATACAAACACTTTATTTATTAAATCACAATTATTGAAATTCATCGATTTGGTGCATTTGCAAACATCTGAAATGATGTATAAAGAAAATGATCGCCTTCTAGCTAAGAATGTACAACAATTCTTCTCAACAAAAGAGGAGAAATATAACCTTAGAGGGAAATGTAATTCAAAACATTTGTATGCTCATACAACACTTAAAACCTTTAGTATATCTATTTGTGGAATTAAATGATGGAATGGATTAAGCAAAGAAATGAAACAAAGCACCAATGTGATTCACTATAAGAGACTGTTCAAACTACAAGTGTTTACAAAGTACTCCGAACAAGAATTATGATGAACCTCTTAAATACTTTTATTTTCTTTTTTTATTGAGATAAATATTTATGTGTTCAATATGTGTATGCTTACTATGGTATATTATTTATTCACTGTTCAGTTCAGTTGCAGTTTATTTCACACATGCATATGATGTTCTCTTACAGAGAACAAGGACATTGGATTAGATTGCTATGGTATGAAAAGGAGTCGGATAAAGTCCTACTGAAAGCCACTACTAGCCACCACGCAGTCTGATAGTTTATATATCAATGATGAAATATTAACATTGCAACACATGCCAATACGGCCTTTTTAGTTTACTAAATTACAATTTTAAATTTCACGGGAGTTTCGTCTTGGAAACGTCGTGTAATGATGCGCCTCCGCTTGGGATGGTTTCCTGCTGGCTCCGCTGTGAACGGGACTCTCGCTGCTGTGTTGGATCCGCTTTGGACTGGACTCTCGCGACTGTGTTGTTGGATCCATTATGGATTGAACTTTCACAGTATCATGTTAGACCCGCTCCACATCCATTGCTTTGGTCCTCTCCAAGGTTCTCATAGTCATCATTGTCACCGACGTCCCACTGGGTGTGAGTTTTCCTTGCCCTTATGTGGGCCTACCGAGGATGTCGTAGTGGTTTGTGCAGCCCTTTGAGACACTAGTGATTTAGGGCTATATAAGTAAACATTGATTGATTGATGATTGATGATGTGTATGCAAGACGTCACGGGTTTTTAGGAAGTATGAGTGCTGCACACACACACAGCTAAATGTCGTCTGCTTAAACGGCATAATTACACAGTATTTTGGACATCTGTGTTGCTGAATCTTTTGCAATTTGTTCAATTAATATTGGAGAAGTCACAGTAGAAAGATGGAGTTGGGAAGCTTTAGCCTTTAGCCACACAAACACACGGTGATTCCTTGTTTAAAATTCCCAGAGGTGAAACTTTACTATGGATCAGAGCGCGGTCAAGCGAGCATGAATCAAGATGGAATGTCAAACAGCAGGTTTCGTTGAAAAGATTGTGGTTAAAAGTCGCTTCTTACCAGAGAAAAGCTGAGCTTGTGCCGTCCATAGCTGCCGTCGACTCCCCTGAGACACTGCGCGTCAACACACCCTTCCGACTGTCAGGTACTGTTAAACTCACTAAAACACTAGCAACACAATAGAAAGATAAGGGATTTCCCAGAATTATCCTATTAAATGTGTCTAAAAACATCGGAATCCGTCCAAATCGCGTTTAAAAAAAAAAAAAAAATGTTTTCCTAGTCCGTCGCTATCAATAGCCTCAAACACGAATCTTTCATCCTCGCTCAAATTAATGGGGAACTTGTCGTTTTTTGTTGGAGGCTCCCATTAAAAACAATGTGAATATGTGAGGAGCCATCACACGGGTGACGTCATCGTCTGCAACTTCCGGTAGAAGCAGGGCTTTTGTCTTAGCACCGAAAGTTGCAAACTTTATCGTGGATGTTCTCTACTAAATCCTGTTAGCAAAAATATGGCAATATTGCGAAATGATGAAGTATGACACATAGAATGGAGCTGCTATCCCCGTTTAAATAAGTAAATCTCATTTCAGTAGGACATTAAATAAGCTCTGCTTCTTCTACTCCTTTTCGGATGTGATGCTAAAATGACATAGTAAAGCATGCACGTTTGATTACTTCTAACAAAGTGAATATTGCACAGACTGAACCTGCATGGTGTTTCTACCAACCACAAGGGGTCAGTGTTCCTGGTTGTGTCGCGGACCGTTTATGTGTTTTAGTACATTAGTGTGTGATTGTGTCCAAAAATTGCACCAGAACCTAACCGATACCGGCCAGGAGGTGCGGAAGTGTTGTTATGGTGCTAGCAGGACTGCTCTCACTACACGTTCATTGAGCATTCCGAGCTCCCCAAGACAAGGAAATTTGCTACTAGTCGGTCACTTCAACGTATTAGTCCAATGTGACTACCCACCGCAGTCAGGGTTGTGTCTCACTTTATACTTTTAGCTCGCTACATGAAGGGAATAGGAATGAATATTTGCTTCAAAGTCATTGAAAATAATTTGTTTTCGTTCAATTGCAACAACACTGTATTTAGTCTTTTACCCACAATGCATTGCATTGCATCAAATACTTCTAGCTTTTGTGCTGAGATATTTTATTTGTTATTGTGTTCTATTCAGTATTATATTAGTGTTTTCATGGTCTCTAGTCTGCTTGTTTAATAACGTTTTGGTGATTTGGTGTTGATTTGTGTAGTTTAGGTAGTATCTTCAACAATGTGGTGTTAGTGTAAAAAAAATTCCAAATTTCTCTCCCCATTTACTTCCGGGGTCCTTAATAATACAGACGTTTTGTTAAAGCTACATTATAAAAATACTGACGTTTTGTTAACGCAATATTGTAAAAAAAAAATACTGACGTTTTGTTAATGCTATATTGTAGCAAATAAAATAAAAAAAAAACAATTTACAAACAAGCTATGGGATAACGCATTTACTTCCGGGGTCACGTTTCCTCTTACGTCATCCCATAGCTTGTGTTTGTAAATAGTTTTTTAAATATTTATTTTTTATTATATAGCGTTAACATAACGTCTGTATTTTTATAATATAGAGTTATATTTTTATAATATAGCGTTAACAAAACGTCTGTATTAATCATGACCCCGAAAGTAAATGGGGAGGGGGAGAAATTTGGCGTAACAACGCCATAGACTGATGACGTCACACGTGTAATTACTCGTGTACACCACAAGTAGTCAGTATGGAGTCCTCTGTTGGATTAACATACATGGTCTATGTCAGGGGTGTCCAACTCATTTTAGCTCAGGGGCCACATTGAAAAAACATCTATTCCCAAGCGGGCCAGACTGATAAAATCATGGCCAAATACCTTAAAAATAAAGATAACTTCAAATGTTTTTTTTTTTTTGTTTAATATTAGACCAATCACATTGAGAAAATGTACACATCATATTGTATTTTTTACACTTACATGTTGCAGTTAATTTTATTCTGTCTTAGTTAGTTGTTGTTTGTACTTTCTGAATAAATTATGTGATAATGTTAGTCAAATAGGTGGAATTGAGTCTGGCAGAGTTTTAAAGTGCTCCCATTGGTGTTAATTTGTAATCAAAAGATGAAATTAATGCAATTTACTAATTTTTCTCAACTGATGTACTGACATCACGTGGTTTATTCTGTACATATGTAGCATCGTCGAAAACAAAACTTGTAAATTTGGACTCATTTAATTCATCACACGAAGTCAGAAGGGGATACATTGTATTTCAGAATATGCCCAGAAAGTGTGTCCCCAGACATAAATACAACACAAGATGCAAAGATGATCAATTTGAATACTATCACTAATAAGCAGCGTAAGTAGGTCGTGTCCAAACACACACAGAAGTCTTGCCTCTATCCTAACATAGCTCCGCCCCCTAAGTCATGCGCGTGGTAGGGCAGTGGTCCCCAACTTTTTTGTAGCTGCAGACCGGTCAACGCTTGATCATTTGTCCCGCGGGGGGGTTTGGGTTGGTGCACTCATTTTAAGTGTATCTTGTGTTTTTATGTTGATTTAATAAAGAAATAGAAAAATAAACACAACATTTTGCGGCCCGGTACCAATCGAGCCGCGGCCCGGTGGTTGGAGACCACTATGGTAAGGGACACAATTGCTCTGGTGACATCCAGGGATCAAACAGCAGTTTCTTTCATTCATAAATTTCAGCTAATTTTTATACTTAGCAAACTCATCTCTAGGCTGCAGGACACCTGTTGGCAGGCCTGATTCAGCCCGCGTGCCGTACCTTGGACACCCCTGACCTAAGTGAACGATGAAAACCGATTCACAGTTGCGAGACATTCGTATAGGAGCAGTTTTTATGCACATACATACACAGCGTCGACAATTGCCCATTCAACTGGTGACTAGAGTAGAAAATGAGTCAGGGTAAAAGAAAATTTGCAGCATTTTGATTCATTTTGATTTTTTTTTAATTTATTTTATTTTATGCATTTATTTGTTTGTTCATATGTAAATTGTTATTCTGTCCTGCATTTCTATTTTGGTTTTATTTATTGTTTTTAATCCAGATATAGATAAATAGATGGATGGATACTTTTTATTCTTACTTATTTGTGTTTGTATATTTTTGAAACCCTCCCGTGCTACAACGTTTTTTTTTTTTTAGTAGTATCAATGGGGATTATTGCATCACCTTAAGGAATGTTTACAAAGAAAACAAAACTAAGAACTAATAAACAAATATTTCAGAATAATTCCCATTTTCTACCAATAAGGTAATGTTAGTTAAAATGTCAATTATTCTGAATAACACCTTAAATTGTGTCCTTGATTAAATTAAAAAAAAAAAGATAAATGATTTTAAAAAAAAAGGAACTATGATAACAAGCCAGTTATCTTTGAAATCTTTCTCCCTTCAAAGAGCAAAAAAACCCCATGAACTTCATCACCACATGATATGTACTACTGTAGACAGACGGTTATTGACACATGACGTTATTTTTGTACATTTCCATATATTGTAGAAGGAGTTACAATTTTTGATATATTGGGAGAATTTTTATTTTTGACAATTAGGGTGTCCCGCCTTCTGCCCGAATGCAGCTCAGATAGGCTTCAGCACCCCCTGCGACCCCAAAAGGGACAAGCAGCAGAAAATGGATGGATTAGTACGGGCTGCCTATAGTATATCAAATATTGTCAGGTACTAATATCTAGCAGTGATGGGACCAAATGTGCCGAGGCTGCGAGGCGTGTGTTGAGGAATGAAGGAATGGTGTGGAGGTTTGTTTCGTGGAGGGGAGGAATCAGAAATGATGACCTGTGAAGCATTGCTGCTACGTGACCACTTTCGGATGCGGTTCTGGTTTGCTGGCCGCCTGTACCACGTTGCTGTTTTGGGACGCGGCACAGATTTTGCCAAGAGATTAGACAACTCATAAACCGCCCAAGCTCCATTAAAATGTGGGCTTTTAGGAGTTGTGGTCAGTTCGGAATCTGGATAGAGAATAAAAATAGTTTTTAAAATGCCAAAAGAATCAAAGAATGACGGCAAACTTAAACCAAACTGGTTACAGCTTGGTTATGAATATTAAATATCTAACTTGTAGTAGTGCAATGGTTCGCGCCTAAACCTTTTTATCTCGCGCGGCGTCGGTTCAGTTCTCGGCAACATCAGTTCTCGAATGTGTATATCTATGTCCATCCATCCATCCATTTTCTACCATTTATTCCCTTTGAGGGCGCTGGAGCCTTTCTCAGGTGCATTCGGGCGGAAGGCGGGTTACACCCTGGACAAGTCGCCACCTCATCGCAGGGCCAACACAGATAGACAGACAACACTCACATTCACACACTAGGGACCATTTAGTGTTGCCAATCAACCTATCCCCAGGTGCATGTCTTTGGAGGTGGGAGGGGCCTATCCCCAGGTGCATGTCTTTGGAGGTGGGAGGGGCCTATCCCCAGGTGCATGTCTTTGGAGGTGGGAGGAAGCCGTAAACACTATATTTAATAAAGTAACACATTCTGTTGGAATTATTTTTTTAACCAGTCACCAGAAATGAGCAGCTGGATGATGGAGAGGTTTTGTCAAAAAAAAGAAAGAACAAATAATCGCTTGAAAGCTAAATAAAAAATAACTAAATCTTCTGTGTTCTGCATATTGTCACTTTTCTCTTTATGCCATTTCCTCAAGGTGACAGAACACATTACAGAAGCTGCCACATCATACGATTTACCATGTTGGCAAAATACAAACACAACTATATAACACATAAAACATTTTATTACACTGTTAATTTCAGTAGCAAAACATTCAGACAGTCAGTTATTGTGATTCATTGTCATTTCCTCAGGCCGTAACAGACGCAACATCACACATTAATTAAATAATGAAGATAAAGCTGTTTGTAATCATACATTTGACCATCAGGTGGCATTGAAGCGTTCAATACATCTCGAATCAACTGGCTAAATAAATAGTAACCTGTGTGTACTGTGAAGTCAGAGAAATCATTTATTTTGATGATATTGCAAGAAGACTCACTGTGTTTATATGATTACCTATAATGCATTGTATTGCATGCTGTCAGCTCTCCTACTATAAGATGACAATTTTTTTTTAGTATTATTATGTTGTGTTCACTACTATTTTAGTCTATTTTCACTGTCCCCAGTCTGCTTCCTAAGGACAATTCTAGTGTTTTTATGTTGATTTGTGTGGTTTAGGTGGTATTGTCAGGGATGGACATACTGTCGGCGTTAGTCAGCAGACTGCAGGAGAGATTCAGGATGCAGGTTGGTACAGGTGAGTTATTTGACATAAAAAGTTCTAATAGTTATGTGACTAAGTATGAATAGTAACAATTTTTTCTCTTCAGTTCTCCCCAGCTTAATAGATCGTCTGGGAGATGCCAAGGACCAAGTCCGGGACCAGGACCAAGCACTGTTACTCAAGATCATGGACCAGGCTGCCAACCCACAGGTGGAAAATAAAACATGACCATGCATTTACTAAGGTGGCAACTATGATTTAACTCTAACATGAATATTTGATTGATGCATTATCAGTATGTTTGGGAGCGAATGATTGGAGGATTTAAACATAAGAACAACCGGACCAGAGAAGGACTCTGCCTCTGTCTCATCGCCACCTTAAATGTGTAAGCTCTCATAAATAAATCATTCAGTATTTGCATGTGAACCATTAAAGCTGTAAATCAGTGCATGTTTGGATGCTAACACATCTTCACCATCTTTACAACCAAAATAATTCTTGACAAAATATTATTTATTCTGTATTTTGATATACATACATACAAAACGTGCATCTATAAATGTATTTTCAGGTTTGGATCTCAGAGCCTGACCCTTAACAAGATAGTTCCTCACATTTGTCACCTGTTGGGAGACCCCACAAGTCAGGTACCCAAACACTTTCACTGGCAAAGTTAGTTTATTGTAGTTAGGAAGTGCTTCTATCCATCCATTTTCTACCACTTGTCCTTGCATTGAAAAAATATGTGGTTCCCAAACTTCACATAATCACTTAAGACATTTGACTCCTGGTTTACACATCCCCCCATGAACCCGCCCTTGCTTGCTATGTATGTGGACATGCATATAGCTGATAACCATTGATTGAAATGTATTGATTGTAGGTGCGTGATGGAGCCATGAGCTCTCTCGTGGAGATCTATCGCCATGTTGGTGAGCGAGTGAGGATTGACCTTGGAAAAAAGGGCCTACCTCAGTCACGGTGAATTTTGATTTAAACACCAGTTCTCACCTTCTTCCAAAAAATAATAGCCTAAGCCATATATTTTCACATTTTTGAAGTATTAGTTACTTCATGTAATAATTATGTAAACACTCTTAAAGTTTGAAAATGAGTATAGAATTATATTTTAATGTAATAATTTAATCAAAATCAATATACTTCAAGTTTAGTTTGAAATCCCTGAATATCTAAATGGTGATAGTTTAGCTTCTACGGTGCAGGCGACTACCACAGGTGGCCAGCCTCTTGAGGGCTGAATTTTTCACATCAAAGGAATAATTGAACTGGTTTTGCTTAGGCCATCATTTCAGGAAGGTGATGAAATGATATTGTGTTCTAAAGGTGACGCAATGGACTATTAACGTGCAACCTCCCCATCTTTTTTTCCAGGTTAAACGTCATCTTCAGTAAATTTGATGAAGTCCAAAGGTCGGGGAACATGATCTTGTCACCTGTATCAGGTAGGATTTAATCACCAGTGCCAATGTATGCTGATTGTATTGCTCTGTGGTTCGTGATAGCCTGCTGGATCAATTTTCTTGTCATGTAATTAGATGTTCTCCTTGGAACGAATTCTACAAGAAAACAATGGTACCCTTGATTCATCTGCTCAACTCCCAGACATCTGCGTGGGTTCTTAACTAATCACAATAGTAGCTTGTTCGGCCATTTTAATACCAAACTTCCAATATATCTACATCTTGACCATCTCGCCACTGAAGCTGGGGAAAAGTAAACTTCAAATATATAGTATAAAGAAATTATGTGTATATATATATATATGTATGTATATATACATATATATATATATATATATATATATGTATGTATGTATGTATGTATGTATGTATGTGTATGTATGTATGTATATATATATATATATATATATATATATATATATATATGTATGTATGTATATATATATGTGTATATATATATATGTATATATATATGTATATATGTATATATATATATATATATATATATATATATATAGTCGTGGTCAAAAGTGCACATACTCTTGTAAAGAACATGATGACATGGCTGTTTTGAGTTTCCAATAATTTCTACAACTCTTATGTTTTGTGATGTAGTTATTGGAGCACATACTTGTTGGTCACAAAAAAAAATCATGAAGTTTGCTTCTTTTATGAATTTATTATGGCTCTACTGAAAATATGAGCAAATGTGCTGGGTCAAAAGTATACATACAGCAATGTTAATATTTGCTTACATGTTCTTGGCAAGTTTCAGTGCAATAATCAATCAATCAATCAATCAATGTTAATTTATACAGCCCTAAATTACAAGTGTCTCAAAGGGCTGCACAAACCACAAGGACAAACTCACCCCAGTGGGACGTCGACAATGATGACTATGAGAAACCTTGGAGAGGACCGCATATAAGGCGTTTTCTGTAGCCATCCACAAGCTTCTGCTTGAATTTTTGACCACTCCTCTTGACAAAATTGGTGCAGTTCAGCAAAATGTGTTGGTTTTCTGACATGGACTTGTTTCTTCAGCATTGTCCACACGTTTAAGTCAGGACTTTGGGAATGCCATCCTAAAACCTTCATTCTAGCCTGATTTAGTCATTCCTTTACCACTTTTGACGTATCCACTTCTACTTGTGGGCTGCGTCTTTTCCCCGCACACACGAGTGATGTAGCTCCCCCAAAGCTGACAAAAAAGTCACATATTCACTCAGTTCGCGTTGCGTTTAGACTGAAGTCACAATCGAAAAGATCAGAATCTAATCGGATTCAGACTACCCCCTGATGTGGCCTGAATTTGATGCGCAAAGATTCGGATTTGAAGCACTTTGGAGTGTGTCGACTGGGGAATAAAATCCAATCTGTGTTTTTTCAGAGCATACACATCTGATATGGTGTGCAGTGGGAACTGCGTCTTTGTCTCAACACACATTTGTTCAATTCACTTTCTCTCAAATTGTTTTGTTTGTGTTTGCTGCACGTAATCACTTGCCACACTTACATTGTGCATGTTTCACAGTTGTGATAACAATGAATCACAATAGCTGCTGACACTCCCCATCCTCATCCTCCTTTCCTGAGTCATTATGACGCAATGGCTGTCCCTCAGCCCTGGCTCCACCTCCTAGTGATCCTAGCATTCATGCTCCTCCCATTGTCACCACCCCCACTTCCTCCTTTTTCCATCCTGATGTTGGCAGTGCGTGTGTTTGCTGAAGTCAGCTAGAGGACAGCGTTACTGTATCAGGACAAAGAGGAGCATTTTACAATAGAGCAGGAGAAGGGAGACTAGCATGTTGACTTCACTCTTTGCCCCTGTTCTCACTGTCGAGGATAAAGATGTGAGGATTGCAGAGGACTGCTAGAACCACCTGATTGTCGGCATGCTGAGGAAACTGGTCTGCAGGCGGATCTGCTCTTGTAAGCTGCTGCTGTTGCCACCATCTATAATGCTATCAATGATAGATGGTTTTATGGCAGGAGGGTGTAAGATGGATATAAATGTGTAATATGTCTTATGAGTGACCACACAGGATGATGAAGACCTTTGGTCTGTCTCTGATGGACTGAAGACCACTGACTGTTTTCTTTATGTTATTTTGGGCTGTGCTAAACGCCAGGGGAGGCGCCTCCCCATCCTTGGGTTCACATTGAACTGCCCTGGCATTCATTTTTGTTCAACATGACAAAATGACATCACAGTAGTTGTGTGTGCTTGTGCGTCCATGTGGGATGTTGACGAGCGTTGATAGCGTGTGCAAAGACCGGCCCTCAGGCCGCAGCTTGTGTTTTTGTTTGCCAGCTACATATTTTTAAAAACATACCGTAATGTTTTAAAGTTAAAAAATGAGAACGTTAAAAGGGATGATTAGGGAAAACATAAAAAAAAAAAAACTATTAAAAAGTTACAGGAACATGTATTTTGCTATGTTGAAAAGAAAACATTTGCTTTAATTTGGATATTCAAGAATCATTTCAACTAAATCCCTTTAATTGATAAGCAAAAAAATTTTTTTTTTTTTTTTTTTTACAAAACTTCACAAATGTTATCAAAAATGTAATACTATTACGTGAAAAAGATCAAGCTGGCCCCTGTATTCCTAAATTAGACAACATCGCTGCATGTATTTTGGTAACCTTTTGCTTTTAAGCTTACTTGTGGCAAAATCTCACAATGGTCTGTCTTCCAAATGTGTTGTCGTCACCAGTGACAGTGGACTGATTGTTGTGATCTTCCACAACTATGGTTGGCATGCTGTGGCGAGGCTACAGGAATATTTGTCCTCTGCCCTGTGCCAGTCTAATCTTGAAATGCAGACATGTTAGTGCACATGCCCACACCATTGTTGAGTGGCATAGCTCACTGAAACCCCTTTACATTTCCCCCGCTTCAGATAAAAACTTTGAGGATGACGACTCACTGGACGGGGGCTGCTCTTCAAGCTCATCCAAAGCTGCATTGTTGGCTGGGAGAAAGACTATGAGTGTGGGTTCACGCCGAAACCCCACCTCCAGCACCAAGTCAGCAGGTAAGAGCCCACCTTTACCATCTGTCTAGTCATAAGTAAGGCTGAATATATATACAATCTCATCAGGTAGCAGACTAAGCATTCAGTCAACAGTCTTTTTGTTGTCTGCAGGGAAAGATGGTTCTTCTGCCGGCGCAGTGGATGAGGACGACTTCATGCAAGCCTTCGATGATGTTCCCACTATGCAGGTTAATTTGCTTGACTCGAGACTCAATGTGTTTGTCCGTCACATAAGCAGCTGGTTATATGTCCTCATTCTTCAATCAGATATACTCCAACCGGGAGGTAGAAGAGGCCATGGCCAAGATTCGAGATGTGCTGTCAGACGAGAAACGCGACTGGGAGCTCCGCGTGGCAGCGGTAAAATGTCATCTCAGGAGTCTTTCTTTGTTGTTATCCAGCTCTGGATCACATCGCCTTGCTTATTGTGCCATACCAGCTGAAGAAGGTACGCTCACTGGTCTTGGCTGGAGCAGCAGAGTTTGACGGTTTCCTGCAGCAGTTGCGGCTCCTAGAGTCTGCATTCAAACTGTCGGCCAAAGACCTACGTTCTCAGGTGGTTCGGGAGGCCTGTATCACTCTTGGGTAAGACCGTCCTCCTTAAATCTTGAAGAGGTCACTCACTTGACAATAATGTTTCTGTTTGTGGTTACAGTGTGTTTTTGTTTTGAGTGGTTGCTTGAATCTCTTGTTTTCAGACACCTTTCCTCAGTGCTCTGCAGCCGCTTTGATCATGCCGCTGAAGCAATCCTTCCGACCCTTCTCTTCCTGGTCTCCAACTGTGCCAAAGTCATTGCCACCTCTGGCATTGCCGCCATCCGCCTCATCCTTAAAGTGGGTCTCTGCTTCCTGTCAAATCAGTTGTTTACTGGCAAGCGACTAACGTGCTTTGTGTGTTTTGCAGCACACACACTACCCTCGTCTTATCCCTGTCATCACCGGCAACTGTACCTCAAAATCTGTGGTGGCCAGAAGGTAAGCACAAAAAATAGCAGAAGAAAACCAAGACTCTTCTTTACTCGGTGCATTCAAGTTATTCAGGTTGGGGTTTTTTCGGGGGGTTTGATGAAAAAATATATTACATATATTTATAGAATAAATAATGAATAAATGCTCTGTGTCTTGCAGGCGCTGCTATGAGTTCTTGGACCTGCAGCTCCAGGGATGGAACACGAGCGCTCTGGAGAGGTCAGGAAACACAATTTTATACACAATATCGGGCAGCAGTCGTTCACGAGGTAGAGCAGGTTCTCATGAAACCGGAGGGTGGGCGGTTTGAATCCTGCTTCCTCTGTACACTTTACTCACCTTGCCTCCAGTGCTGCCCACACTAATGTTTGGTAGTGATCATGGGCGTGGTGCTTGGAATGAATTGGCAGTCAGGTTTACGTCAGCCTATCCCAGGGCATCTGTGGATACAGATGTAGCGATGCACCACCAGTGTGTGACTGGAGTTCATGAATCATCACTTAAAATAATTTGGGTGATTAGAAAGGCGCTATAACAATTTGATTTGTGATTATAAAAATGTTGATATCCTGAATAATTAAATGTATGCTACTGGTTACAGGGAACATAAATGAAGACTGTTTTGTGTCTGTAATATAATCTGCTGTGGAGTAAGCATAGGTTCTGACGGTGAAGTGAAAGTGATGACAGTGGCTGCTGATCTTTCTGTTGCGGTAACGTGACACTCCCCCAGTAGTCAGAGGGGTGGCTGCCTGTGTGTAAAATATATATTGTTTCTGCAGGCATCTCCACTGCTTGAGAGAAACCTGAGCTGAACCTTGATACCAAGGGAGCTCTTGGGTGTCATCAATAAGTCTTTGTGTCTGTGCGAGCAATGTCCAGTCAGTCATCTATCTGAATGTTTCCTGTGGCAGGCATGTAGCCGTGTTAATGGAAACAATAAAAAAAGGCATTCATGATGCAGACGCGGAGGTGCGCTCTTTGGCCAGGAAGTAAGTGGCAATTTTAAACAGTATTGAAGGGTAGCTGGTTCAGGATGATGATTGCTGATATCGCCTGCAGGTGCTACTGGGACTTCCACGGCCATTTTAGTCAGGAGGCGGAGCAACTGTTCCAAAGCTTGGAGTCGTCGTATCAGAAAGCTCTGCAAGCTCACCTGCGAAGTGGAGACACGTTGGTGTCGCTGCCGGCCTCTGATCGCTCTTCGTCCTCCTCGCAGGAGAGCCTCAAGTAAAACTCAAAAGCCAAAGTCAACACAAATAATTGTCATTCCATTTCACATTCACAGTTTTTGTCCCTCTGCTGTTTATAGTCGACCTTTGTCTGCAAGAAGCACCACTGGAAGCAGCATGGCGAGATGTAAGAGCACATTTGTTGCTATAGTAACAATATCTGCTCACGAACTCCAACACAAACTCGCACACGCACGTACACGTGCAACGATTGCTCTTTGATAGTTACATTTGATAACTATGGAGGTGTATTTTTTTGCCTTTATTACGAAAACATTTTTTCTCACTGAGTTTATGTAACTGAATTTTTTGCACTTGAATTTTTTAGAAGTGAATCTTTTTACATCAAACTATGTTGACAATTTAATAATAGAAAAAAATATTAAGTGCCCAAAAATGTGCTGCTTCAAAATGCAAGAAAACTTACTGTACTCCTGGTAAATTACAACTGAAGCAATCTTCTTATTCTTTTTTTTAATGGTAGTTCTGATCCTGTCTCAGAACCAGCCAATGAAGTGTCAAGTTGGAAGTCACGTGACACAAGTCTTGCTACATTGGCATAATACAACATCATTAACATTTCAATGCAGCCTGTTGAATATTTTCAAACAATAGAAATTAATCCAATGGTTAGAATTTGCACTTAAGCGTGACATACAAAGTTCTGCTTCATACAAAGTTCTACTTCATACAAAGTTCTACTTCATACAGACGAGGCACAAACAGAGTCTTGTTTACGGAGCAGCGAGTGTCAGACAGGAGCAGAGTTCTAAAGCAAAGTTCCACAGAAAAGGGACTTATCGAATTTGTGGATGTTTTTTACCCTTGGTATTTATGTTTTGCTGTGTTTGTTGGATCTTTGTTGCTCTTGTTCGATCATAAAATATGTCGATCAGGGAGGAGGTTTGTAGTAGAAGAGCAACATTCATATATTCTCTATATTCAGTATTTTATTGTTCATAGTTAGTATTGTAAATCCCACATAATGTTTTTTAATGTACATTCTGAGTGTCTTTTCAGTGAAAAACTTAACAGACCATCTCAAAAACAATACCGTAAAATAAAATGTTCTTACTGAATTATACGACAGAATGTACAGAAAAATTTAAAATGTGGGATCTACAATATTAGCTATGGACAATAAAACAATGAATATTGAGAATATATGAACGTTGCTCCTCTACTTTGCAGACCACCTACTTGATCGATGTATTTTATAATCAAGCAAGAGCAAGAAAGATGCAACAAATTTGGTGAAAAATAAAGGCAAAAGGATAATTCGATGTAATACCACTGTTCTGCAGACTTTTTTAAAACAAAGTTCTGCAGTCAGTGATATTGCATGGAATTCTCAAGCTTGTCACTGCCCTGCCCACTCCGCCCGTCCTTTGTCTGCATGAAGCAGCGCTTCCTATTGTAGTGTTTGGTTAATCTATTAATGACAAAGTTTGTTTTTGTTGTGAACAACGAGCTCACGCTCAAGCATTTATTCCTCCCTCCATGAATGCATCCAAACATTTATATGTATATATATATATATATATATATATATGTGTGTGTGTGTGTGTGTGTGTGTGTGTGTGTGTGTGTGTGTGTGTATATGTGTATATATATATATATATATATATATATATATATATATATATATATATATATATATATGTGTGTGAATGTTGTCTATCTGTGTTGGTCCTATGATGAGATGGTGACTTGTCCAGGGTGTAGCCCGCCTTCTGCCCGAATGCAGCTGAGACAGGCTCCATCACCCCCCGCGATCCTGAAAAAGGCTGGATCCTATCTCAGCTGCATTTGAACGGTAGGCGGGGTACACCCTGGACAAGTCGCCACCTCATTGCAGGGCCAACACAGATGGACAACATTCACACACTAGGTACCATTTAGTGTTGCCAATCAACCTATCTCCAGGTGCATGTCTTTGGAGGTGGGAGGGGCCTATCCCCAGGTGCATGTCTTTGGAGGTGGGAGGAAGCCAGAGTAACATAGTTACTGTAATTATGTTGCTCTTTTACCACGTTTCTCTCATCACTGGTTGTAACTCATTTGTAACATGTTTTGTAAAGCTCTTTGCATGTCACCAAAATAACAGAACTTCATGTTTCTCATTGAACTTCTATTAGCCAAAGTGGGGCAAGCCTCCAAACCACCTGTTGGTACCACCTCTGGCTCCCTGCAGCGTTCTTGCAGCGACGTGGATGTCAACGCAGCAACCACAGCCCGCACCTGGATGCCTGCTGTGTCCTCGGCAGTGCAGTCATCCTCTTCGTCCTTTAGTTCCGCCTCTGCTCTTCCGCCCGGATCTTACGCTTCACTTGGTAAGTTGCACCAAGTGACAGTCCAATCAGGTGACACGATGAAATCCCCACTTTCCCTTTATGTCTGAGTACTGTGAAGCCCTGAGTGTTTCTCCCAGACTGTCTTGCCGGTCTTATTGTTTGTGGCGTATTAAGGCAGACGATAAGCTATGTGCCTCTGCAGGTTGATGCTTGTCCATCTGTCTCCTCATCAGTGCCTTTTATCACCACAAGTACAGTGAAGGTGTCAGTGGTGACCCATTGTTGGTGGACACTACTTCCAAATAAAACCTAAGGATATAGTATTGTTTTGCACAGGACTTGCTGTATATTAATATTTACCCATCCAGTGTATCCTATAGAACTGTAATCTATGAACTGAAATTGTGAAAGTGATGGGGCATAACTTTGTTGGAGACAAAAAGTAGGTGAAATGCACAACAAATAATCTGTTGCTCCTCACGAGATATGACCAATCTAAGTCTATGATCCCAAACTGATGAAGCCTACTCGGATGAGTGGTGAAACGTCTTCTAAGACAAACCAAGCAGTCCAGTTGCGATCGATTGAATGCCCCGAGATGACAATGAGCTGGATGCATGAGAACATTCGTAGACACTTTGCTCCTTATTGTCTCTTATTTTATCATCACAAAATACTGATGCGCCTGCATTCTTTGATATCGGGTACGGGCCCACAGCAGCTCTTAGCTCTTTAAGAACGGCGATACATGCTTTGATGCTTTGAATTGCCCACATTTTTTACATGATTGTTTTGGTTCCATGGCAAACGTTTTTCGTCAAACACTAGGACTTTGCATTTTGTTTCGCAGTTGTGCCATGAGACACAAACGAAAAAAAATACAGTAAATAACATTCTCAGATGTGCCACAGCTTTATAGGTCCACCAACCTGAAGGAATAAATAAAGTACCATCTAATTAGAAGACAACCCATCGTGTTGTTTAACCTGAACACGCACATTTCTTTGCTAATTGAAACCAGTTAAACTTTAGATCTCTCACCCTTTTGATAGTTTCACTGTTTTCCTTTCTAAAAGTTTCTTCTGTAGAGTTGTTGCAAGCCGCTTTTTTATCTTATTTAATTACTTTTTTTTTTTTAATTGTCATAAATACAGTACGGGGGCCCACTGCCATCAATTCTGGGACCAACAAGTTTGTTGCACTGTGTACTAGTGATGGTAAATGTGATTGTTTTTACTGGCTCAGGTACCTGTGAGTCACTCACCAAAGTGAATCGAGTGAATATTTGTTGCTGTTTCTATGGCACTAATACATTTATAAAAACATAGACTCACACGGGCATAATTAATTACGTATTACCTGGTTTATTCTCATACCTGGCTAACGTGGCAGGGACAAGAACTGACCAAGTTAATGGCGGCGACAACCCGTGAGTGCTGATTCAGTAAAAAACTTGCAGGTTTTGAAGGATTTGTTCATGACTTGCCTTCACTGCTGTGTACTTGTCTCACATGCTTTGTGTACCAGCAGGAAAATGTTTGTTTCTTGAAGTTAGGAGACCTGGCTATTAGCATTGCAATATTGTATGTTCTCAAACAAAGTGTTTTACGTGAGAACATCCAAGAGAGTCGATACACGCTTATACAGCTCTTATTTTTCTTCTCTTATTTTTGCTCTTCAGGTCGAGTTCGAACACAAAGAATAAGCACAAGAAAACGTCCATCTGTGCCTGACTGTCGGGGTCGTAGCAAAGGGAAGATCGCCTCACATTCTCAACGTGAGAAAACTCAAATTGGACAATGACATTAATGCTGTTCACAGGTTCACATTCATTTGATCTTCTATCTTTTAGCCGGCAGCAGGTCTGGTTCCCCAGGGCGAATACTGAGCTCCACTTATAGGAGAATCAACAAGGCAACTATGGAGAGCGCCAGCAATGGTGCTAACAGCAACCTGAGCGACAGTAGGCGACCACGAGGCCACCGCAGCCAGGGCTGCAGCCGAGAGACCAGCCCCACCAGATCAGGCTCTGGTAAGGACTGCTGACAACCACTGTTAATGTCGAAGTTCAAAAGCTAGTCCAGCATCGTGTTACATGTGACACACAAATATTGTTTGTTAGGGCTGATGTGATACTTCTGGCAGATACAGCAATGTGTGTACATACATGCATCTATATGTGTATAGATGCATATATGTCTTTCTGTATATATGCATATATATATATATATATATATATATATATATATATATATATGTGTGTGTATATATATATGTATATATATATATATATATATATATATATATATATATATATATATATATATATATATATATATATATATATGTATATATATGTATATGTATATATGTATGCAGTATATATACAGTATATGCATGTGTGTGTATATATATTAGAGATGCGCGGATAGGTAAGTATATCATCCGCAACCGCAGAACCAAAGTCGGCATCCACCCGCCGTCCACCTGAACCAACATTTAATCAGGACCGCACTCGCCCGCTGAAATACATCTGAGGTCGGCCACCTTTACCACTCACAAAGCTATTTAAATCTGTTTCACAGAGTAATGAAGACAATAGGAGCCGATAACGTTCTCGCGTCTTTCCAATAGCGTTTATCCTAAAGACAAGAATATGGGCGTACTGTGAAGCCATTGCCTTAGACACCTTCAACAACATGTACGAACCGATTGTTAGGTCGGCAACATGTTGTGTATAGCTTCCGCAATTAAACGCACAAGATTGAAAGTCATACTGGGTGATACAGAGTACACTGATGGTTGTGATATAAACAACTTTAACACTTACTAATATGCGCCACGCTGTGAAGCCACACAATACAAGATTGACAAACACATTTCAGGAGAAAATCCTCACAGTAACACAACATAAAGGCAACACAACAAATACCCACGATCCTTTGTATCCGTGAGACTCCCTGAATATATTTTACACCCCCGCGCCCCCAACCCTGCCCACCTTGGGGCGGTTTAGCTCGGTTGGTAGAACGGCCGTGCCAGCAACTTGAGGGTTGCAGGTTCGATTCCCGCATCCGCCATCCTTGTCACTGCCGTTGTGTCCTTGGGCAAGACACTTTACCCATCTGCTTCCAGTGCCACCCACACTGGTTTGAATGTAACTTAGATATTGGGTTTCACTATGTAAAGCGCTTTGAGTCACTAGAGAAAAAGCGCTATATAAATATAATTCACTTCACTTCATCAAAGTTCATCTCAATACCCTTTGTTGGCAATCACAGAGGTCAAACGTTTTCTGTATGTCTTCACAAAGTTTTCACTCTGTGGCTGGTTGAGGGGCATGCAAAGACTTGATAGCAATCTCTTTATTTTCCTCTGAATAACGCCATCTTTTTTGTCTTGCATAACTAATTCCCTCACAAAAGTATATGTGCTAAAAGCTAAAGCTAACCGCTAAATTCTTGCCTGCGATGCTGTCTGTCTGTCTGTCTGTCTGTCTGTCTGTCTGTGTCCTGCCACTCCAGCACGAAGCCGAATTCCTCGACCTAGTATGAGCCAGGGTTGCAGCCGCGAAACCAGTCGCGAGAACAGCTGTGACACTAGCCCTTCCAGGGGTGTCTTCCCCCTGGGTGAGTACATCACCAAAGTCCTCACACTAGTGACTGAGACAAACGCTTTCTTAAGTCGCCAATTAATCCAGTGTTGATGTTCCACACCTGTCTTTTTCCTTGCACTTCCTTTTTTGTGTTACAGTTTTCCACTCTACCTCTCTGCATGCTCTGATTCAAATTATTTCCTACTTACACAATCATTCCAAACAGAATCAAAACTAAGAAAGAAAAATACATTTGTCAATCTGTGATAACACTTGGTGTTATCTCCAACATCTCGCCAAACGACCAGCGGTTTGTTTTGTACCGAGTGCTCGTTGAGTGACCACAGACTGCAGGCTCAACTCAGCTCACCCAAATAGATGTGCTGTATATTGTACAACATTTACCCTTGTATAAGGTCTTACATCATAAATATGAACAATCGACAACCAGTCGGAACACGCCATGAAATGAAATTGAATATCGCCAAGTCGGGTCACAAGCAGAACCATCAGCACAACACAAAGGAGATACAGACACTCGGGTGGAACAAAACTGTGTGTGTAAACTTATTTTAAGGTGGCAAATCTGTGACAGTCCAAACTGGCTTCTTTTAACACATGTAAATTGTGAGATAAAAATTTGGGCTCACAGAGGTGTTTCTCTCTCTCTATGCGACCTAAGCGGCTAGCCCCTGAACTCTGACATCATCAGTCATTAACTATTCTGTCAAAATCCCGATTTGGGCCCCCTGATATCCTGAAACACTGGGTGAACTCACGGTCTCACACTGATTGGGTTAGCATTACAGTGTTTCAACCCTGAAATTTACACAGTCTTAGTCAAGATTCAATGTTCTACATTACAGTGTTTCGACCCTGAAATTTACACAGTCTTAGTCAAGATTCAATGTTCTAATATTTGACATTGTGTATTCTTTCACTAAACAATTGACCCAGTTCACATTGTGCAGTCACTGCAGTGTGACATGCATGCAATTTTTAGACTTTAAAAAATGCATTCACTGTGTAACAAAACTCATCATCAAGCAAATTGTTTATTATTTTGTAAAACAATTTGGTTTGTTTTTGGGCTGCAGGGTTTAAAAGCTGTCATCAATCATGATCCTGTGCATCTCAGCTTCGATTACATAAATTATGTCAGCATCTTTCATTTTTGCATGTTAATGGTGTTATAATATTCCCATTTAAAAAAAAAAATACAAGGAAACACCAACTTCTTGCAATGGCATTGTAAAATACCATCTTGAATTTATTGAACACTGACATTTGTCCAAAAAGTTGAGTCCCGTGGTGATTGTATCTACTTGCGCCGACTGACATACACCTATTGACTTCTCTTTGTCAGACCGGCTGTCTCACCAGGCTCGGATCTCGGCCTCAGTCAATGCCATGAGGATCCTCAACACAGGCACTGAGGTGGAGGCTGCTGTTGCTGACGCTCTGGTGAGAAACATGTACAGTAACTTGCTATATATGTTGGAGTCAATAAATGCTACATTTTAATATCCTCCCTGCTCGACTTTGTACATTACAGCTCTTAGGAGACTTGAGGAGTAAGGTACAGGAGCTGATGTGTTTTTGTCAGCATGAGCATGAAACTACACGATTTATCATATCTTTTGCTAACAAACCGTGCTAATATCAAAGCTTCCAATGTGTCTCACTTTGCAGCATGTTGACATGAGAACAACAAGCCTAACCCTCCAACATTGTTGACACTTCCTCCTCTAGCGGCGGGCGGGGCGACGGCGCTTTGAGTCGCCAGGAATGTACTCTGATGACGATGCGAACAGTGATGCCTCCAGTGCCTGCTCAGAGCGCTCATACAGCTCGCGCAACGGCGGCATGGCGTCTCAATATGCACGTCAGACAGAGGATGTAGCTGAAGTTCTGAATCACTGTGCCAGCACCAACTGGTCAGAAAGGAAGGAGGGCTTGCTTGGATTGCAGAACCTGTTGAAGAACCAGAGAACTCTAAGGTTTGTAACATGATCTGAATCATATCAACAGATGAAAGCCTCTTAAACTTGTGTGTTTGTGCCTCAGTCGTGTGGAGCTGAAGAGACTCTGTGAGATCTTCACCAGGATGTTTGCAGACCCTCACAGCAAGGTGACAGCCGTTAAAGTAGATTTTTAATGTCAAGGGTGGTAACATAAACTGATCACATTTAATTACTCATTAAAGGACAACTAACTCTGCTTTTGTGTTGCATGGCTCCTTACTTGTTTGGACTCTAACACACGCAGAGAGTAAGTGTTTGCTCTCGCTCACCACTCACACTTGGAGTCCCTTTATCCCAGATGTGATGAGTCTGTAAACTTGTTGCTCTCAGGTCTTCAGCATGTTCTTGGAGACTCTGGTGGACTTCATCGTCGTGCATCGGGAAGACCTGCTCGACTGGCTTTTCGTCCTGCTCACCCAGTTGCTGAAGAAAATGGGTGCCGACCTCCTCGGATCTGTTCAAGCCAAGGTCCAGAAGGCTCTGGACGTCACATGGTTAGGATACAAACATTGGTTTGAAATATCGGAGCAGCAAATGAATAAAGCAGATTGTTGTCTTTAGCGAGTCCTTCCCATACGAGCAGCAGTTCAACATCCTGATGCGGTTCATCGTGGATCAGACACAAACGCCTAATCTGAAGGTGAAGGTGGCCATTTTGCGCTACATTGAGGCACTAGCCCGCCAGATGGACCCGGCTGACTTTGTCAACACTAGCGAGACCCGACTGGCTGTTTCACGCATCATCACTTGGACTACCGAACCCAAAAGCTCTGATGTCCGTAAGGTAGGAGCGCCAATGTGTGACATTCTCAATGCCGTCCCCCTATTTCCACATTTTTCTGTTGTCACTTCTACATTCTCCTTATTTGTGTTATGTTGTATGTTTATCTTTGCTTGTTGTCTTTGTTGCTTTTTTTTTCACATGTTGATTTTTTTCCGCCCAATCAATTTCTTCATTTACCAAATCCCCAGACCCTTCATAACTGGGTTGGGGAGGATTTGTCAGGCCGAGCCGGCACCGTGACCTCTTTGCCTGGGGAAGGCAACCTGGAGGAGAGGTGCAAGCAGGTAGAATCATCTGGCAATAGCATGACAGCCATTTACAACTGTAGCTCTGCTCCTGCTTGATTTTATTTTTATCGGCCTTAGCTGGTTTTACGTTGCCGAATGTGCTACTAGATAGTGCTAGACCACTGAGACCCACACAGGTGTGACAGAACTGCAGCGTGTCCTCTCAAATTGTGTGTGTGTTTGTCTATTCTTTCTTGCAGGCAGCCCAGGTTGTGCTCATATCTCTGTTTGAGCTAAACACACCAGAGTTCACCATGCTTCTCGGCGCTCTACCTAAAACTTTCCAAGATGGGACCACCAAGCTGTTGCACAACCACTTGAGGAGCACAAGCGCCAACAGCGGCATCAGCATGGTAACGCATACCTTTTATATGTACACACTGTCCACCAAGGTGACAAAATTACACCACCTTGAGCCAAATGTGGTTTTGATGTGTGTGTGTGTGTGCGCTGTCACCTGAAGGCATCTCCCAGTAGCTCCACGGGTCGAACAACGCCACGGCAGTCTAGCAGCCGCAGCAGCCCACTGATGTCCCCCACCACTTTCTCCCATGGCAGTCTTTCTCCGAGGTACACATAATAAAATAAAGTGAAACCCACTTTTGTCAACCATCCGCCATCACATCAACTCCTGGTCCACTGTTTATTTTTTGTCACTAAAATTGCCCACTTAAGCCGATGTTGACATACGTTGTCACTTTAGTTGACATCATATTTTTGACCTGATGGGGAAACATCGATCCATTTGTCATCACGTTTTATATTATTGCTAATGTCATCATTCACATTCGCAGTAGGCTGAGCCGTATTTCCATCCCCTTTTACACAAGAGTCCATTTTGCTAGGTCATAGGTGACAGAGCCTTTTTCCATCGCTGCTTACTCATCAAAAGTGGAATGATTTCGCTTTCATGAAAGACCAGCACTTTTATCGTACACTTTTAAAACCCATCTGAAGACACATTTGTATTCCTCGGTTTTTACCCAGCATGAGAGTTTGAACTTTTTAATTTTATTCCTTCACCATACCAATTCAAAACAGACTCATAAAAATTGTGTAATGAAGGAAAACAATATCAACAAACAGCTGTAAGTTAATATTATTATGTATCTAGCAAAGGGGACACGTAAATGTGCAAGAAATGGCTATTTTCAGTTATGGAGATCACCGCTTATGTCAATGTGACTAAGCCGTTCCAAGGAATGTTCAGTTCAGTTTATTTGGAACATGCATACGATACAATGTAATGCATCACATATTTCCAGTTGTTTCACAACAGCACGTCCGAAAAGGAGTAAGAAGAAGCTGAGCTTATTTAATCCTACCTCTTTTCATACCATAGCAATTTTATCCCATTTCCTTGTTCTCTGTAACACAACAGTGAATAAATAAATAATATACCATGGTAAGTAAACAAATATTAAATACATAAATAATCTTTATCTCAAAAAGAAAAAAAAGGGTTCAAGATGTTCGTAATAATTGTTCTCTGTACTTTGTGAACACTTGTAGTTTGAACTGTCTCTTAAAGTGAATCATATTACTGCTTTCTTTCATTTCTTTGGTTAATCCATTCCATCATTTAATTCCACATACAAATATGCAAAAGGTTTTACATTTTGTACGTGCATAAAAGTTCAAATTAGATTTTCCTCTAAAGTTACATTTCTCCTCTTTTGTTGAGAATAGTTGTTGTACATTCTTGGCTAGCAGGTTAGTTTGCCTGTACATAATTTTGGCTGTGTGCAAATGCACCAAAATGTTGAATTTCAATATTTGTGATTCAACAAATAAAGGATTTTTTATGTTCTCTATATCCAACAACATATGTTATTATAATGGATCTTTTTTGTGACACTGTTATTGAATGAAGGGCCCATTTGTAGTTATTTCCCATATTTCTACACAATAAGTCAGATATGTAACACTAGTTAGCAGCAGGGAATATGAAGTGATTCTTGGTCCAGAAAATGTTTGTTTTATTCATTATTGCCGTGTTTCTTGCTACTTTATGTCTTATATTTTTTTACATGAGATTCCCAGTTCATTTTATCATCTCTTATTATGTTGACTTGAACAAATTCTACTGCATTTCTCTCAAGATACAAGTGTCTCACTCAAATCCTAGAATTTGATCACGATTAATTCATTCACTTCAGCCGCAGCGGTATTAGCATGTGTGCAGTTAGCAATGAATGAAACATAATAGATTAAGTTTAATGATCAAAACAATGTTCATCTTTGTGCAGTTTTCCAGGTTGATGGTTTTGTCTGCACTTACAGATACTTAGCTGTGGTCTTTTTTTAAAGTGGTACTCATTCATTGAAATGCACCCACTGCAGCATGCCAGAGTACGACAGTGAGAACCTGAACTCTGAGCAGATCTACAGCTCCCTGCGTGGTGTCACTGAGGCCATCCAGAACTTCAGCTACCGCAGCCAAGAAGATCCAATGGAGATGTATAGGCCAGATGAAAAACGGGACACCACGGTGAACGTAGGGATGCTTCAGAATGATGTTCTATACTGATGAGATTCCAACACCTAAGTTTTTTTTTCCCACAGTGTGAAGGCGGCACTCCCTTACACTTGGACCTTAGACTTCATGGAGCTATGGTGGACAACAAGACCTCATTGCTATACCCGCCTTCGCAACGCTTTACTGGGCCGCGTTTCAGAGACTACAACCCTCACAACTACACCGACAACCCCAGCACATTGGACAAAGGCGCCCTAAGAGAGACACGGTTTGAAGACAATGTGGAGCTGCGACTGGACGGTGCGCCACATCTGAGCTTTGTTTTCTGGGCAAGCTTTAACCAACTATGCTTCCTTCCGGTTGTCCTCTGTAGGTCACCAACAAGAATGTGTTGAAAACAAGATCCAGGAACACAGAAATGTCCCAGGTACTGCAAACTGTAAATACTTTCTTGGTCTCTTAGAGATTTGTACAACTACTTGCTGTTTTTTGCAGGAGCGACTGAGCGACTTCAGCTTGTGGGGGAGCTGCTGAAGGAGCTGTCCCAAGGCCCAGTAGGTGAGCGCGGCATTGAGGAGCGACGGGCCACCATGCTGGAGCTGCTGAAGGTTGCCCGAGATGACAGTCTGGTAGTTTGGGACGAGCACTTCAAGACCTTGCTGCTTCTGCTTCTGGAGATGCTGGGAGACAAAGATGTAAGGAGATGCAATGTAGCAACTGGAACGTTAGAGTTCACCTGTTTTCTGACTTCCCGTAGTACATGATCCGTGCACTGGCCCTGAGAGTCCTGAAAGAGATCTTAAGAAACCAACCAGGCCGTTTTAAGAACTATGCCGAGCTCACCATAATGAAGATGCTGGAGGGTCATAAAGACTCACATAAGGAGGTGAGAAAAATGGGTTGACGGTTATATATTACAATCACAACATTTTTATTTTGTTGACAATCCCATGCTTTCCCTTTCTTGGTCAAGGTGGTGCGTGCGGCAGAGGAAGCCGCATCCACACTGGCGGGCTCAATACACCCAGAGCAGTGCATCAAGGTCTTGTGTCCCATTGTGCAGACAGCTGACTACCCAATCAACTTGGCTGCCATCAAGATGCAGACAAGGGCCATCGAACGCATTGTAAAGGAACCGCTTCATCAGATGCTGCCTGACATCATCCCAGGCCTCCTGCTGGTGAGCCAGAAATTCCCAGTCAAGCTGAATATTTCAGCCACAGTGCTTCAGTGGGTCAATGCATTGTGCCACCGCAGGGCTACGACAGCAGTGAGAGCAGTGTGAGGAAGGCTAGCGTCTTCTGCTTAGTGGCCGTCTACGCTGTGATTGGCGAGGAGCTGAAGCCCTACCTTTCTCAGCTTACAGGCAGCAAGGTAACTGCACTTCTGGTTTAAATCATGGTCACTACGTTGTCGTCAACCTTTCTATGTTCTTCCTCCAGGGTTAAGTGTGTGAAGATCCAAAACGCAAGGGAGTGTTTTTAATCAAGGCTTTATCTCTTAAATCTTACTTCCAACCTGATTACTGATGCAATGTGGCCTTAAATGGCGAACCAATGTGCTAAAGTTAACATATTAATGGTGGAAATATTGCAAAAGCCACGCTACTGAACCTTAAATCATAATTATTTAAACCTATATCCAGTTGGCTTAGTTCACCCAACTACTACTCCATTTTTGGTGGACCTCATTCTTATTGTAGCAAAGTGTGGCCAAATAACTGTCAGGGAATTATTTTGTCTACAAATTGCTCATCTTGTAGTGTCCGTACTGTCTTTAAGTTTTCTTCAATGACGCTTCTGTGTAACCCGGATGGGACAGCCTTCATGCTTTGTGTCAATGGTGTGTTGAAGGAGATGGTATATATTAGGCGAAAGGGAATTACAGTGGGAAATAACATATAACCAAAATACCCAACACTGCAGTTTTAAGTCTGTTGGAAGCTAAAATTCGGCCTCAAATATTTTCCGATCATTTGCACATCTTTACATGGACAGCAAAAGAGAGGCTCATCTCACTTGTGTTGTTGAACTGTCTTGTTTCCTCCTATAGATGAAGCTGCTCAACTTGTACATCAAGAGGGCCCAGACCACCACCAGCAATAGCAGCAGCTCCTCTGACATCTCCTCCTACTAACTCTCTACAACACCTGCTCTGACACTCTCATCAGCTTCTTCCATTCAAACCTTTTGCTTACCTTGCAGTGAAAATCTGCCATCCTGAAAGCAAAGCACCATCCTTGACTCCTTTTATGATGGCGAGGTCATGTGCCTAAACAAAGTCTTTCCTTCGCTCATACATCATCATGCCCGGCGTCTCTTGCGTCAAACAGTGTGCATGCCCACAAGCTTACAGTTTTTTCTTTATCCAATGTAATGAGCTGAAAAACAACTACTGCACTCTGGTGCAGCCTTTCTGGACCGAGAAAGAAAGTCTTCTCAAAGTGGACATGTCACTTTGCAGCAGATAATCAATTGGCTGGCCAATGATTTGAAGCTCAACACATTTTTTTATTGGTTTCACCCTAACGGAGCATTTCTATTTTTTCTTTGTTTGAAGAAAGTAAGACAATCAATGTGGAACATTGGAATATTTTGAAGAAGAAGCTGCATTCCATTCTTCTTGACAAAACATGAAACTGAATGTATTCCATATTCATGAAAAGAGAAACTACAAACAAGTACACTAATGTCAGAGAAGATTAGATTGTAGGTGAGTACAATCAATGAAGTTCAACATTCGAATGTTAGTGGACTCTTCATCAGTACAGTCCAGTTACGAGTGAACCACTAAGTGAAGACTACTGTCAACATTTCCTGTCTTATAGCCAATATAATGAGAAGAAAGTGTTGCAAAAATGTGTAAAGTCTGAGACCTAAAAATGTGAACGATTAAGACGATCACCAGCTGCAGCCGAGAAGCTTCTGGCGAGAATGTCTTTGCTCTCTGTCTCTAATGGAAAACTTTGTCAGTGCACTTCACTATGTACTCTGCGTACTTGCTTCCTGAAGGCGCACGTTAGTACTTTCTCAAATCCATTACCGTCGCAGCACTCTTGACTGAAAATGATGATTGCAATATTATCCGTTTCCTTTTATCTTCTTCTCTCCTTTTATAATTGTGACTTGCATTTACTGGAGTTTTAGTCCCTCCCCTCCGCTGCGTAAAATTCCTTTGATTGAGGTTGTCAAGACTGAGTGCAACATCCGACACACTTCTTCTCAGTGTCAAGATGCTCAGTCTTAGTATGGAAGTGTGCGAGTTGAGAGACAGCCCTTATTTACAATTCCTGTCACAGGTTATAATCCTGTTGTCATTGCTGAATATCCAGCCACTTATTTTACAATCATCAATAAAGTAAGTCTGAAATTGTGGTATTTTAGAATGACACGTTAGACTCATGGTCTCACTTTTAGTAGCAAGTAATCACACCACACCATTTTGTACATTGATCAATGTTTGAAATGTGCCTCATATCTGCTTTAGACAGGACAGACCTCTGCACCTTCCATTGTCTTCCCGTCCTGAGCCTGTTCAAACCTAGCAACGGGCTGAATGTTGAACGTCCCACATCTTCGACGTGTGCCTTTAGTTGAACATGACTGTTTCCTACGCCCTCCTAAGTCCACTTTAGAACAAGTAAGTGAGGGAAGTTGTTAGTGTGCATGCACCCCCCGTCACGCAATACTATATTTATACTACTGTATATTTACATGTTACCAGTCATGCAGAATTGAAATAAACTGTCAGACTTCTCATTGGTGTGCCTCCCTTCACATATACAGGAGTATTACTAGTGTAAATGATAGTGTGCAGGCCACCAGCAGATGGCGCTCTCAGCCCTTCTTGCCTTCAGACAGTACTACTGTCCATACTTGAAATATTAAATAATACTGTGCGGTATATACACTTTTTTTAAATCCATACATTTTAGATTTGTGTTTATCTACAACACTTCCTGGTTAAGGTCAAAGACATGTGAAGTTGCATTTGTTACAATGTGTGCTATAGTAAAAGAAGTCTTTAAATAAATAATATGTTGTTATGCTTAGTACCCCTTGAATTTGAAATAGGAAACTTTTTTTTTTTAATAATTGAAGTACATCTTTATGGCTGACCTTTTAAAAGTGTTGCTATTGTGACACAAGGCGTCCAAGCAATCTTAAGGCTATATGACATATGTTGTATATATTCATAGAAATATTTGCAAAGCATGTTTTATATTTCATTCAAGAAATATAGTGAAAATAGTACAAGTGTAATATTTGAGACCCTTTCAAGGTTTCTCAATGTCCCATTTGGTTGATTTTTTTCTTGCAGGGGTTTGGATTCAGATCCAAGGATGTCGTGGTTAATCAAGCCTTGTGAAGCACTTGTGATGAAGGGCTTTATAATTAAATGTTGATTGATGATTAATTGATATAAGCCACTTTCAACATGAGAAATTGCAATTGTTACCTGTCCCAGGCCTCTTTGAATGAAACTTTAACATGAGATATAGTCATTGAAATATTTCAGAAAGGCTGTATATTTACATATTTGTCTTAATCCATATTCCAAATATGCCAGGGATTTTCAAACATTTCCACCAGAGGGCCGTCTTCTACTTTAAGAAACTAAGCAATGCACTAGATCACTTTAATATATTTTGTAAGTTGAACGTGCTAAAAAAAAAATCTTTATTATATATATATATATATATATGTGTGTATATATATATATATATATATATATATATATATACACACATTTATATATATGTGTGTGTGTATATGTATGTATATATATACGTGTGTGTGTGTGTGTGTGTGTATATATATGTGTATATATATATATACGGTATATGTGTGTATTTAAATAAATGTGTATGTATGTACCTATATATGTTTGTATATATAATATATATGTATGTACATATATCTGTATTTTATGTGTCTGTGTTTATACATATATTTGTGTGTGTGTATATATATATATATATGTATGTGTATATATTGTGTATATATATGTATGTGTGTATATATGTGTATATATATATATATATATATATATATTAGGGCTGCGAATCTTTGGGTGTCCCACGATTCGATTCAATATCGATTCTTGTTGTCACGATTCGATAATATATCAATTTTTTTCGATTCGATTCTCGATTCAAAAACGATATATTTCCGATTCAAAACGGTTCTGTATTCATTCAGTCTGCTGACATGCAAGCAGAGTAGTAGATTTTTTTTTATTTAAAAAAGCTTCTATAAATGTAAAGGACAATGTTTTATTAACTGATTACACTAATGTAAATTAGTTTTAACTATTAAACGAACCAAAAATATGACTTATTTTATCTTTTTGAAAACATTGGACACAGTGTGTTGTCAAGTTTATGAGATGCCATGCACATCTGTGGTCCTCTCCAAGGTTTTCTCATTGTCATCCCCCTGGGTTGAGTTTTTCCTTGCCCTGATGTGGGATCTGAGCCGAGGATGTCGTTGTGTGCAGTCCTTTGAGACACTTGTGATTTAGGGCTACATAAGTAAATATTGATTGATTGATTGAGTAACTTCCTAAAGTTTGATGAATGTTTCTTTAGTGACAGACTTTCCAGATGTTTGTTGTGATCCAGGTGCTGTTGTTGAGTGTGCTGTGGTTTGACGCCATGTTTCCCAGCCTCCTGACTGAGTGGATGCATCCTCCGTCTGTCTTTCATCAGCACGTGCTCCCGCTGTTAAAAATGTCTTTCATTAAGGGGCCTATTTGCAGCCCCCCGCCGCCCTCTGCTTGTTTAAAAGCCCTCATTGCGCATGATTAGCGCGCGGTCCCCCCCCAGCCTGGCAGCGAGTGGCGGCCGGGTCGGCGGGCCACGCAAATGAAAGAGAACAACTTCATTGTGAGATGACTGGCCCATAAATCATCGGCCCTTTTCTATAAATCACGGCAGATGGCAGGGAGCGAGCCGGGGGCTCGTGGGAGCTCCACGCTGCCCCCAGTGCATGATGGGAGAGGCTTCAGCGAGGCTAGCGGAGGAGCGAGGTCACTTCCAGTTTGCAGATGGGAAGTGGCAGAGGCCGAAACGCGCTCCTCTTCCCGCGGCTGATGAGATGCAGACCCTGCAGGTCCTCGCAGTTTAGCAGGCCTCAGCTGTCTGCTTAATATGGAGACAACTTCATGGAGCGCCGTCCCCCCGCTGCACTGACACCTGTCAGCTTGACGCCCCGTGTCCACCTGGGAGGAAGCCCGCCTTCATTATTCATCAGCATGGTTCCTGCACTCTTTCACTCCCAGCTCATTTCTGCTCCGACATCTTCATCCTATCTCCAGCATGCACAGACGCGTGTGGCATGGCGATCTCGCAGCCCCGTGAAGAACGCCAAGGACAGCGGGAAGTGTCCAAGGTCGACGGGGTTCTGTCATCCCCCCCCACGTCTCAGCTGCCATTGATGAAAATGATGGTTTTGATAATTTAATAAGCGAGCCGGCGTAATCGCTCCCTTTTTCTTCCAATTCTCATCAGGCCGGGGTTGCGTTCCATCATCAGAAAATAAACACCATCCATCATCCTTTTCATGATGATGGCGCTGACAGGCCAGGCCGCGCCACGCATACATAACCTGGGACTTGGTGCAGCTCACACCGCTTGAAGTCTTTCATCAGTGGAGGACACGGCCAAGACCGTGGGGACCCGACAATGAAGCCTCGCCTTAGTGGCAAAGACAACATAGCGAGATGGAACAGAACATGCGAGGAAGACTCAAACATCAGCCTTGCATCAGGTGCTGAATCTTGCATAGTCCTCTCATCTCAGTCTTCTCTTCACAACTCTCACGTGGCTGCAGGCCTCCATCAGTTCATTGTGTCCCGAACAAACATTTGACAAAAACACCCACGTGGATCCAGTCAATTCTGCATCTTCACACAAAACCACGGCATCGAACACATTGCTTTATAACAACAGTGTCAGCTATACAAGGTCTCACACTATTATGTTGGATCCACTATGGACTGGACTCTCACTATTATGTTGGATCCACTATGGACTGGACTCTCACTATTATGTTGGATCCACTATGGACTGGACTCTCACTATTATGTTGGATCCACTATGGACTGGACTCTCACAATATTGTGTTAGATCCACTATGGACTGGACCCTTACTCTATTATGTTTGATCCACTATGGACTGGACTCTCACAATATTGTGTTAGATCCACTATGGACTGGACCCTTACTCTATTATGTTTGATCCACTATGGACTGGACTCTCACTATTATGTTAGATCCACTATGGACTGGACTCTCATTATTATGTTAGATCCACTATGGACTGGACTCTCACTATTATGTTGGATCCACTATGGACTGGACTCTCACTATTATGTTGGATCCACTATGGACTGGACTCTCACTATTATGTTGGATCCACTATGGACTGGACTCTCACAATATTGTGTTAGATCCACTATGGACTGGACCCTTACTCTATTATGTTTGATCCACTATGGACTGGACTCTCACAATATTGTGTTAGATCCACTATGGACTGGACCCTTACTCTATTATGTTTGATCCACTATGGACTGGACTCTCACTATTATGTTAGATCCATTATGGACTGGACTCTCATTATTATGTTAGATCCACTATGGACTGGACTCTCACTATTATGTTAGATCCACTATGGACTGGACTCTCACTATTATGTTAGATCCACTATGGACTGGACTCTCACACTATTATGTTAGATCCACTATGGACTGGACTCTCACTATTATGTTAGATCCACTATGGACTGGACTCTCACACGATTATGTTAGATCCACTATGGACTGGACTCTCACTATTATGTTAGATCCACTATGGACTGGACTCTCACTATTATGTTAGATCCACTATGGACTGGACTCTCACTATTATGTTAGATCCACTATGGACTGGACTCTCACAATATTATGTTAGATCCACTATGGACTGGACTCTCACACTATGTTAGATCCACTATGGACTGGACTCTCACTATTATGTTAGATCCACTCAACGTCCTGCAAAGAGGTGGCGTCTTGTCCAGGGTGTACCTCGCCTTCCGCCCGATTGTAGCTGAGATAGGCACCAGCGCCCCCGCAACCCCAAAAGGGAATAAGTGGTAGAAAATGGATGGATGGCCCTCAACATCCATTGCACCGGTTGCTTGCCACACATTTGCAGTCCCTTCCAAGGTCTGTCATTGTCATCCCACTGGCTTGAGTTTTTCCTTGCCCTGGTGCGGAATCTGAGTGGAGGATGTTGTTGTGGCTTGTGCAGCCCTTTGAGACACTGGTGATTTAGGGCTATATAAGTCAACTTTGATTGATTGCTATTGAAAAGAATAGAAGAGGAATATGGCTTTAATTGATTGATTGAGGCTTGTATTAGGAGATTGCACAGTACAGTACATACATGTACAGTACATACATGTACAGTACAGTACATACATGTACAGTACATACATGTACAGTACAGTACAGTTCATACATGTACAGTACAGTACAGACATGTACAGTACAGTACAGACATGTACAGTACAGTACATACATGTACAGTACAGTACTGTACATACATGTACAGTAAAGTACAGTTCATACATGTACAGTACAGACATGTACAGTACAGTACATATTCCGTACAATTGACCACTAAATAGTAACACTCCAATAAGTTTTTCAACTTGTTTAAGTCGGGGTCCACGACATGTTTTGTTTGTGGTCAATTAGAAGTAGAAAACAAAACTCAACAAATGTTCTCTCAGGAGATGTTTGTGTGTCTCCTCAGAATGTAGGACTTTTCAGTGCTTCCAGGTGGGTGACTACTTGCCATTCAGAGGGCTGAGGTGGGCCAGAGCGCCACCCTCAGGGTCTCTCCTCTCGGGGACTTTGAGAACGGAGGTCCTTATTAAAATCTCCCACAGCTGTGGCTTCTTCACCTTATTGCCTTCAGACCCGTGGAGGTGTGCGGGGATAGTCCCTGGCCAGGTGCCGGGACTATTATGCAACACCAAACTGCAGGTGGAGGTTCAACTGTGTGAGGACTTTTCACACCATGGTCTACCTAACTTTCTTAGCACATGAACACAATTAAAAGTTTGCTTCCTTCTCCGTCGACCACCGTGTTCTTATTATTACCCAAAAGTGCCGGCATAAAACATACACATCAACCCGCCCCCGACGTTCTACATCATTTTATTTTAGACCTTTATCATGAAAAGTGTATTTGCCGTTATGATGTGCAGTGTAGTTTTTAAGTCTTCAACTATACAAAGTATTTCAATGCTTGAAATCTGCACTTTTGGGTGTTCTAGGAGTTGTTAGGGTCATCTAGGTCACAGCAGCTCAGACCAGGAACCAAGCAGAGTGGGCGGGGCTTGTTTACAGAGCAGCCAGCCCCAAACACGTGTGTCAGGAACAGATGCGGACGCACATTTTTATGTGATGATACAAACCCCTGTTTCCATATGAGTTGGGAAATTGTGTTAGATGTAAATATAAACAGAATACAATGATTTGCAAATCCTTTTCAAGCCATATTCAGTTGAATATGCTACAAAGACAACATATTTGATGTTCAAACTCATAAACTTTATTTTTTATTTTTTTTGCAAATTATAAACTTAGAATTTCATGGCTGCAACACGTGCCAAAGTAGTTGGGAAAGGGCATGTTCACCACTGTGTTACATCACCTTTTCTTTTAACAACACTCAATAAACGTTTGGGAACTGAGGAAACTAATTGTTGAAGCTTTGAAAGTGGAATTCTTTCCCATTCTTGTTTTATGTAGAGCTTCAGTCCTTCAACAGTCCGGGGTCTCCGCTGTCCTATTTTACGCTTCATAATGCGCCACACATTTTCCATGGGAGACAATTCTGGACTGCAGGCGGGCCAGGAAAGTACCCGCACTATTTTTTTACGAAGCCACGCTGTTGTAACACTTGCTGAATGTGGTTTGGCATTGTCTTGCTGAAATAAGCAGGGGCGTCCATGAAAAAGAGGGCACTTAGACGGCAGCATATGTTGTTCCAAAACCTGTATGTACCTTTCAGAATTAATGGTGCCTTCACAGATGTGTAAGTTAGCCATGCCTTGGGCACTAATACACCCCCATACCATCACACATGCTGGCTTTTTAACTTTGCCTCGATAACAGTCTGGATGGTTCGCTTCCCCTTTGGTCCGGATGACACAATGTCGAATATTTCCAAAAACAATTTGAAATGTGGACTCGTCAGACCACAGAACACTTTTTCACTTTGCATCAGTCCATCTTATATGATCTCGGGCCCAGAGAAGCTGGTGGTGTTTCTGGATGTTGTTGATAAATGGCTTTGGCTTTGCATAGTAGAGCTTTAACTTGCACTTACAGATGTAGCGACCAACTGTATTTAGTGACAGTGGTTTTCTGAAGTGTTCCTGAGCACATGTGGTGATATCCTTTAGATATCGATGTCGGTTTTTGATACAGTGCTGTCTGAGGGATGGAAGGTCACGGTCATTCAATGTTGGCTTCCGGCCATGTCGCTTACGTGGAGTGATTTCTCCAGATTCTCTGAACCTTTTGATGATATTATGGAGCGTAGATGTTGAAATCCCTAAATTTCTTGCAATGTCACTTTGAGAAAGGTTGTTCTTAAACTGTTTGACTATTTGCTCACGCAGTTGTGGACAAAGGGGTGTACCTCGCCCCATCCTTTCTTGTGAAAGACTGAGCATTTTTTGGGAAGCTGTTTTTATAGCCAATCATGGCACCCACCTGTTCCCAATTAGCCTGCACACCTGTGGGATGTTCCAAATAAGTGTTTGATGAGCATTCCTCAACTTTATCAGTATTTATTGCCACCTTTCCCAACTTCTTTGTCACGTGTTGCTGGCATCAAATTCTGAAGGTAATGATGATTTTCAAAAAAAATAATGTTTATGAGTTTGAACATGAAATATGTTGTCTTTGTAGCATATTCAACTGAATATGGCTTAAAAAGGATTTGCAAATCATTGTATTCTGTTTATATTTACATCTAACACAATTTCCCAACTCATATGGAAACCGGGTTTGTAGGTATATATGTATATAAAGGCACATACAGTATAGTTACTGTATGTACAGTAAAGGTGTAATATGATCAAACTTTTTTGTTCTTGTCAAAAGTGTAGCAGCTGCATTTTGTACCAACTGTAATCTTTTAATGCTAGACATTAAAAGATTACAGTTAATGCTCGGGCGTGGCGCAGTTGGGAGAGTGGCCGTGCCAGCAACCTGAGGGTTCCTGGTTCAATCCCCACCTTCTACCAACCTCGTCACGTCCATTGTGTCCTTGAGCAAGACACTTCACCCTTGCTCCTGATGGGTGCTGGTTGGCGCCTTGCATGGCAGCTCCCTCCATCAGTGTGTGAATGTGTGTGTGAATGTGGAAGTAGTGTCAAAGCGCTTTGAGTACCTTGAAGGTAGAAAAGCACTATACAGGTATAACCCATTTATCATTTACATGGGGAGACATGGGGCTTCACGGTGGCAGAGGGGTTAGTGCGTCTGCCTCACAATACGAAGGTCCTGCAGTCCTGGGTTCAAATCCAGGCTCGGGATCTTTCTGTGTGGAGTTTGCATGTTCTCCCCGTGAATGCGTGGGTTCCCTCCGGGTACTCCGGCTTCCTCCCACTTCCAAAGACATGCACCTGGGGATAGGCCCCTCCCACCTCCAAAGACATGCACCTGGGGATAGGTTGATTGGCAACACTAAATTGGCCCTAGTGTGTGAATGTTGTCTGTCTATCTGTGTTGGCCCTGTGATGAGTTGGCGACTTGTCCAGGGTGTACCCCGCCTTCCGCCCGATTGTAGCTGAGATAGGCGCCAGCGCCCCCCGCGACCCCAAAAGGCAATAAGCGGTAGAAAATGGGTGGATGGATGGGGAGACATGAAAATACTCGGTTACAGTAATGGAGACGAGACGTAATGAAGGCATGAATAATGATGTCATTGTCACTTGTGGAATAATATGAGTTGCAAGCACTGAAGTTACGAAGCCAAGATGTTGGTCAGGTACCAAGATGTTGGTCAGGTACCAAGATGTTGGTCAGGTACCAAGATGTGGGTCAGGTACCAAGATGTTGGTCAGGTACCAAGATGTTGGTCAGGTACCAAATGCAGACCTCAGTGGCCCAGCAGGTGTTGATGTCCAGCAGTTGCAGTTTCCTAAAATCCCAGCTTTGTTCCAAAATGAAGAAGATGCTAAGAGTGCCTTGTTTGTGAGTTGAAAGAAGTCAGTTCTGTGTTTCCCTCACGTGATGAGTGGCTAATAACACCAAGTTGTGCCAGCAGATGGCATGTTGTTGTAAAGCAGATGTTATTTTGCACTGCGACACCTGATGAATATGCATGGACTTTTACTTCCTGACACTCGGGTGCCAGCAGTCCTGCCAGCGCTTGTTTCCCCGACATCCAACTTTCCTCAACTCTTTTCTCATGTTATGTGGCAAGTTAAGCAAGTTCCACAAACCAGAGGCTGCAGGTCCTTACAGAACCATGAAGGTGTAATTGACCCCAGTTTGAGAGGATGAACATTATTCTGAGGGGCCCTCGTTAATATTAAGCAGGCGCTGACACTGGCGCCTGGCAGGGAGGCGGGCCCTCTTGCAGCTTCAATAATGCATGTGTCCCTCAGGGGCCACCCTGCAAAAAAGTGCAAGGTGATTTGGATAATATCTGACGGACGTCATTTATCCACTCGGGCTGACTTTATCAGACGCTGACCTGCAGACTGGCAGCGGAGTTACGATCTCACATCTGAGCCTGTGAGGTCATTTCCATACGCCGCTAATAGAAATAAATGAGGCGTCTGCGTGAGCCGAGCACGGTCCATCATCTGCGCCGCCACCGCTGACGGGCGCCGTCCAGTCTTGTCAGCGCTGCCACGTTTGGAATAGGAGAACCACGGCAGGCTTGGTGACACGTCAACGTGTCATCAGGACACTCCTGCCTGCACGCTCTGGCTGACTCACCCTCAGCACTTCTTCACATACTTCTACCTGCAGTCAGGGGGGCAACCATGGCTTCACCAATGCAAAGGACACACACACACACACACACACACACACACACACACACACACACACACACACACACACAAATTAGGTCATTTGGAATTGGATGGCTGAAACATGTTTCAAAAAAGCTGGCTCAAGTGGCAAAAAAGAGTGAGAAAGTTGAGGAATGCTCATCAAAGACTTATTTGGAACATCCCACAGGTGAACAGGCTAATTGGGAACAGGTGGGTGCCATAAATGGGTGTAAAGGCAGCTTCCATGAAATGCTCACTCATTCATAAACAAGGACGGGGCGAGGGTCACCACTTTGTCAACAAATGCCTGAGAAAATTGTTTTAGAACAACATTTCTCAAGCAGCTATTGCAAGGAATTTAGGGATTTCACCATCTACGCTCCGTAATATCATCAAAAGGTTCAGAGAATCTGGAGAAATCACTGCATGTAAGCCATGATATTACACACCTTGGATCCCTCAGGGGCTACTGCAGCAAAAACCGACATCAGTGTGTAAAGGATATCACCACATGGGCTCAGGGACACTTCAGAAAACCACTGTCAGTAACTACAGTTGGTCGCTACATCTGTAAGTGCAAGTTAAAACTCTACTATAAAAAGCCAAAGCCATTTATCAACAACACCCAGAAACTCCGCCGGCTTCTCTGGGCCTGAGCTCACCTAAGATGGACTGATGCAAAGTGGAAAAGTGTTTTGTGTTCTGACGAGTCCACATTTCAAATTGTTTTTGGAAACTGTGGACGTTGTGTCCTCTGGAACAAAGAGGAAAAGAACCATCCGGATTGTTCTAAGGTGAAAGTGTTCTAGGCAGCATGTGTGATGGTATGGGGGTGTATTAGTGCCCAAGGCATGGGTAACTTACACATCTGTGAAGGCACCATTAATGCTGAAAGGTACATACAGGTTTTGGAACAACATATGCTGCCGTCTAAGTGCCCTCTTTTTCATGGACGCTCCTGCTTATTTCAGCAAGACAATGCCAAGCCACATTCAGCAAGTGTTACAACAGCGTGGCTTCGTAAAAAAAGAGTACGGGTACTTTCCTGGCCCGCCTGCAGTCCAGACCTGTCTCCCATGGAAAATGTGTGGCGCATTATGAAGCGTAAAATAGGACAGCGGAGACCCCGGACTGTTGAAGGACTGAAGCTCTACATAAAACAAGAACGGGAAAGAATTCCACTTTCAAAGCTTCAACAATTAGTTTCCTCAGTTCCCAAACGTTTATTGAGTGTTGTTAAAAGAAAAGGTGATGTAACAAAGTGGTGAACATGCCCTTTCCCAACTACTTTGGCACGTGTTGCAGCCATGAAATTCTAAGTTAATTATTATTTGCAAAAAAAAAAAAAAGTTTTGAGTTTGAACATCAAATATGTTGTCTTTGTAGCATATTCAACTGAATATGGCTTGAAAATGATTTGCAAATCATTGTATTCTGTTTATATTTACATCTAACACAATTTCCCAAATCAACAGCGTTGTTTCCTAGTAAAAGAGTGCCGGTACTAGACTGGCCTCCCTGTAGTCCAGACCCGTCTCCCCTTGAAAATGTGTGATGCAATATGAAGGCTAAGATACAACGAAGTCTCCGGACTGTTGAACAACTTCTCTGATTGTACAGAAAATAGTTTGTCCTGGTCTTTGCCTTGCAATAAAAACACCAAACAAACTATCTGCAGTGCATCATATTGAAGCCAGGGAAAGTCCATGTAACACTTTTTTGAAAACTTCTAAGTTTTGTTGGACATAACATTTGTGTATGGAAAAAAAATGTAATTTTCACAAGACCAAGGATAGCT
The DNA here is from genome assembly GCF_033978795.1 of Nerophis ophidion. Taxonomy (NCBI): domain Eukaryota; kingdom Metazoa; phylum Chordata; class Actinopteri; order Syngnathiformes; family Syngnathidae; genus Nerophis; species Nerophis ophidion. Next base: position 1,550,190 of record NC_084637.1, on the reverse strand, counting down.
CAGTGGTTAAGACTGCTGACTCATGTTGAAGAGAGTGGAGTTTGAATCCTGGTAGGGTTGACATCATTTTGTTCTACTTCATCATACTTTACTGAGCCAGGTCTCATACATAACCTTTGTGTATGGAAAAAAAATGTAATTTTCCCAAGGCCAAGGATAGTTCTGCGGTTAAGACTGCTGACTTGGAATGACAGGTACTGTGTTCGAATCTCACTCTAGCTGACAGCATTTTGTTCTACTTTAATGGACCCGGAGTCCTTGGTTGCATTTGTGTATGGAACACAGTCTTAAGTTCATGAAACCCAGGATAGACCAGGGGTTAAGACTGTTGACTCAGTTTGAAGAGTGTGGGGTTTGAATCCTGCCTGGGTTCATGGTATTTTGTTCTACCTCATCATACTTTACTCAGACAAGAGTCCTCCATTACATTTATGTAGGAAAAAAATGCTGTCTCCACAAGAACCAGGATAGACCAGGGTTTAAGACTGTTGACTCAGGATGATGAGAGTTGGGTTCAAATCCTGGCTGTCTTGAAAGGGGGTGAAGGTGAAGTGACAATATGCTACTCAATTGTTCCATGGCCATGCGTGTTATTCCCTCCATCCATCCATCATCCATCCATCATCTTCCGCTTATCCGAGGTCAGGTCGCGGGGGCAACAGCCTAAGCAGGGAAACCCAGACTTCCCTCTCCCCAGCCACTTCGTCTAGCTCTTCCCGGGGGATTCCGAGGCGTTCCCAGGCCAGCCGGGAGACATAGTCTTCCCAACGTGTCCTGGGTCTTCCCCGTGGCCTCCTACCGGTTGGACGTGCCCTAAACACCTCCCTAGGGAGGCGTTCGGGTGGCATCCTGACCAGATGCCCGAACCACCTCATCTGGCTCCTCTCGATGTGAAGGAGCAGCGGCTTTACTTTGAGTTCCTCCCGGATGGCAGAGCTTCTCACCCTATCTCTAAGGGAGAGACCCGCCACCCGGCGGAGGAAACTCATTTCGGCCGCTTGTACCCGTGATCTTATCCTTTCGGTCATGACCCAAAGCTCATGACCATAGGTGAGGATGGGAACGTAGATCGACCGGTAAATTGAGAGCTTTGCCTTCCGGCTCAGCTCCTTCTTCACCACAACGGACCGGTACAACGTCCGCATTACTGAAGACGCCGCACCGATCCGCCTGTTGATCTCACGATCCACTCTTCATTCTTGTGTTATTCCCTCGTTTTATTTCATTTGCAAAGCGCAGATAAAAGACTTAGATGTGGAGGGGAGGTCATCTCTCAACATGAAGTCCAAAGAGCTGGCACTATCAGTCAAGCAAGCCATCATTAGGCTGAAAAATCTAAACAAAGCCATCAAAGAGATAGCAAAAACATGCGGTGTGGCCAAATCACATGTTTGGTACATTCTTCAAAAGAGAGAAGGCACTCCTGAGCTCAGCAACACCAAAAGTCAACAAGTGTGCTGGATGATAAACAAATACTTTCCCTTGTCAAGAAAAAGCACTTCACAAGAGTTGGCCAGATGAAGAAAAGTCTCCAGGAGGTTTCACACATCATATTTCACACATCATGTATCAAACATCATGTATCACACATCATGTATCACACATCATACATCACACACCATGTATCACACATCATGTATTTCACATCATGTATCACACATCATGTATCACACATCATACATCACACATCATGTATCACACATCATGTATCACACATCATGTATCACACATCATGTATCACACATCATGTATCACACACCATGTATCACACATCATGTATCACACATCATGTATCACACATCTTGTATCACACACCATGTATCACACATCATGTATCACACATCATGTATCACACACCATGTATCACACATCATGTATCACACATCATGTATCACACATCATGTATCACACATCATGTATCACACATCATGTATCACACATCATGTATCACACGTTATGTATCACACGTCATGTATCACACATCATGTATCACACACCATGTATCACACATCATGTATCACACATCATGTATCACACATCATGTATCACACACCATGTATCACACATCATGTATCACACATCATGTATCACACGTCATGTATCACACATCATGTATCACACATCATATATCACACATTGTGTATCACACATCATGTATCACACATCATGTATCAAACATCATGTATCACACATCATGTATCACACATCATATATCACATGTCATGTATCACACATCATGTATCACACACCATGTATCACACATCATGTATCACACATCATGTATCACACATCATGTATCACACGTCATGTATCACACATCATGTGTCACACATCATGTATCACACATCATGTATCACACATCATGTATCACACATCATGTATCACACATCATGTATCACACATCATGTATCACACACCATGTATCACACGTCATGTATCACACGTCATGTATCACACGTCATGTATCACACATCATGTGTCACACATCATGTGTCACACATCATGTATCACACATCATGTATCACACATCATGTATCACACATCATGTGTCACACATCATGTATCACACATCATGTATCACACATCATGTATCACACATCATGTATCACACATCATGTATCAAACATCATGTATCACACATCATGTATCACACATCATGTGTCACACATCATGTATCACACATCATGTATCACACATCATGTATCACACATCATGTATCACACATCATGTATCACACATCATGTATCACACATCATGTATCACACGTCATGTATCACACATCATGTATCACACATCATGTATCACACATCATGTATCACACATCATGTATCACACACCATGTATCACACATCATGTATCACACATCATGTATCACACATCATGTATCACACATCATGTATCACACATCATGTATCACACATCATGTATCACACATCATGTATCACACATCATGTATCACACATCATGTATCACACACCATGTATCACACATCATGTATCACACATCATGTATCACACATCATGTATCACACATCATGTATCACACATCATGTATCACACATCATGTATCACACATCATGTATCACACATCATGTATCACACATCATGTATCACACATCATGTATCACACACCATGTATCACACATCATGTATCACACATCATGTATCACACATCATGTATCACACATCATGTATCACACAACACGCTACATTTACTCCGTTACATTTACTTGAGTAAATTTTGGGATAAATTGTACTTCTAAGAGTAGTTTTTATGCAACATACTTTTACTTTTACTTGAGTATATTTATAGAGAAGAAACGCTACTTTTACTCAGTTCCATTTATCTACAATCAGCTCGTTACTCGCTACTTTTTTTTTATCGATCTGTTAATGCACATTTTGTTTGTTTTAATTTTGTCAGACACGCATTCAAAGTAGAATCTATCACATGCCTGCTTTTCACCAATCACATGCAGTCACTGGTGATGTTGGACCAATCAAACAGAACCAGGCGGTCACATGACCGTCACATGTCGAATCAGACCTGAAAAAGTTGAAAAACTTCTTGGGGTGTTAGCATCTAGTGGTCACTTGTGCAGAAGATGTACTGTACTGTGCAATCTAATAATAACAGTTGCAATCAATCAATCAATCAATCAATCAATCAATCAATAAATGCCTACTGAGCCTATGGTGCTGTTAAGTTATTGTGGCTCAATTTGCCTTAATTTTTTTATTTTAATGTACTATTATTTAATATACATTATTGTTTTAGTTGCTTAAGAGATATTCCTGGCTCTGAATTTGCTCATTGCTATTTTTATGTTTTTGTGCATTATTTGTTGCCGTAATCAGGTTACTCATCAGTTACTCAGTACTTGAGTAGTTTTTTCACAACATACTTTTTACTTTTACTCAAGTAAATATTTGGATGACTACTTCTTACTTTTACTTGAGTAATAAATCTCTAAAGTAACAGTACTCTTACTTGAGTACAATTTCTGGCTACTCTACCCACCTCTGTATACACACACACACACACACACACACACATATATATATATATATATATATATATATATATATAGGGGCTGCAACTAACGATTAATTTGATAATTGATTAATCTGTGGATTATTAATCGATTAATAATCGGATAAAAGAGACAAACTACATTTCTTACATTTTCAATACTTTATTTAAAAAAACAGCATACTGGCACCATGTCCTTTCCACTTGCCAAATAAAACAAGGCAAGTGTTACAAAAATGTTTTTGTTTTTTTTCTAAAGTGCACCATAGTCCTGCACAATAGCAATCATTTTGCTTGTGGGAATTTCAAAGCCGGCTACTACCTATTCCAACCATTCTGCAATGTTGGATGCTGGATGTCTGTCCTCTAGTGGCATGGTGGTAAGGGGGACTGACTTCATATTGGAGTCTCCAATGTAGTGGCATGTATTGCCAAGCTAGGCTACACTTGTCCAAACATCAGTAGTGAGAGCAATTTAACTCTGGCTGGGATTTATGTCGGTCTACACTGCATGGAATGTCTGCTGGTACTTCCTCTCCATTAGTTTTGGTCAAATGAGAGAGAAAGAAGTCCTAGATTACATTTGTCATTAGGGCCCCGAGTTCCCGGCCTAACAAGACCCAGGACAGCTGAGTGGTTAACACTGTTGACCATCAAGCAAGGGGAACTGGGTTCAAATCTCAGTAAGGACTCAGTGTTTCTTTTTCAGTAGTGAGACAGGTGCTCAATTAAATATGTCAATGCGGCCCGAAATCTTCCTCTAAGAAGACTAAGGATAGCTGAGTGGTTACAGTAGCTGGCTCCCAATCCAAGAGTGCAAGGATCAAATCCCTGCCAGGTTCACTGAGAACTATGAAAACTCCAGCAGCAAGTGGAAATGTTTTATATCATATCTCACTGAGACAGGTCCGCAATTAAATATGTCATTGGGGCCCGAAATCTTATTCAAAGAAGACCAAGGATAGCTGAATGGTTAAAGCTCCTAACTCCCAATCAAAGGGTACTGGGTTCAAATCCCAGGCAAGTTGATCGGTAACTAGGAAAGCTATTGTTTTGTATCATAGTTTACTGAGACATGTTATCTATTGAATATGTCATTGGGGCCCGAAATCTTGTCCAAAGAAGACCAGGGATAGCTGAATGGTTAAAGCTCCTAACTCCCAATCAAAGGGCACTGAGTTCAAATCCCAGGCAAGTTGCTCAGTAACTAGGAAAGCTATTGTTTTGTATCATAGTTTACTGAGACATGTTATCTATTGAATATGTCATTGGGGCCCGAAATCTGTCCTTAAGAAGACCAAGAATAGCTGAATGGTTAAACAGCTAGCTCCCAATCAAAGGGTCCTGGGTTCAATCCCAGTCAGGTCGATCGGCTTGCCAAGCCAAGGGGTGTGGGGTGGTGGACAATGTGGGGGTGTATCACCTCCCCCACACAAAGTAAAGCTAAGTGGTAGCTGGTCAATTAACTTATAGTTAAAAAGGTAAGTATGGGTAATAATAATAATAAATAGTCTATAGTCCAAAAGTCTAAGGGTAACCTCGGGGGTTAGCGCCTCCTGTGGCTAAAGTTGGCAAGTGGACCATCGGTAATTCCTGGCTGGGATGGCTGGGAATAGGAACATGAATAATTCATCAGTGTGAGTGTTGACCAATCAGCTCTCCTCGGTCTGACCAACAATTAGTCAATTAGTTAATAAAAAAAAAAAAAGTACCAATTAGTACAACAAATTGGAATAATTGAAGAGATAAGAAATTTCAATTGGATAATGAAAAAAAAAAAAAAAGATTGGATGAATAGAAGGATGGATAATATTAAAAACACTATTAAGAAAAGTTAATTGCATATCATTTTTATCTTTTTTTCATCATCCAATTATTCATCATTTATATTTTTTATTATTCAATTGCAGCTAATCAGGAGGATTCGTCCAACCATTTATTTTGCTTTTTTTTTTTCACTTATCCAATTAGAATTTTTTCTCTCTTCAATTATTCCAATTTGTTGTACTTATTGGTACTTTTTTTTGTTTTATTAACTAATTGACTAATTGTTGGTCAGACCGAGGAGAGCTGATTGGTCAACACTCACACTGATTAATTATTCATGTTCCTATTCCCAGCCATCCCAGCCAGGAATTACCGATGGTCCACTTGCCAACTTTAGCCACAGGAGGCGCTAACCCCCGAGGTTACCCTTAGACTTTTGGACTATAGACTATTTATTATTATTATTACCCATACTTACCTTTTTAACTATAAGTTAATTGACCAGCTACCACTTAGCTTTACTTTGTGTGGGGGAGGTGATACACCCCCACATTGTCCACCACCCCACACCCCTTGGCTTGGCAAGCCGATCGACCTGACTGGGATTGAACCCAGGACCCTTTGATTGGGAGCTAGCTGTTTAACCATTCAGCTATTCTTGGTCTTCTTAAGGACAGATTTCGGGCCCCAATGACATATTCAATAGATAACATGTCTCAGTAAACTATGATACAAAACAATAGCTTTCCTAGTTACTGAGCAACTTGCCTGGGATTTGAACTCAGTGCCCTTTGATTGGGAGTTAGGAGCTTTAACCATTCAGCTATCCCTGGTCTTCTTTGGACAAGATTTCGGGCCCCAATGACATATTTATTTGCGAATCTGTCTCAGTAAACAATGAGATAAAATATTTACTCTTGCCGCTGTAGCTTTCATAGTTACCAATAGACCTGGGTGGGATTAGAACCCAGACCCCTTAGATTTGTAGATAGCTGCTTGAACTACTCAGCTACCCTTGTACTGCATACAGACACATTTGGGGCCCCAATGACATATTTAATTGCGAACCTGTCTTGGTAATCTATGATATAAAATATTACCTCATCCGGCTGGAGCTTTCCTAGTCATGACTGGGATTTGAACCCTGTACTCTTTGATTGGGAGGCAGCTGCTTCCACTACTTCGCTATCCTTGGCCCACTGAAAGTGAGATCTCAGGCCCCAATAACATGTTTAATTGCGAAGCGTTCACGGTAAACTATGATATAAAACTGTGAGTGGAGATTTCCAAGTTAGCGATGGATGGACCTGACTGATGACCCATGAACTACCTTCCCTTTGATTGGAAGATAGCTGCTTTAACCACTCGGCTTGAGACACTAAAACACAATGATAGTGAAACAAAACACTTACTCTTTAATACACATCATATATCACACATCATGTATCACACATCACACATCATGTATCACACATCATGTATCACACATCATGTATCACACATCATGTATCACACACCATGTATCACACATCATGTATCACACATCATATATCACACATCATGTATCACACATCATGTATCACACATCATGTATCACACATCATACATCACACATCATGTATCACACATCATGTATCACACATCATGTATCACACATCATACATCACACATCATGTATCACACATCACACATCATGTATCACACATCATGTATCACACATCATGTATCACACACCATGTATCACACATCATGTATCACACATCATGTATCACACATCATGTATCACACACCATGTATCACACATCATGTATCACACATCATGTATCACACATCATGTATCACACATCATGTATCACACATCATACATCACACATCATGTATCACACATCACACATCATGTATCACACATCATGTATCACACATCATGTATCACACACCATGTATCACACATCATGTATCACACATCATGTATCACACATCATGTATCACACATCATGTATCACACATCATGTATCACACACCATGTATCACACATCATGTATCACACACCATGTATCACACATCATGTATCACACATCATGTATCACACAACACGCTACATTTACTCCGTTACATCTACTTGAGTAACTTTTGGGATAAATTGTACTTCTAAGAGTAGTTTTTACGCAACATACTTTTACTTTTACTTGAGTATATTTATAGAGAAGAAACGCTACTTTTACTCAGTTCCATTTATCTACATTCAGCTCGTTACTCGCTACTTTTTTAAATCAATCAATCAATCAAAAGTGTGAAGGAAAAAAGACACTTTTTATTTCAATGGTACTTCCCGTCAAAAGCCTAAAGTCTGATCGCACAGTTCCTGTCTTCACAATAAAAGCGCCGCTCCATCGCGCCTGAGCTAACAAAATAAGAGTCTCCGTAAGCCAGCACTAACAAGCTAGCAAACTACAGAGTTTGCCGCCAATGTATTTCTTGTAAAGTCTATAAAAACCAATATGGAAGCTGGACAAATAAGATGCCAAAAACCGCCGACTTTCATGTGGTATCAGACAGAAAAGAGGAACTTTTTTTGTCCTCCATTTGAAAACGTGGACGTCTGATTCCAATCAATGCAGGTCATCAGAATCAGGTCAAAGGTGCCAAATAATGATGTGTTTGAAGCAGAAGAAATAAAACCCCAGATTTGTTTAGTTTCATTTGGGTCACGAGAGAGGAAGTCGCCACACTTTACTTTCTACTTCTTGCTAGTCCTACCAGAATTGCTATTGTGCCATCCAGTGGACACATTTAGAACAGCAGTCTCTTTCTTTCAAAATGCTTTAATACTTGGCAAACTCATCACACGGGCCAGATAGAACCTGTTCACGGGTCTGATCTGACCCACAGGCCGAACACTTGACTCCCTGCAGTAACTCCTTTGAAGTCCTTCCTTTAACTTTATTTTTGTGATTATTCTCAACTGTGATTGCTTTTTTTTTTTGTACCCCTTATCTTTTCTATGAACCACTAATTATGGTTCTTGGGCGCTTTTGTGGGTTTTTAAACTCAAACTCAACTCAACTTTTTGGGCCGTTTTGTGTTTGGCTTTGATCAGTTGGGTTTGCATGTCCTCCCCGTACCTGTGTGGGTTCCTTCCAGGTACTCTGGCTTCCTCCCACCTCCAAAGACATGCACCTGGGGATAGGCCCCTCCCACCTCCAAAGACATGCACCTGGGGATAGGCCCCTCCCACCTCCAAAGACATGCACCTGGGGATAGGTTGATTGGCAACACTAAATGGTCCCTAGTGTGTGAATGTTGTCTATCTGTGTTGGCCCTGTGATGAGGGCTGGCGACTTGTCCAGGGTGTACCCGCCTTCCACCCGATTGTAGCTGAGATAGGCACCAGCGCCCCCCGCAACTCCAAAAGGTACAAGCAGTAGAAAAATGGATGGATGGACAGTTAAGCAGCCGGCCCTTTGTTTCCACCCACAAGGAGCAGTCAGCCCTCACCTGGCCACCAGCACTCACCTGTCCACCAGCCCTCACCTGGCCACCAGCACTCACCTGGCCACCAGCCCTCACCTGGCCACCAGCCCTCACCTGGCCACCAGCCCTCACCTGGCCACCAGCACTCACCTGGCCACCAGCCCTCACCTGTCCACCAGCCCTCACCTGGCCACCAGCACGATGGGGATGTCAGCCAGACATTCCCGTGGAACTATGGAAAAAGCGTCTGAGATGCCATACAGGCACAAAGTTGAAGGAGTGGAGAAGGACATTCAGACCTGTGAATTGTGAATTATATTTATATAGCGCTTTTCTCAAGTGACTCAAAGCGCTTTTACATAGTGACACCCAATATCTAAATTACATTTTTAAACCGGTGTGGGTGGCACTGGGAGGAGGTGGGTAAAGTGTCTTGCCCAAGGACACAACGGCAGTAACTAGGATGGCACAAGCGGGAATCGAACCTGCAACTCTAAAGTTGCTGGCACAGCCACTCTACCAACCGAGCTATGCCGCACCTGCAATTCCTTCTGTCCTGAAGGGTGAAGGTGAGGTCCACAGCAATGATGAATAATTGTGGTCACGACACAGCCTTTCTTCATCATTGATGATTACAACAACAGTAAGGAGACATTCCTCACTGCTGCTGGATCTTTCATGTCAGAGTTCTTCTTCACAAGTAGCTTCTGTCATCAATAAATGAGGCTGCCGTTAGCGAGAACTTAGTGCGTCGCCACCTATGGTCCACCTTGTGCCTGCAGCCATGTTCCCACTTCCCTGAGAAGAAGGAAGTGGAGATCAAAAGTGTCCGCAACTGACTTCTCGGACGGATTCAGATCATTTGTCCTCGCTGCCAGCAGCAAGTGTGAGCTCCCCTGAAACACTTTGTTGTGTGTTTGAGGGCGGCGTCCTCTGGGCCGTCTTGTCACAGCTCATATTCAAGTAGAGCCGGGCTCACTGGGCCTGCACACCCCCGCTTAACTTCCTTTCTCATCAGCTTTCCCGCCACAATTTGGGATGATGTCTTCCAATTGCTGATGAGGTGATATATATATACACACATGCATATATATATATATATATATATATATATATATATATATATATATATATATATATATATATATATATATCAGTGACGTGCGGTGAGGTTCATGGCTGGTGAGGCACTGACTTCATCACAACCAGATTTACAAACACATGAACCGTAAAGAGTATCTTATTCACCATTTGATTGGCAGCAGTTAACAAGTTAAGTTTAAAAGCTCGTACCAGCATTCTTCCCTGCTTGCCACTCAGCATCAAGGGTTGGAATTGGGGGTTGAATCATCAAAAATGATTCCCAGGCGCAGTGCCGGTGCCGCCCACTGCTCCCCTCACTTCAAGGGAAGAGGTCAAATGCAGAGGACAAATCTCACCACACCTAGTGTGTGTGTGTGTGACAATCATTGGGACTTTAACTTAAATTTAACTTTACACATACAAACTGTAGCACACAAAAACGCATTTAATAAAAATAAAAACTAAAACATTATTATGGTCTTACCTTTACTTATAAATGAAGTCCATGTGCAGCTCCTTCTGATCAAAAGCATCGATAACTTGTTTATAGAAGTCTTCCTTATCTTTCTTCACTTTTAAAAGTCTCTCTGTCTCGATGGAGATCTTCCTTTATTACCTCCTGCTTCCATTGAAAGTCCAGTTTAGAAAACTGTTTTATTTTAGATATGTAATCCTCCATGTTAAAAGTGCAAGTGGGAGGAAAAAATAACTCTTGCTGCTTGTTGTCACTTCTTCTGCAGCCGAGAAGTCGCAAGAAGGGTCACTAGCGCCCTCTACCACCAGGAGGCGGGATTACTGCGAGCCTCGCACAGTGCGTCTTCGCAGCCGTTTTATGATTGCTCAGCACAAGAAATATGTTACACACATACAGTTGTTGACAAAATACACTGTACATTATATACCTCAGCTAACTAAACTATGGAAATGTATAATATCATTCATATAGCAATATATATAGCAATATAGAAATGTATAATATCATTCATATAGCAATACAGTCTCACTGCACAGCAGGCAGAGGTTAGCCAAGTCATTGCTCAACTGGCTGTGACTCACCGCAAGTCTCTTCTCAGTATTTGAACGGCAAAAGGGAAAATTCAGCGATTTGGAATAAAAAATAATCTAAAACTGGTGAAGTTAAATGGAAAATAACTTTATAGTATAATCACTCATACATATAACAATTACATTGTTTTTTTTTTCTTTTTACATTTTTTTTCTTTCCATGATGCCTCCCTGTACGTCACTGATATATATACATATATATATATATATATATCTATATATATATATATATAGATATATATATATATATGTGGGTGTGTGTGTGTGTGTGTGTGTGTGTGTGTGTGTGTGTGTGTGTGTGTGTGTGTAAATATATTACCGGCCTAAAGTTTGGACACACCTTCTCCTCATTCAATGTGTTTTCTTTATGTTCATGACTATTTACATTGTAGATAGTCACATCAAAACTAGGAATGAACACATGTGGAGTTATGTACTTAACAAAAAAAGGTGAACTAACTGGAAACATGTTTTATATTCTAGTTTCTTCAAAATAGCCACCCTTTGCTCCGATTACTGCTTTGCACACTCTTGGCATTCTCTCCATGAGCTTCAAGCACACCCGGGAAGTGAAAACCATTTCAGATGACTACCTCTTGAAGTGAAGCTCATAGAGAGAATGCCAAGAGTGTGCAAATCAGCAATCAAGTACTAACTTAAGTAAGTAACTTAAGTATTAATATTACGCATATTCATGAGGACAGACCTACTTTATGGATTGCGCTCCTTGAAGAGACAAACTCCTGTGTGCACGAGCTTAGTTGATCAGCTTTCCAGGAGTTATCACCTTTGATTGTGTTCTACTACTTACAAAACTTTAGCAGATCAGGCCATGCTAACATGCTAACATGCTAACTTGATGTTCTTGTCCACTGAGTTGATGGCATTAACTAATGACGCCTTCTTGGATGAGAGGCAGAGCGTCTTCTTAGACAAACCCAAGAGTCCAGTAGAGTTCAATTGTTTTGCATGAATTCATTCAAGCAATTAAATAAGAGCAGTTTAAGTGTAATATTACAAACCCTAATTCATTGTTATGATTGTTGAATTGGTTTGAAATTTATTTTAATAGCAAAGAAAACTCTTCTGGAATTTACACATATTTTGGGGGGAAATATATCTTAGGATAGTCACATTACAACCACTGAAGAAATCTTTTCTATGTTTTCTAATATCAACGTCTCCCTTCACGGGGGAGTTGGGAGAGTGGCCGTGCCAGCAACCTGAGGGTTCCTGGTTTGATCCCCACCTTCTAACAACCTTGTCATGTCCGTTGTGTCCTTGAGCAAGACACTTCACCCTTGCTCCCGATGGGTCGTGGTTAGGGCCTCACATGACTTACTTAGACTTAGTTCCTTCCCGTTCCTGTTGGAACATTGGGCGACGAGTCCCCTCCATTTGTTCCGGTCACTGGCAACCCTTCTTGCTCCATGCCAGCTGACTCCCATCTCTCTTTTAGGTCTTCCTTGGCTGTTTGTCTCCACGTCTTCTTTGGCCGTCCTCTCTTCCTCTTTCCCCCTTCTGGCACCCAGTCCATTGCCACACTTGCCGGTCTCTCTCTTGGCAGTCGGAGTACGTGTCCGGCCATTCTCCTTCTCCTGTCAGAGACAAAGTGGGACGATGGCGCTACTCCTGCCCTTCTCATCACCTCTTCATTGGTGATGTGGTCTCTCCGTGAGATCCTCAAGATGTATCTGAGGCACCGTCGGTGAAAGACATCCAGCTTGTTCGTAATGCTTGATGTCTTCATCCACGTCTCACAGGCATAGGTCACTGTAGGGATGACCACTGACATATGGAAGTGCAGCTTTGTGGACCTACTGATAGATTTTGATGACCAGATGTTCCGGAGGCGTTGGAAGACTCCTGCAGCTTTTCTGATTCTGGTCTGAACATCCTTTTCTGTGTCTCCAGTGTTTGAGATGTTGCTTGCCAGATACGTGAAGTTCTTAACGTACTCTACGCCTTGTTCGCCTACGGTGAGCAGTGGAACGTTTTGGTCTTGTGCGAGGGTCATGGCCTTGGTCTTCTCTTGGCTTATACGTAGGCCGACTTTTCCCCCTTGCTCATGCAGATTGTTGGTCCATTTTTGGAGCGCAGCGTAGGAATGGCTAAGCAGAGCCAAGTCTTCCAAAGTCCAGATCTGCCAGTCTGCCCCCTCCCCACTTAATGCAGAGGTTTGCTCCGACAACAGAGTTCCTCATGACAAAGTCTATGACAATCATGAACAGTAAGCCTCACATGGCAATAGCGTCAAAGCGTTTTGAGTACCTTGACGCTAGACAAGCACTATACAAGTATAACCCCTGCGATGAGGTGGCCACTTGTCCAGGGTGAACCCCGGTTTCCACCCGATTGTAGCTGAGATAGGCTCCAGTGGCCCCCACGACCCCTAAGGGAATAAGCGGTAGAAAATGAATGGATGGAAGTATAACCCATTATAACCCATTCTATATGTCACTCAAAACTAGATAAGACCATTTTAGGACATTTAAAAAAATGTTCATTTTTATAAAACAAACAACGTTACTAATGATGGTCATTTTTTCTCTTAGTCAAGCAAATAAATTAGGTAGAGAATTACCAGAATAATAATGATCAATTATCTATGATTCACATCATTTGTGTCCCAAAGCTTTTGGTCAAGTCTTTTGCTAACAGAGCATCTCTGGAATGAGGACGCCAGTAATGTTTGTTAATGTTGTATTTCTTAGAAATGTAGAAATGACATTTGCATACAAGCATGTTGTATCATTTAAGCTCGTTGGCATCTCATCACGGTCACAGAACCAAAACACTGAGGATGACGAAGGTTTGAGGAAGGGACGCAGAAGTACATTTTGTGTAGAAGTCCAACAAGTTGTAATCATGTGCTTTGTGTACAAGCCAGGCACTTGGAAAACAGACTTTACAGCACACCTGCATGTCAAATAGAGTTACAAGCGGACAGTGGAAACAATTGGATGGCAAAGCGACTGTTCAATGACTGCCGTGCTTTCTTCAGAGGAAACAGTCAAGACACAAGGTTAACACATCAGGTTCAGGAAACTGATCTGCTAAAAAGCTCCCCACCATCTTTCCCTTCCCTGGTAGGACAAAGTGGCTGGTTGTCGTTAGCCACCAGAAACTCTTGGATGAGTTCCGGAGCAACAAGAGGCTGGAGAAGTCCTCTAAAGTCTACCTGGGCCTGTTCCTCACTTCAGCACTCCTCATCTCGAGTTGGGTCCAGAAGTGTATCGGGCCGTGGTCGTACAGAACTTTGCTACGAAGGACTGCATAACCTGCCAGACATGAAAGGTGGCTGCCTAATCTTTTAGGTTCTGTTAGTGGTTGCTTTTGTGTCTGCGCTATAGTTCCATTGGGCTTGGATATGAAGCAAGTCAACATTTGGGCTCTGTTGAGGGTCGGTCTGGTTCAGTGTGGGTCTGGCGGGTCAGGGTTCCACTGACCAGGCACATTCATTTTGCTGACTCAGAGGGGGAAGTGTTCATGTTCAATGACACAGTCATGTTGGAAGCTGACAAAGTTACATTGGTATCCATGACAATTATCCGTATTTGACCGTCCAACAACCGCAGAAGATTTCCTTGGACATGATAATGGTTGTGTTGGACCATGGTGAGATCGTGGCATCAGGCCTGTGTGAGGCATGTGATTGAAGCTGCCAAAAGACCTGGAACCCTGCCAGGTCACATGTTCCCGCTCTGCTGCAAGATAAATATTCTCTTTGCTGGCAAGATCAAAGCTCTTGTCACAGTGAAGTTGTGGCGGGTTAACAGACTCCACAGCCACTCATTGGACTTCATCACTTACTCCACTGGGAGGTTCAACAGGAAACCATGAGGCTGGAAGGCCCAGGGGTTGTAGCCGTTGCATTGCCAGATGGTAAGATTTCTGTCAGTCTCTAAATGATGATGAACAAACTTATATAGCCATTTTCTCGCTGGGTTTCAAAAGTGTAGGAGATACACCTCCAGTGGCCGCAGCATAATTTGCACCGAGGCGGGTGGCGCTGGGTTTGGCTCAGGCTGAGTACAACTGCACTTTGACTGGCCTGATTGGAGCGCCATGAGACGTGGTTGTAGGAGTCGACAGAGCTGAGGTTGCTGGACAGTTGGAAGTGTGAGGTCTGAGTGGAGCAGAAAGGTGTGTGTGCCTGGGGAGAGGTGGCTAAGGGTGTTAAGTGAGCCCAAGGTGCTGGAGGTGCTACCGAGGGGCTCTGACAGTCCTCCCAGTATAGCTTCTGTTCCAGAACCCGGACCGAAACTGGAACCATTAAAATATACAGGAACACCACCCTCACATGGCTGGAGGAACACTGGAAACAAGAACAACACCAGGAGAGGAACTCAGCTGCTGGAGGGGTGATATAACTTACTCAAAATAACTACTGAAATATCCACTCACCGTCTGCTGGTATGGGTGGCAGCTTGGTGCTGTGGGCTGGAGGTGATGGGTTGGCGGTCCACTGACGGAGGCCCCTCAGAGTCCTTATCTCTTCCTTCAGCGGGTACTCCAGATGTTGTTGAGAGAAGAGCTGCTTCTTGATACATATACCAGCTCCTAAAACTCCTCTGTTGGTATCCTCATCCCCCAAAGGCTCTTCTAGGAGGACCACTGTGCTGAGATCCTCCAGGCTTCCAGCGCTTAACCCCTACCATTTCTACTCCACTGTCATTGTTGGTCGCACCGCCAAGTGGTGATGGTTCGATGTTACATGATGACCGACTTCCAGGACCGGACTGATGCATCTACGATTAAGAGATTGGAGAAAATAATGTCAACTCGTGTCTTAGTATCACATCCAGAGGAGCTCGGAGTGAGTCAGGGTGGTGATGAGGCATTGTCGAGGTCAATGATAACAACTGAGCTAATCAGTCAAGCTAACGCTGAGCTCCATCACAGAGATCAGTCTTTTATCCCTACCCAGCTTAATTGTAAATAATGAGTGTTTTCTTAAGAAGGGGCTGAAGAGGTGATGATGTCTCACAGATTACAGCCAGTCTTAGTCTGTCTGTGAATAGGAAATGGGCAGGATGAAAGGCGGCTTGAGCCCGAGCCAGAGCAACGGGCCAATCATCATGAGAGGCATCCATGTTTTCTTTGAGCAATGCTTCCATTCAACTTTAAGGCAGCAGGCTTATATTGCAATGCAGAAGTGTATTTTTTGTATTTTAAAATACTTTACCTAAGCAATGGAGTGTTTGTTCATGTTTAAGTTACACGTCATCAGTTTTGTTGCCTTTTTCTAAAGGCCAGCGAGCCAGCATTTCTGAGAATTTGCGGCTGCCTCAAAGCCTTTTATACATATTCAGCGCTGAAAAAGCTGTCTTGATCACAGCTTGATGGTTGGCTCTGTTTGCAGGGAGCAGCAAAACCAATTCCCAGTGTTTGAATATTAATCCTGCAGTGGCTTTTATCATGTTCAGCTTGTGTGATGGCTCGCCACTGCATCTTTCAACTGCAGCCTGACATGCTGGCTGTCATGGATATTTAGTCTTCTAATCCGGCTAATGAATACATGTTCCTTCAATATTAATCAGGGGTAGGCTACAAAGAGGCTGTCCTCCCTTCAACAAATACTTGAAGCAGCGTGCTGGTGTAAAGTCAAATTGCACATGACGGAATAAAGTCAAGACAGAGTTGGCAGCCTGGATGATAACAAGATGATGGCTTGAAATGAGTTTGGTCAAAGCCGAGCTCACCTTAACAAAGTCTGCCCATGAGGAGAAAGAGATAAATGAATAAGGGTTAGAATAAAGAATCAATCAACTCTGCACAACCAAATGATCATAGACGACATGTTCGAGATAAAGCTTCCCGTCCAGACCTTAAACGTCAAATGTATTACAAATGATGAACATCTTACCACGCCATTTTCTGTCTTGATGGATTTGACATGCCGGCAGTCCTTCAAGGCTCCGGGGGAGCTGCTGTCAACCAGCTTATCATGAGTTCTATTAAAGGTCTCATTGCTGTCGTCTCTGGGTGGCGGCCTGGGCGGCAGGTCGCTTCGCTGCTTCCTGGTGACGTGGGCCTCTGGGCCGTGGACGGTCTTCACGTGCTTTCTGAGGGAACTGGGATCCGTGTAACGCTTGGAGCAGCCCGTGATCTTGCACACGTACGGTTTCTGTCCAGACAGACAAAGGTGTCTGGTTATAAGATGTTAAGTAGATGTGATGAGCAGACGTGTGGTTTCTTATATGTTTTGTGGAGCTCAATGCGACGTAAGTGAACAAATTGAGTCTTTTGGATGAATGGTGAGAACCGATTCAAACTTGTCAGCCGTTTGTATGGAAGCTGTTTTTAATGCACATGCAGATCCAGAATCAGACTACAGAATCACTACAGAATCAAAGGACAGGTCACAGGGAATGGACCAGCATTTGGATTCACTTTTGAAATCATATCAAAACTTGTTAGCACACGCAAAGCTGATCTACTAAACTTGCACGCAGAGGATTGCTTCTCTTAAAGGAGTACTGCAATTTTTGGGGAATTAAGAAGTGAATTATATTTATATAGCGCTTTTCTCTAGTGACTCAAAGCACTTTACATAGTGAAACCCAATATCTAAGGTACATTTTAAACCAGTGTGGGTGGCACTGGGAGCAGGTGGGTAAAGTGTCTTGCCCAAGGACACAACGGCAGTGACTAGGATGGCGGAAGCGGGGATCGAACCTGCAACCCTCAAGTTGCTGGCACGGCCACTCTACCAACCGAGCTATTTTTTTATTCAAACCCGTAAATAAACACTGGCAAGAGACAGCTCATTCACATAACAACATGCAACATTTAGATATTTCTGATCATTGAACCAGTCTTTTGAACAGCTCTTTGAAAGTTCTGACACTCCTGCAAAGAGTCAAAGAACTGGTCTCCAGCTCTAAATGGTTGAATTGTTCCTTTCCTGACACACAAGAGCACGTGTCACTGCTTTTTACCTCATTTGAATGCGTGCGGTTTTGGTGTTTGGCTCGGTCTGAGGCGTTGGAAAAAGCCTTGTTGCATCCTTCGTGCTCGCACATGTACGGTTTCTCCCCCGTGTGAGAGCGCAGATGGGTTTTGAGGTTCTCCAGTCGGGAGTAAGCTTTGCAGCAGCCCTCAAACTGCCGTAGTAGATGAAACACAACAAGTGTCGGGTCAACAGTGCTCTCATGAAAAAACAAAACTGGTGTTTAAAGAAGAAGAGTGGCCATCCTCTGGGGGGTGAATCCCCCCGAGAGGGAAGCAGGCCATCTGGTACCAACCGTGCACTTGTGTGGTTTCTCTCCTGTGTGCCGGCGCATGTGGACCACCAACATGTACTGAGCCTTGAAGGGCTTCTGCTCCCTGGAACAGTCGTCCCAGCGGCACACAAATTCCTTTTTCTCCCCATGAATGTGTTGGTTGTTGATGTGCTGCAGGGCCGACATGTTTACAAGTTTTAGGCTTCAAGCATTTCTCAGTTTGTCGATGTCAGAAGTGAAGTAAATGAAGGTGAGAAGCCTGGTTTCAGCCCCTCTGCCATCATGCCTTGACTAGTGGGACTCTTGTTGTTACAAAGTCGTCTGCCAACCCCCGACATGATGATGACATCACCGAGTCAGCACTTACATGCACGAGCTGGTCTTGTGTGTCGTACTCGCTGCTGCAGGCCTCCCAGCGGCACTTGGTCTCGTACACCAAGAAGGACTCTGCTGTGCACTTGTCATGGTCCACGTCCTTCTTCAGCTCCGACACACCCCCTTGACGCTTCTGTGGAAATACATTCACTTTTTTGTGGTTCGACACTGCCAGGTACTCCGCTTCCTCCCACCTCCAAAGACGTGCACCTGGGGATAGGCCCCTCCCACCTCCAAAGACATGCACCTGGGGATAGGCCCCTCCCACCTCCAAAGACATGCACCTGGGGATAGGCCCCTCCCACCTCCAAAGACATGCACCTGGGGATAGGCCCCTCCCACCTCCAAAGACATGCACCTGGGGATAGGCCCCTCCCACCTCCTAAGAAATGCACCTGGGGATAGGCCCCTCCCACCTCCAAAGACATGCACCTGGGGATAGGCCCCTCCCACCTCCAAAGACATGCACCTGGGGATAGGCCCCTCCCACCTCCTAAGACATGCACCTGGGGATAGGCCCCTCCCACCTCCAAAGACATGCACCTGGGGATAGGCCCCTCCCACCTCCAAAGACATGCACCTGGGGATAGGCCCCTCCCACCTCCAAAGACATGCACCTGGGGATAGGTTGATTGGCAACACTAAATGGTCCCTAGTGTGTGAATGTTGTCTATCTGTGTTGGTCCTGTGATGAGGTGGCGACTTGTCCAAGGTGTACATCGCCTCCCGCCCGACTGCAGCTGAGATAGGCTTCCGACCCCCCGCGACCCCGAAAGGGATAAGTGGTATAAAATGGATGGAAATGCATAGGCAAATATAATTTGTTGTTCCAAGCGGCCCTCTGAGGGCAGCCATACCTCTAATGTGGCCCTCAATAAAAATGAGTTTGACAAGCCCTGACTTCCATCAACGTCCTGACATCTCTCCCCCCGAAGACCGCCTGATCCCAGCAGCCACGCCTGACCGCAACCTCAGAAACCCTATTGTGACCACCCACTGGGGACACGCCCACCAGAGACGTAAATAGGTAGAGTGGACGTCTAAAAATGTAGAACTGAAGAAGCCTTTGGATGGAAGGTGAGACGTCTTCAACAATGGAGAAAAGTCCTCTGCGGATGACACGGCCCACTCAGAATCTACACAGACTTAAACAAAGCTAAGTGAAAGAAATGTTTGACTTGGACGTGAAGTGAGGTGGACGCTACATGCAGTCGGACAAAATAAATGTGCATTTTTTGGAGCTATGTGAAATATTCCTGGCTGTCGTCAGTTGAGACTTTGAGATTTTGGGGTATTTAGCCAAGCACCCCCGTAAGGGACAAGTGGTAGAAAATGGATGGATGGATAGCCAAGTTAGAGGAGTAGTTGCAAAGAAAAGTGTGATGTAGTTAGACGCTGCACATGTACATCACACTTCATGAAGACGTCATAGAGGGACGGGACATTCTAGCTAGCAGCTGTCTTGCTGTCGATGTGCAGATTTACTATCCCTACTCAATCCAATGTGTGCCTACAAACCTGAGAGTGCACTTAGACTTTAGATTACTCTGGGTCTTTTACTTTCTTTATATCTAACATGTTTGGCAACATTTTACAAAACCCAAACCCAGTGAAGTTGACAGAATTTATATTCAATTGAATAGACTGCAAAGACAAGATATTTCATCTTCACACTGACAAACTTTGCTCTTTTTGCCAATAATCATCAACTTAGAATGTAATGGCAGCAACACATGGCAAAAAAGTCATTTTTACCAGTGTGTTACATGGCCTTTCCTTTCAACAACACTCAGTGCAGGTTTGGGAACTGAGGAGACACATTTTTGAAGTGGAATTCTTTCCCATTCTTGCTTGATGTACAGCTTAAGTTGTTCAACAGTCTCCTGCCTCATATTTTAGCCTGCACACATTTTCAATGTTGGACTACAGACAGGCCAGTCTAGTACCCGCACTCTTTTGGCATTGTCTTGCTGAAATAAGCAGGGGCGTCCATGGATGACAACATATGTTGTTCCAAAACCTGTATGTACCTTTCAGCATGAATGGTACCTTCACAGATGTGTAAGTTAGCCATGCCTTGGTCACTAATACACCCCCATACCATCACACATGCTGACTACCACACTTTCACCCTACAACAATCACTAATACACCCCCATACCATCACACATGCTGACTACCACACTTTCACCCTACAACAATCACTAATTGGGGACGGCGTGGCGCAGCGGGGAGAGTGGCCGTGCGCAACCCGAGGGTCACTGGTTCAAATCCCACCTAGAACCAACCTCGTCACGTCCGTTGTGTCCTGAGCAAGACACTTCACCCTTGCTCCTGATGGGTGCTGGTTGGCGCCTTGCATGGCAGCTCCCTCCATCAGTGTGTGAATGTGTGTGTGAATGGGTAAATGTGGAAGTAGTGTCAAAGCGCTTTGAGTACCTTGAAGGTAGAAAAGCGCTATACAAGTACAACCCATTTATTTTATTTATTTAATACACCCCCATACCATCACACATGCTGACTACCACACTTTCACCCTACAACAATCACTAATACACCCCCATACCATCACACATGCTGACTACAACACTTTCACCCTACAACAATCACTAATACACCCCCATACCATCACACATGCTGACTACAACACTTTCACCCTACAACAATCACTAATACACCCCCATACCATCACACATGCTGCCTAGAACACTTTCACCCTACAACAATCACTAATACACCCCCATACCATCACACATGCTGACTACAACACTTTCACCCTACAACAATCACTAATACACCCCCATACCATCACACATGCTGACTACAACACTTTCACCCTACAACAATCACTAATACACCCCCATACCATCACACATGCTGACTACAACACTTTCACCCTACAACAATCACTAATACACCCCCATACCATCACACATGCTGACTACCACACTTTCACCCTACAACAATCACTAATACACCCCCATACCATCACACATGCTGACTACAACACTTTCACCCTACAACAATCACTAATACACCCCCATACCATCACACATGCTGCCTAGAACACTTTCACCCTACAACAATCACTAATACACCCCCATACCATCACACATGCTGCCTAGAACACTTTCACCCTACAACAATCACTAATACACCCCCATACCATCACACATGCTGACTAGAACACTTTCACCCTACAACAATCACTAATACACCCCCATACCATCACACATGCTGCCTACAACACTTTCACCCTACAACAATCACTAATACACCCCCATACCATCACACATGCTGACTACCACACTTTCACCCTACAACAATCACTAATACACCCCCATACCATCACACATGCTGCCTAGAACACTTTCACCCTACAACAATCACTAATACACCCCCATACCATCACACATGCTGACTACCACACTTTCACCCTACAACAATCACTAATACACCCCCATACCATCACACATGCTGACTACCACACTTTCACCCTACAACAATCACTAATACACCCCCATACCATCACACATGCTGCCTAGAACACTTTCACCCTACAACAATCACTAATACACCCCCATACCATCACACATGCTGACTACAACACTTTCACCCTACAACAATCACTAATACACCCCCATACCATCACACATGCTGCCTAGAACACTTTCACCCTACAACAATCACTAATACACCCCCATACCATCACACATGCTGCCTAGAACACTTTCACCCTACAACAATCACTAATACACCCCCATACCATCACACATGCTGACTACAACACTTTCACCCTAGAACAGTCCGGATGGTTCTTTTCCTCTTTGGTCCAGAGGACACGATATCCACAGTTTCCAAAAACAATATGACCGCATAACACTTTTCCACTTTGCATCAGTCCATCTTAGATGAGCTCAGGCCCTGCGAAGCCAGCGGCGTTTCTGGGTGTTGTTGATAAATGGCTTTTCTTTTGCGTAGTAGAGTTTTAACTTGCACTTACAGATGTAGGGACCAACTGACAGTGGTTTTCTGAAATGTTCCTGAGCCCATGCGGTGATATCCTTTACACACTTGTGTAGCTTTTTGATGCAGTACCGCCTGAGGGATCCTAGGTCATGGGCATTGCTGCTTACGTAGAGAGATTTCTCCAGATTCTCTGAACCTTTTGATGATATTACAGAGCGTAGATGGTGAAATCCTTAAATTCCTTACAATAGCTGCTTGAGAAATGTTGTTCTTAAACAATTTGCTCAGGCATTTGTTGACAAAGTGGTGACCCTCGCCCCGTCCTTGTTTGTGAATGAGTGAGCATTTCATGGAAGCTGCTTTTACAGCCAATCATGGCACCCACCTGTTCCCAATTAGCCTGTTCACCTGTGGGATGTTCCAAATAAGTCTTTGATGAGCATTCCTCAACTTTCTCACTCTTTGTTGCCACTTGTGCCAGCTTTTTTGAAATTCCTAATGAGCTAATATTTGCAAAAAATAACAAAGTTTACCAGTTCGAACGTTAAATATCTTTGAAGTCTATTCAATTGAATATAAAATAAAAAGGATTTGTTGTATTCTGTTTTTATTTAGAGTTGACAACTTCACTGGTTTAAGGTTTTATAAAAGCATGAGAGTGTGCACCAACTGAGCCTGGGGTACCTCAAATATACGACAAAAAAGTTCAAAAGTAGAAAACATGCTCCTTGTTGCGAAATCTGAAATAATGTGAAATTTCCAGCCAAACTCTGCGCGTGTGAGTATGAACACGCTGACTGCAGCACGTTTGTGTCGGCCCCAGCGCACCATCTTCATCAATTGTGGGGGCCCCAAGACGCCGTGCACGCCGCCCTGCTCATGCATCACGCACAAAGCTGCCTCGCCGTCCACAAGCAGGCGGGAATTTGTCACGGAACTACAAAAAAAAAAAAACCCCTCACATGACAGCAAATAATATTTCATGAAAATAAAGTGCGGTGGCACAGTTTATTGTGGCCCAGGAGGGCGGGGGGGGGAGGAAGACTCTTATGGTGTGGGCTGCTTCTTCACGGCGAACAAGGAGGTCACAGGAAGGACTTAAATGTGTGGCGTACCGGTGAACCTGGCACCAGGGATTCAGTCTTAACCTTTGACCTCTTGGTGATGACAGCTTCCAGCGTGCAGCCGAGAGCCGAGGCGACGCAGGGACTCTGAGGAGAAGAAGAGAGTCAGTACAATGGAAGCCGTCTACAGTTGGACACACAACATAACTTCAGACTTTGACAGAGACAGTAGGAAACTCGCTAATACTCTATTTTTTTCAGGTTATAAGTCGCACCGGCCAAAAATGCATAATAAAGAAGGAAAAAAAACACATGTAAGTCGCACTAGAGTAGAGATGTCCGATAATGGCTTTTTTGCCGATATTCCGATATTGTCCAACTCTTAATTAGCGATTCCGGTATCAAGCGATAGCGATATATGGAATGGTGGAATGAAGACATTATCATGCCTCATTTTGTTGTGATGCCCCGCTTGATGCATTAAACAAAGTAACAAGGTTTTCAAAAAAAATCAACTCAAGTTATGTAAAAAAAATGCCAACATGGCACTGCCATATTTATTATTCAAGTCACAAAGTGCATTCTTTGTTTTAACATGCCTCAAAACAGCAGCTTGGAGTTTGGGACATGCTCTCCCTGAGAGAGCAAGAGGAGGTTGAGGTGGGCGGGAAGCGGGTCGGTGCATATTGTAGCGTCCTGGAAAAAGATAGTGCTGCAAAGGGTTCTGGGTATTTATGTTACGGTGCAGATGTTCTCCCGAAATGTGTTTGTCATTCTTGTTTGGTGTGGGTTCACGGTGTGGCGCATATTTGTAACAGTGTTGGCATGGTTTATACGGCCACCCTCACCCTTACACCATTAGCAAAAAACAACAGCTTCGAGGTCGGTAAGCACAACCAAAATGATTCCGTACATTAGGCACAATGTCGAGTATTGAGAAAATGAAAAGATTTTAAGTGCACCGTATAGTCCGAAAAATACGGTACATGAAAATGCTCTCACTGAGTGATTTTCTAGTTTTTACTGAGTTTGATAGGACAAATATATGTATGATCAGTGTCAGAACTTGGTCCACATTGCCAGCAGTAAGTCAGACACGTTTCCAGTGAGGGTTGGACTCCGCCGAGGCTACCCTTTGTCACCCATTCTGTTCAGAACCTTTATGGACAGAATATCTAGGCCCAGTCAAGGCGTTGAGGGGATGTGGTTTGGTGGCTGCAGGATTAGGTCTCTGCTTTTTGCAGATGATGTGGTCCTGATGGCTTCATCTGGCCAGGATCTTCAGCTCTCACTGGATCAGCTCACAGCAGAGTGTGAAGCGACCGGGATGAGAATCAACACCTCCATGGTTCTCGCCCAGAAAAGGGTGGAGCGCCATCTCCAGGTTGGGGAGGAGACCCTGCCCCAAGTGGAGGAGTTCTGTGCGGTGTCTTCAGTAATGCGGATGTTGTATCGATCCGTTGCTGGAAGGCAAAGCTCTCAATTTAGCGGTCGATCTACGTTTTCATCCTCACCTATGGTCATGAGCTTTGGGTTATGACCGAAAGGACAAGATCACGGGTACAAGCGGCCCAAATGAGTTTGGGTCTCTCCCTTAGAGATAGGGTGAGAAGCTCTGTCATCCGGGAGGAACTCAAAGTAAAGCCGCTGCTCCTTCACATCGAGAGGAGCCAGATGAGGTGGTTCCGGCATCTGGTCAGGATGCCACCTGAACACCTCTCTAGGGAGGTGATTTGGGCAGGTCTGACCAGCAGGAGGCCACGGGGAAGACCCAGGACACGTTGGGAAGACTATGTCTCCTGACTGGCCTGGGAACGCCTCGGGATCCCCCGGGAGGAGCGGGACCAAGTGGCTGGGGAGAGGGAAGTCTGGGCTTCCCTGCTTAGGCTGCTGCCCCCACCTTGAAAAAGCGGAAGAAGATTGATGGATGGATGGATGATACGACAAATACTCCTGGCTGTGAAAATGTATGTCGGCAAAAGTGAACGATCAGGCACAGAATGTTGACGCCACCTTAAGAAGCAAAAAGAGTAACAAGTATGAAGAACAGGATGGCGCAGGACTTGATGAGTCGGTCTATTTGAACGGGTCATCCACATCTCAGTTGTTGTTTAAGGTCGACCAAGTGAAATTCTACTTTGCCAATCAAGCTGATTCTGATAAACGTGTTTCAGTGTTTCTTGTGTTTGCTTTACTTTGGAGACGAGGTCACTGCTGTGAGCGCTGCTGGACTGTGAGGAAAGCCCAAGGCTGGGCTGGCAGCCGGGGAAGATGGCGGCTGGCTGGAAGAGAGGTGGAGTGTGGCTGAAAGCACAGATGCTCCTCTGCTGGGAGAGGAACTGTTGGTAAGCCACCGTGTTGATGGGATGAGGGAAGGCGAAGGACGGGCTGCGGGCGGAAAGACAACACATGTTCACTGACACTTTTAGGGTACATCCCATCATACCTCAGACTTTTTCAGACGCGGCACGGTACCTGAGACCTCCTACTGACAGGTGGCCGTATGAGCCACCGGAGCGGGTGCTGTTGATGTACGGCAGCAGTGAGCTGGGTGATGCGTGGATCATCGCCTGGACGTCCATGTTGGCGTCGGACAGAGACGAAAAAGACAGTGTCCTCTTTCTGCTCAGCCTGGGGTTCAGTCGTGGAACTGTGTGCACAGACAGCCTTTCAGTCCAAGCTGCATGCCCTACTTTGCTCATTTTTCATCAAAAAGAAGCATCCTGTATATTTTAATTAGTTTCAACTTGAAGTGATCTTTTCCACTCAAGATGGCGTCCCAACAAAGCGTTGGCGCTGCCCACATGCGTGCACCTTGTTAGGATTCCCACGTAGCTAATTGATAATTCCACATAATTAGCTGGGATAAGCATCTCCGGACAGGCTGGCCGCATCATGTTTAATGAGCCCAATTTGCTGAGAATTGATTCCAAGCAGGAGTAAACGAACAATGAGATCAATTCCGACTGGGAAATGAGCGACCACAACTTCTTTGTTGTTGTGACCACAAAACACAAAACCTTCTAAATCCACGCCACCTAACTTTATATCTTTGCATTTAACAAAAGACTTCTGATGACAATATAATCAACGGTCAACTTTGTTCTAAACGAGTAAGTCAAAAAGGTGAAAACATTAATTCTAGCATGAAAACTAAGTGGTGACATATTTGCTACCTCTTCAAGCTACATCTGGAATTGAAAATGTACACAAACCTTTACTGTACATCATCTTCTCTATCTGGTCCGAAAGTGTAATGTATATGTTCCTTTTTGACTGTACTTGAATGTTCAATAGACTGTATTTACATTATTCACATGTGAATAATGCTGTATAATAGACTATTTATATAATTCACATGTGAATAATGCTGTATAATAGACTGTATTTATATTATTCACATGTGAATAATGCTATATAATAGACTATTTATATTATTTACATGTGAATAATGCTGTATAATAGACTGTATTTACATTATTCACATGTGAATAATGCTGTATAATAGACTATTTATATAATTCACATGTGAATAATGCTGTATAATAGACTGTATTTACATTATTCACATGTGAATAATGCTGTATAATAGACTATTTATATAATTCACATGTGAATAATGCTGTATAATAGACTATTTATATAATTCATATGTGAATAATGCTGTATAATAGACTGTATTTATATTATTCACATGTGAATAAAATATATAGTCAATATACAGCATTATTCACATGTGAATAATGCTGTAGAATAGACTGTATTTATTTTATTCACATGTGAATAATGCTGTATAAAAGACTGTATTTATATTATTGACATGTAAAAAATACCTTAGTGTTTATTGTCTATTGAGAGCGAACTGTTGTAAATGACCTAATGTAAATAATCGAATGTATTTCTAATGTATATACTTGTTCTTATGCTATGTGAACTCACTATGTTCTCTGCTGGCTGTACATATCCTACTAAATAAGACCTACACAGTGTAGGTCCATTTCTTGCAATTGTTGATAATTAAAGTTCTGATATCAACCAAAGCTCCACATCCCACCCCTAAATTGTAAATAATGTAAATAATTCAATGTATATACTCTGATGATTAACCTGTGTGATGACTGTATTATGCTGATAGTATATATTTGTAACACGAATTGATTAATGTGGACCCCGACTTAAACAAGTTGAAAAACTTTTTGGGGTGTTACCATTTAGTGGTCAATTGTACGGAATATGTACTGTACTGTGCAATCTACTAATAAAAGTATCAATCAATCAATCATGCATATGTGACATAACATCTAAGGCTTTTAGAGAGTGCAATGCACAACTGCGCACACAACAGCTGTAAATATATTCCTCCCCTTTTAACCACGCGCACCCAACCACGCCCCGCCCCCGACCCCGCCCACGCCCCACCACTCAAAAAATGACAAGTATGCAAGCAGGTGATACTCATTTAACATGCTATACATTGCCCAGTAACACATTAGTATTGGTGTCATAAATATGTTTGGGGGACAGTACTCTGCCAGTGCTGCTGCATCAGGATTTTCAAAAGCAGCTTGAGAAGACTTTATGGACTCACCATCAATGGGGCTCACATAGTCAGACATGTGGGCCCCTGCGCTCAAGCCAGCACCGTGCAGGAGTAGATCACCGTAGGGCCTCTGGTGGCTCGTCATCAGCTGGTAATACTCGGTGGGACTTGTTCCAGGAGGAGGAGGCGGAGGGAGCCCCAACAGGCAGCCATCTTTGAAATGCTCATGAGCCACTAAAGAGGAGAGAAAGTCTCTTCAAAGTTTTGTATCGCTAATTAACTTGCATGCAGTCTTAATTCACCTCTCAAATGAAGGTGATTGTTTGGTGACTTTTTGTGGGCTTACAGAAGATACTGTTGGGGGTGTAAGCTTTTTGACAGTTTGTGGCATTAGTGCTCTGTTTCATGAAATTATTCAAGACGCATTCAAGTGCTCGTGACTCAAATGTTTCATTTTTATAAAATGTTTGCACTCTTAGCTGACGTTCTTCCAGTTATGTGAATGTATCGCATGTGGATACTGTATCATCGTGCAAATAGCGGTCGGCAGTTTTTAAACGGTTATATTCTTCCAACATTAGCAGACTGGCGTGCAGCAGAAGATTTATCTCCACATTCATCCATCCATCCATTTTCTACTGCTTGTCCCTTTTGGGGCCACGGGGGGTGCTGGATGCTCTCTCAGCTGCATTTGGGCATATCTATCAAATTTTATGGATAATGAAGAAAATGATGGTCTTTCCTCCAAGACAAAAGCAATACAAAAACTCAACTGGGAGTGGAATATTTTACTGGCCTGCTTTTACTTTGAAGGGCTGACTTTACAGAATGAATTATGCCAAGTTATTTTTTCATCCAATGAAGGATAATAGACGGATAATTTATGTAAAAAAACAGGACTTTTTGGGAAACTATTAAAAGGGGAGCGCTTGGGGGAAAGTAGAGCAAAAAAGGGAAGATATTTGCCTAAATTGTAATTTGCTGCGACCTGGATAATGTGACTTTCTTTTATACTGTAAATGTTGAACTTATGTTTCTGTGGAATCCAACTTACATTGGCTGGGGTCCAGGCCTCTGGCTGCCGAGACGAGTGTGGGGCCGCCGTGCACAGAGCGCAGGTAGTGCTCCATGTGAGGGCTCAGGTAAAGCTGCGGGGAACTGAAGTCACTGGAGGCCCTGGCGGCAGGAGGAAGGCGGATCAGGGAAACATCCGAGATAACGGGACTTCCCTCAGATGCCAACCTGCACTAATATGTACTTGACTGTGTACTAATATGTACTTGACTGTGTACTAATATGTACTTGACTGTGTACTAATATGTACTTGACTGTGTACTAATATGTACTTGACTGTGTACTAATATGTACTTGACTGTCCACTAATATGTACTTGACTGTGTACTAATATGTATTTGACTGTGTACTAATATGTACTTGACTGTGTACTAATATGTACTTGACTGTGTACTAATATGTACTTGACTGTGTACTAATATGTACTTGACTGTGTACTAATATGTACTTGACTGTGTACTAATATGTACTTGACTGTGTACTAATATGTACTTGACTGTGTACTAATATGTACTTGACTGTCCACTAATATGTACTTGACTGTGTACTAATATAAGAGGTTTTAGGCGCATGGTTTCAAAAAGAGAGCAAAAAGTAAAAAGCTTGCAGGTTGTAGACGCCACGTCTCATCCGACCAAAACACTTGAGAAGAGTTGCTTCCTGCCAGCTGCATCTGTACAAACACACTTTGTGCAGTGGCGGCACGCGGTGATGAAGGGGCTCGCACTGAGCTGTCATGTTTGCCAATCAAAAAGTGGACCCCGACACAGGAGCAGGCAACAAAGCGACACATGACACAGCACTTCATTTGCTGTTTGCCATCGCAGTAATTAGGTGAATTTGGCACCGGCAACAAGAGGGACAGCAAGATCAAGGCCTTGATGAATGAGGGGTCCACTGTCAAGATCAAATCACATTAATCAAGGTTGCTGAGTCTGGAGACAGGCTCCCAGCCCCTCCCCCACGCCGCACCTTGATGAATGACTCCACCACACCTGCGTCACCATCATGTGTGTGCAGACTTTATCGACTTGATCCAAACAGGCTGCTCAGTATCACAAAGTTCAAAGTTCATAGGGCCTCACAAACTCTTGGAAAGTGCTGGAAAACTGCCCCCCCCGTAAGTTTTGGAAGAGTGTGACCATTGCAGATGTGAGAGCATCTCACCCGTGCAGGGCGTGCAGCACCTGGGGCTCGTAGTGGTGGCGCATGTTGACAGCGACGGGCTGGTAGAAGGACGAGAAGATGTCTGGGAACGCTGAGAGGAAGCAGAGAAGACATCCTTTCAGAGAAGGAAACAAGAATCACTTGGCACTCTCAATAATACATCAACTCAGGGACTCTCAATCAATCAATGTTTATACTTATATAGCCCTAAATCACCAGTGTCTCAAAGGGCTGCACAAGCCACAACGACACCCTCGGCTCAGATCCCACTTCAGGGCAATGAAAAACTCAACCAAATGGGATGGCAATAATAATAATACATTTTATTTGGTATAGCACTTTTCTGAGCACTCAAAGACGCTTTATAGGATTAAAGATGAGAAACTGTGGAAGGGAACACAGGTGAGGGGGAGCCCCCGCCCCATAGTGGATCTAACATAATAGTGTGAGAGTCCAGTCCATAGTGGATCTAACATAATAGTGTGAGAGTCCAGTCCATAGTGGATCTAACATAATAGTGTGAGAGTCCAGTCCATAGTGGATCTAACATAATAGTGTGAGAGTCCAGTCCATAGTGGATCTAACATAATAGTGTGACAGTCCAGTCCATAGTGGATCTAACATAATAGTGTGAGAGTCCAGTCCATAGTGGATCTAACATAATAGTGTGACAGTCCAGTCCATAGTGGATCTAACATAATAGTGAGAGTCCAGTCCATAGTGGATCTAACATAATAGTGTGAGAGTCCAGTCCATAGTGGATCTAACATAATAGTGTGAGAGTCCAGTCCATAGTGGATCTAATAATTTTTTTCAGGAGGGCAAGAGTTCTTATACCTGCTCTCACCAGGACTGTGAGAATACTGTAGACCAGGTAGCATGTGGACCAGGTTGTATGTAGTCCAGCTACTTTTCAATGTACCAAGTGGAGGAGATCTACCTCATTCATTTACATCATTTATATTGATTTATTTATGAAAAGATGAAAGGTGTTTAATGAGAGTAAAAGCATGTTTAACAATACTTTCTTCCATGAAGACAAGAATATAAGTTGGTGTGATTGTGATGACTTACATTGCTTGGAATCAGACAGTAGTGATGACAACCTCCACTTTTTCAAATGGAGGAGAAAAATAGTCCTCCTTCCTGTCCAATACCACATGAATGTTTGTCCAGCTTCCATACTTCATTTTATACACTTTACAAGAAATACATTGGCAACAAACTTTCTAGTTTGCTAGCTTGTGCACGCTAGCTTTCTTTATTTTGTTAGCGCAGGCAGGATGAAGCAGGGCTTTTATTGTGAAGATCTAGGAAGCGTGCAGTCGGTCTTTAGAGTTTTGTCGGCAGGTACGGTGCAAGAGTCTGCTGAAATAAAAAGTGTTTCCGGCCTTCCTGTCGGTCGTTTTTTCTTAATAATGATCTGGCAGCAGCCAGCATCATCTCACAAGACCCTCGGGTGCCGTCAATGTCAATCAAGTGACCAAAGACACGTCTGACTGAAGATTGATGATGGCTCATTTTTAGGTTTGGTGATGGACTGACACACCCTCTACCATGGACTGACACACCCTCCATCATGGACTGACACAACCTCTACCATGGACTGACACACCCTCCATCATGGACTGACACACCCTCTACCATGGACTGACACACCCTCCATCATGGACTGACACACCCTCCATCATGGACTGACACACCCTCCACCATGGACTGACACACCCTCTACCATGGACTGACACACCCTCCATCATGGACTGACACAACCTCTACCATGGACTGACACACCCTCCACCATGGACTGACACACCCTCTACCATGGACTGACACACCCTCCACCATGGACTGACACACCCTCCATCATGGACTGACACACCCTCTACCATGGACTGACACACCCTCTACCATGGACTGACACACCCTCCATCATGGACTGACACACCCTCCACCATGGACTGACACACCCTCTACCATGGACTGACACACCCTCCATCATGGACTGACACACCCTCTACCATGGACTGACACACCCCTCTACCATGGACTGACACACCCTCCATCATGGACTGACACAACCTCTACCATGGACTGACACACCCTCCACCATGGACTGACACACCCTCTACCATGGACTGACACACCCTCCACCATGGACTGACACACCCTCTACCATGGACTGACACACCCTCTACCATGGACTGACACACCCTCCATCATGGACTGACACACCCTCTACCATGGACTGACACACCCTCCACCATGGACTGACACACCCTCCACCATGGACTGACACACCCTCCATCATGGACTGACACACCCTCTACCATGGACTGACACACCCTCCATCATGGACTGACACACCCTCCACCATGGACTGACACACCTTCTACAATGGACTGACACACCCTCCACCATGGACTGACACACCCTCCCCCACTCCACTGACACACCCTCCACCGTGGACTGACACACCCTCCCCCACTCCACTGACACACCCTCCCCCATCCACTGACACACCCTCCATCAAGGACTGACACACCCTCCTCCATGGACTGACACACGCTCCACCGTGGACTGACACACCCTCCACCGTGGACTGACACACCCTCCACCGTGGACTGACACACCCTCCACCGTGGACTGACACACCCTCCATCGTGGACTGACACACCCTCCACCATGGACTGACACACCCTCCTCAATGGACTGACACACCCTCCACCGTGGACTGACACACCCTCCATCGTGGACTGACACACCCTCCATCGTGGACTGACACACCCACCATCATGGACTGACACACCCTCCACCATGGACTGACACACCCTCCACCATGGACTGACACACGCTCCACCATGGACTGACACACCCTCCCCGATCCACTGACACACCCTCCTCCATGGACTGACACACCCTCCACCATGGACTGACACACCCTCCATCATGGACTGACACACCCTCCATCATGGACTGACACACCCTCTCCCATCCACTGACACACCCTCCACCGTGGACTGACACACCCTCCATCATGGACTGACACACGCTCTCCCATCCACTGACACACCCTCCCCCATCCACTGACACACCCTCCATCAAGGACTGACACACCCTCCTCCATGGACTGACACACCCTCCATCATGGACTGACACACCCTCCATCATGGACTGACACACCCTCTCCCATCCACTGACACACCCTCCACCGTGGACTGACACACCCTCCATCATGGACTGACACACGCTCTCCCATCCACTGACACACCCTCCACCATGGACTGACACACCCTCCACCATGGACTGACACACCCTCCATCATGGACTGACACACGCTCTCCCATCCACTGACACACCCTCCACCATGGACTGACACACCCTCCATCATGGACTGACACACGCTGTGTATGTATATGTTCATTGTCTTGGGTGTGTTGATGTAGTGTCCATAGGCCTGGGGCCGTTCTGCATGCAATTAAAATTTCGACTCCAGGTGTCGTTGAGGAGGGAGGCAGGTCAAAAGCGTCCATTATTGAGGAGTCCTCGGGGGATGTTTTCAGAGCAGCCTGCTCCTGTTGTTGCAGCGTCAAGGCCATTCGAGGGAGTCAAATCATAGATTAGATTTTTGTTTTTCTGCGAGCAGACATTAAAATGGCTTGTCTGTTCTACTCATCCATGCTGGCTCTCATATCCATTTTTTATTTTTCAACTAGCTTTTCCATGATGTGTTCCATCTTGAGATTCACAATGACACAATATGTTACTGCAGACTAATTAGGAGTCTTTGTTTGTTTACTTTCTACTAAAAAACAAGTTGTCTAGTATGTTCAACATTTTATTTAAGTACTAAATGACAATAAGAAACATATGTTTCATGTACCCTAAGATTTTTTGTTAAAATAAAGCCAATAAAATTTTTGTGGTACCCTTTATTTAGAAAAGTACCGAAAAGTATCGAAATACATTTTGGTACCGGTACCAAAAATATTGGTATCGGGACATCACTAATGTATCAGCCCGGCCAATTTGTTTTAATCCAATGCGACCCCGAGTCAAAAAGTTTGGAGACCCCTGATCTAATCTCGACTTGACTCTACTTAAGTAAAGAGAAACTTTACACATTTCTGCTCATATTTAAGTGAAGAATGACAGCTCACGTTCATTAATATCAAGGCCACATTATATCAAATATGTGAATCCCATTGTTGACCATTCAAACTCTTCAGACCTGATACAAGGAATGTTTTACCTCCAAAATATGTGATTAGCATAAACATCTTTCACCGTTCCTCCCAGGCTGAAGGAGCGTGGAGTTAGTTTGTCCAGGTGGCTTCCTTTCTGCACTTTGTTAGCATGCTGTTGATGTACTTCAGGTACTTAAAGGAGTGCATGCGGCCAGGAGTAATCACCTCCAGCACAGCTGATGGATGACCGGCGCTCTTAATCGCGCTGCTTAACAAACAGGTTTGTCCAGATTAAGTAATTACCTCATCATCCCGGATGCGATGTGATAAAGAGACGGCGGCGTGCTCGGGCACGAGAGCGATAATTAAAATACGATCAATTAAATAGCGCTTGTAGGCCTGTCACGACGTTCCCCGGCTCACATCCATATTAGCCCGACGGCACATTCGCCAGGGGGGGCGCCCGGGATTATGGAAAATGACTACCCTGCCTTCTCTAAATTAAAGAAAGACCCACTTCTTGTCCTGCTGTGGGAGGCCAGGGGAGCTAAAAATAACACGGGTGAGCTTCTCTGTGAGCTTTATCGACGGAACCCAATTGTTCCCTTTTGATACTCCTCTTCATCAGCATGATGAATATGTCAGAAGAACATGTCGAGGAATGGCCTTTGACTCCCGATGAAAGAAAATGAACCTTTGCTGTACGGCCTGTCGAAACCCAGCTTGGTACGCGAAAAAGGCTTTTTGTCTGGAATGAAGTGACAGGAAGTGGACTTGGTTGGAGGTTGCCGCAAACTACGACACATTGGCAGAAAACAATTGGACTCTCGTGTGCGGCGAATGAGACTCCCGAAGACAAGCCACTTGGCCTGGTTTGCTAGCTAATGAGCTCCAGCTAATACCAGCCAGAAGACAAAGCACATCAGCACAACAATTAGTGTGAAGGCGCTAATGGCTTCCAGCGCAGGTGGAAGTCCGCTCTGTGACTACATTAACGTGAATGCATACTGCATGTATTTGAAAATTTAAACACAACACATTTGCTTTTGCTCCCATTTTTAACTCTAAGATCTAAAACTTTTACTACACAGGCAAAATACCTATTCCTTTGAAATACTCTTCACAAATCTGTGTTGGTGAGCATTCCTTTGTTGCCAAGATAATCCATCTCACCTCACAGGTGTGGCATATCAAGATGCTGATGAAAAAAGCATGATTATTGCACAGGGGTGCCTCAGGCTGCACACAATAAAAGGCTCTGGAATGTGAAGTCTTATCACAAGGCACAATGCCACAGTTGTTAAAAGTTCTGAGGGCACATGCAGTTGGCATAATGACTGCAGAAATGTCCACCAGAGCTGTTGACTGTTCATTTCTCTACCATAATTCGTCTCCAAAGGTGTTTCAGAGAATTAGGCAGTACATCCATCCGGCCTCACAGTTGCAGACCACGTGTAGCCACACCGGCCCAGGACCTCCACATCCAGCAGTTGCACCTCCATGATCGTCTGAGACCAGCCATCCAAACAGCTGTTGCAACAACTGGTTTATATAACTGCACAAACTGTGTGAAATCGTCTCAGGGGAGTTCATTTGCATGCTCGTCGACCTCATCGGGTCTCACTCTGGATGCAGTCGGTCGTCGTAACCGACTTGAGTGGGCAAATGCTCACATTCGATGTCGTCCGGTACATTGGAGAGGTGTTCCCTTCACGGATGAATCAGGGCAGATGGCAGAAAAAGTATTTGTGGACAAACTCATTAATCACCTTGAAAAATAAATTTTTGCCTTAAAAATAACTTTTACATTGAAAATCAACTTTTACCTTGAAAAAAATGTTTACCTTGAAAATCAACTTTCACCCTGTGCCTATTATTACTGAAAAAGTGCTTGATTAAGTCGACAAGGAATCATTTCTTCTAAAAATGAGTATTTTGACTCGTCTTTCTAGTATTGTCATTATTGCTATGCAGCGTTAAATGTAAACAGTGGCATTAAATCACTCAGTCAGCTGTGTGTGTGTGTGTGTGTGTGTGTGTGTGTGTGTGTGTGTGTGTGTGTGTGTGTGTGTGTGTGTGTGTCACTTAAAACTATTTTTTTGCATGTTTGTTTTTCTCAGGGAAACAAATTGTGGTGATCAATTTAGAAATCAATTTTAATATTTAATCCATCCATCCATTTTCTAGCGCTTGTCCCTCGATTAAAGCGGCGAGACACATTCAGTCACGTCCCTCCAAAAGCCCGAACTTCAGGAAGATTGGAGCATGTAAACAGAAGACAGTGCATGACAGAAGTGTGAGATTGGCACCACAGCAGTTGTGGAGTTTGCTTCTTACTTCCCAGACCAACAAATATCTCAAGAAGATAGAAACATAGAGTATGGAAGGAAGTTAGGATCGTTATCATTTTTAATATTTGTGGTCATATATACAGGAATATGTATATATGAATTATATATATGTTTAAAAATGTACAGTCGTGGTCAAAAGTTCACATACACTTTTAAAGAACATAATGTCATGGCTGTCTTGAGTTTCCAATAATTACTTGTTGGTCACAGAAAACAATGGTGGCCACGCCGCCTGCCGCTATTTCTCACATCTACAAAGCATTTAGCTGCCTGCTGCCACCTACTGACATGGAAGAGTATTACACGGTTACTCTGCCGAGGTCGAGACAGCATGGACACTCAACAACAACACATCATTTGCAGACTATAATCACAGGTTTGCAGAAAACATTTTTAACCCGCGGCACAGTGGTTGAAAAACACTGAGATAGATCCCCTCCACTTAGTCCATTGAAAAGGAGCTGGACTGTAGAAAAAGCGTGGCCACTCCTACTCTACATGCTACCTGCTCTACATGCTACCTGGTCTACATGCTACCTGCACTACATGCTACCTGGTTTACATGCTACCTGCTCTACATGCTACCTGGTCTACATGCTACCTGGTCTACATGCTACCTGGTCTACATGCTACCTGGTCTACATGCTACCTGCACTACATGCTACCTGGTTTACATGCTACCTGCTCTACATGCTACCTGGTCTACATGCTACCTGGTCTACATGCTACCTGGTCTACATGCTACCTGCACTACATGCTACCTGGTCTACATGCTACCTGGTCTACATGCTACCTGCTCTACATGCTACCTGGTTTACATGCTACCTGCACTACATGCTACCTGGTCTACATGCTACCTGGTCTACATGCTACCTGCACTACATGCTACCTGGTTTACATGCTACCTGCTCTACATGCTACCTGGTCTACATGCTACCTGGTCTACATGCTACCTGGTCTACATGCTACCTGCACTACATGCTACCTGGTCTACATGCTACCTGGTCTACATGCTACCTGGTTTACATACTACCTGCTCTACATGCTACCTGGTTTACATGCTACCTGCTCTACATGCTACCTGGTTTACATGCTACCTGCACTACATGCTACCTGGTCTACATGCTACCTGGTCTACATGCTACCTGCACTACATGCTACCTGGTTTACATGCTACCTGCTCTACATGCTACCTGGTCTACATGCTACCTGGTCTACATGCTACCTGGTCTACATGCTACCTGCACTACATGCTACCTGGTCTACATGCTACCTGGTTTACATGCTACCTGCTCTACATGCTACCTGGTTTACATGCTACCTGCACTACATGCTACCTGGTTTACATG
Source organism: Nerophis ophidion (assembly GCF_033978795.1). Taxonomy (NCBI): domain Eukaryota; kingdom Metazoa; phylum Chordata; class Actinopteri; order Syngnathiformes; family Syngnathidae; genus Nerophis; species Nerophis ophidion. The sequence goes on along the minus strand of NC_084637.1, from coordinate 1,511,470 downwards.
CTACCTGGTGTACATGCTACCTGGTCTACATGCTATCTGGTTTACATGCTATCTGGTTTACATGCTACCTGGTTTACATGCTACCTGCTCTACATGCTACCTGCTCTACATGCTACCTGGTTTACATGCTACCTGCTCTACATGCTACCTGGTCTACATGATACCTGGTCTACATGCTACTTGGTCTACATGCTACCTGGTCTACATGCTACCTGGTTTATATGCTACCTGGTGTACATGCTACCTGGTCTACATGCTACCTGGTCTACATGCTACCTGGTCTACATGCTACCTGGTCTACATGCTACCTGTTCTACATGCTACCTGGTTTACATGCTACCTGGTCTACATGCTACCTGGTTTACATGCTACCTGGTCTACATGCTACCTGGTTTACATGCTACCTGGTTTACATGCTACCTGGTTTACATGCTACCTGGTTTACATGCTACCTGGTTTACATGCTACCTGGTCTACATGGTACCTGCTCTACATGCTACCTGCTCTAAAGATACAATGAAAGAAACATGATTTAAAATCGCTCCTTATTTCTACACGAGGCATTTGGTTATTTTGTCTGAGGCAAATATTCCAAACATGCTGTGGGTTGCAGAGCGCTGGTCCAAACACCGGTGCTCTGGGTGGGATAAAAGCGAACTCAGGTTACACATTTATTTTCCGTCACTTCAGGTTTCCTGCGTGCTGCAAACACAATTCAATTAGGGGGGCTGTGGCGTTGAGGGGGGTGGGGGGGTGGGGGGGGGGGGGGTTCACCTGGGTCCATCCTAATTGACTCAGAGAACCGCGTCTCCACTTTTTCAACAAAGTGACTCGCACTTGAGCTTCATTACATGCACCCCATTTCCATAGGCCTCTGGGACCGAGACCTGGGCCGCTCCCTTGGAATAAATGAGTGCTCCATGATAAATGGTTCTATTAGCAATCCAGATTGTTAAACTGTGATATAACAGATCGCAGCAGCGAGCGGCGCTCCATTCATTTTCCTCCCTTCTGCACACATTTCCATGTGTAAATAATGTATTAAAAACTGGGCATTAGCCGCATCTTGCGCTAGAGAGGAAATTGTTCCAAATAAATAACCCGGCCTGCGTATATAAAACAGACGGCGTGGCGGCTTTGAGGTGGGCATGACTTAGGTACCATCCCGCCTCAATAAAAACAGCCGCCATATATTAGTTTGGGCCTCAAGGACCTCTTCTGGTCTGGCAGCACGCTCACTTATCAGGTGCTGCCCGGCGAGAGCAACAATAATGCATATAAGTGCCAGAAGTAATTACTCTGTCAGCTGCTATCTGATTGGCTGAGGACCTTGCTCCTTTCAAATTAAAACACATGGCTGATAGGGAGGAGGAGGAGGAAGGATTCTGATGGTGAAGCTCATAGTGAATAGAAAAGAATACATACTTGGGGCCTGATTTACAAAAGCTTTGTGTGTACTAAAACAGGTGCAAACTTTTTAGCACATGCAAAGCTTTTTTACAAAACGTATTCCAAGTGGATTGTGTCTATTAAGTGAGCAGAAGAAGGCGTGTAATTCATTTTGAGTCTTCATTAACGTGCACAATATATGCCGATTCTCACAATACTGGGGGGAGGAGATGTGTCTGCCTCACAATACGAAGGTCCTGGGTTCGATCCTGCGCTCGGGATCTTTCTGTGTGGAGTTTGCATGTTCTCCCCTTGACTGTGTGGTTGTCTCCGGCTTCCTCCCACCTCCAAAGACATGCACCTGGGGATAGGCCCCTCCCACCTCCAAAGACATGCACCTGGAGATAGGCTCCTCCCACCTCCAGACATGCACCTGGGGATAGGCCCCTCCCACCTCCAAAGACATGCACCTGGGGATAGGCCCCTCCCACTTCCAAAGACATGCACCTGGAGATAGGCCCCTCCCACTTCCAAAGACATGCACCTGGAGATAGGCCCCTCCCACCTCCAAAGTCATGCATCTGGGGATAGGCCCCTCCCACTTCCAAAGACATGCACCTGGAGATAGGCCCCTCCCACCTCCAAAGACAGGCACCTGGAGATAGGCCCCTCCCACCTCCAAAGACAGGCACCTGGGGATAGGCCCCTCCCACTTCCAAAGACAGGCACGTGGGGATAGGCCCCTCCCACCTCCAAAGACATGCTCCTGGGGATAGGCCCCTCCCACCTCCAAAGACATGCACCTGGGGATAGGCCCCTCCCACCTCCAAAGACATGCTCCTGGGGATAGGCCCCTCCCACTTCCAAAGACATGCACCTGGAGATAGGCCCCTCCCACTTCCAAAGACATGCACCTGGAGATAGGCCCCTCCCACCTCCAAAGTCATGCATCTGGGGATAGGCCCCTCCCACTTCCAAAGACATGCACCTGGAGATAGGCCCCTCCCACCTCCAAAGACAGGCACCTGGAGATAGGCCCCTCCCACCTCCAAAGACAGGCACCTGGGGATAGGCCCCTCCCACTTCCAAAGACAGGCACGTGGGGATAGGCCCCTCCCACCTCCAAAGACATGCACCTGGGGATAGGCCCCCCACCTCCAAAGACAGGCACCTGGGATAGGCCCCTCCCACCTCCAAAGACATGCACCTGGGGATAGGCCCCTCCCACCTCCAAAGACATGCACCTGGGGATAGGCCCCTCCCACCTCCAAAGACATGCACCTGGGGTTAGGCCCCTCCCACTTCCAAAGACATGCACCTGGAGATAGGCCCCTCCCACCTCCAAAGGCATGCACCTGGGGATAGGCCCCTCCCACCTCAAAGACATGCACCTGGAGATAGGCCCCTCCCACCTCCAAAGACAGGCACCTGGAGATAGGCCCCTCCCACCTCCAAAGATAGGCACCTGGGGATAGGCCCCTCCCACTTCCAAAGACAGGCACGTGGGGATAGGCCCCTCCCACCTCCAAAGACATGCACCTGGGGATAGGCCCCCCCACCTCCAAAGACAGGCACCTGGGATAGGCCCCTCCCACCTCCAAAGACATGCACCTGGGGATAGGCCCCTCCCACCTCCAAAGACATGCACCTGGGGATAGGCCCCTCCCACCTCCAAAGACATGCACCTGGGGATAGGCCCCTCCCACCTCCAAAGACATGCACCTGGGGATAGGCCCCTCCCACCTCTGAAGATATGGGCGTGGCGTGGTTGGGAGAATGGCCGTGCCACCAATCCCGTCCTACCAACCTTGTCACGTCCGTTGTGTCCTTGAGCAAGACAGTTCACCCTTGCTCCTGATGGGTGGCGGTTAGGGCCTTGAATGACAGCTCCCATCATCAGTGTGTGAATGAATGGGTGAAAGTGTCAAAGCACAATGAGGACCTCGAAGGTAGAAAAGCGCTATACAAGTATAACCAATTTTCCCTCCAGATGTTCATATGTGTGAGTAAACGGCTAAACTCCTTGAGCAGTCAGTGTCGCACATGTGAGCGACGGCAGACGTGCACACTGTTATGAGCTTATCTTCTTATTCGATTTTGTGTGCGGCTTAGATTTGCCGTGCGCAGAGGACGCATGAGCAGTGTACAGGTGCGTACCTCAGAGGGAACGTAGAGTATAACCCATTGACCACTTTCTAGTCTTTGGTACGACCCGACCTTTTGCTCTGAGGGCGGACACTCTAACCACTAGGCCACTGAGCAGGTCTGCACCACTTTCCAATTGCAAACACAGTCTTAGTACACGCTATTTCATTGATTGCACATGCTGATGACCGCGTGTCATTTGAATTTAAGTAAATCAAGCCCAGTTCACTCCAAAAACTCAATGATTGGTGTCACATGACTTTCAGAAGCACATGTGAGAAAGACCACGCCGGAGGGAAGGAGCGGCCTGGTTGAAATATTTAAGAAGGTCGTGTAAAAATGTCCTTTCTTCATCAGGGATGGTCACAGAACCAGGGGCTGGATTTCCACTTCAAAAGCGCTCAAGCAATGGTGGTCCACACGTCAGTCACCTGAACACGGGACGGCCACTGTTGTGCCGGGAGGGGAGCGCCTCTCTGTTTAGCCTCATTAAAGCGGCCTTTCATCAAGCCCGAGCTGCCATGTCGCAGAGCGGGCTCCTCACATCTCAACATGAACGTCATGGAGTCAAAGTCAGAGACCACATCACTCGCGGCGCCAGCTTCAATGAGACCCCGACTCATATACACTCTCAATTTGCACCATTTTAAACATTATCACACCGTGTGCAAGATGGTGGTTCAGGTTGATGACCCTCTGTTCTTTTGTGCTGTGTCGGTATTTGCTTTTTGCTCGCAAAAGAAACCCAAAACAATTTAAAAAACACTTTTAAAGCAACTGGAGATTTAGCTCTGACAACAGCCCTGCGATGAGGTGGTGACTCGTCCAGTGTACCTTTACGTATCAGAGTGGCCTTTTACAGTGGACAGCCTAAGACACACCTGTGCAATAATCATGCAGAACTGCTGACTAACACAAATTCAAACAGATTTGTGAACAATACTTAAGAGGAATAGGTTTAATGTACATGTAGTCAAGTATTAGAACTTTGAGTTCAACTCGTGAAAAATGGGAGCAAAAACAGGTGTTGTGTTTATATTTTGATTAAAATATATATAAATGTATACATACATACATACTTATATATATATATAAATATATATATATATACTTTATTATTTATTACATACACCCTATTATTTGCGCACTATTGACTAGTAATGCACTGACAATTTGACCGGCAAAAAAATACTCTGCATACCGAAAACCAGATATCATGATGACTTATTCACTGACGAGTCGCGTCTTTTCCTTTGCAGAAAAATGGCGTAGCTTGCCCAAAGATGTAGACAAAGTCCTGTTTAGGTCGGATTTACCTTCCCACCTCAGCCACCTTTGAAAAGATCAGATTCCATTTGGATTTGGATTACCTTCTGATGTCACCCAAATCTGATGGGAAAAGATCCGATTTGAAGCACTTTGGAGCGTTTCGACTGGCACCAAGTATCCCACCTGTGTCCCTTGAGGGCCAACAAATCAGTGTAAATAAGGCCTTGACGCTTTCCTGAGGAGTGTGTCTTGGTAAAGCCAACATTCCCTGTGTTCCCGTCTTTCTTTGTTGTGGAGCGCTTTCACCAGGCCAGCAATCTTTAAGTCATGACTGGCGCACACACCAGTACTTACCTTACTCACCTGTCTTGTCTCGCCTCCTTTTCTATTCCTTCACATTTACTCTCTCAACGTAAGCATCAGTCATGCACTTTCAGCTCGCAGCCTCCTTTGGATTCCTAGCTCTGTGATGGCGCTTTATCTTTGATATGCACGTTGCATTATTTCACCACCGGAGCGCCTCACCTGCAACATTCAACGTTTGCACTTACCTCTTGTTTCTAGCGGCTTCTTTCGGAGCTCTCCAAAACTGCTACTATCCATTTTGTCTTTCTTCTCAGCTTCTCTAATCTCCTCCATGTTCGAGCGTCTGAAAGACACGAATACAGGAGAAGTCTATTTGTCCTTTTTTCTGCATTCAAATGTTTCTCCATTCTTGCATTCAGCAACCCACGGCTCTTTAGGTGCTTCCTGGACCTCTTTCAGAGATGTATGAAAATGGAAAAAGATGAAGAAAAAAACATATTTTTGGTTTCAATATATTTTCTGTAGGAGGACAAACATGACACAAACCTCCCTAATCGTCACAAATCCCACTGTTTATATTCAACATTCTTCACTGATGAAAGTATTTGTCCTACTAATTTCAGCGATCCTTGAACTCATCGTAGTTTGTTTACATGTGCAACTTTCTTTTATGCCACTCCTCCTTTGTCTCTTTCTGTCCAGCAAACATTTTTTGCCGTGTGTGAATGCACAAAGGTGAGCTTTGTTGATTTGCTGGAGTACTTTTCAGGCATATTTGGTCAGAGCATAACTCCAAGCTAATCCATGCTAACATGCTATTCAGGCTAGCTGTATTTACATATTGCATCATTATCAATCAATCAATCAAAGTTTACTTATTATAGCCCTAAATCACGAGTGTCTCAAAGGGCTGCACAAGCCACAACAACACCCTCGGCTCAGATCCCAGATCAGGGCAAGAAAAAACTCGATGAGTCGATTAGGATGACAATGAGACACCGCAGATGAACATCTGGAATTTACTTTCAGGTTCAAAGATTGATGACATCTATTAAACAGACAAGAAGCAAGGAGTTATGCAGAAACAGAGTTCAATATGGCTCAATGAGGGGAGACGTTTGGGGCTGCACACTCAGTTACAATCTCCCACCACGCTCTAAGGTCCAGTCCCACATGCTCCTCTATTTATTTGGGAGGTCCCTGGTTACATCACTGAGGCCGCTCCTGAAGGAAGGGGGGTAATTTCAGCAGCCCCAGTTGGACACAATGTATGATTTTTCAGAAATGGAAATGTGCTGACACTCATGATATCGCCCTGTCTCTGCTTTGTCTGCGTCACGGTACTCAATGATCTGGACCCAAACATTGATGCGAGACGACTCGCAATTTTGGATTGCAAGCTGTCCCTTTGCACAGATAGAAAAAGTACAACCTCAGCACAATTGATAATAACTATAGCAACGGCTTTTAAGCATAAGAGTTGTGTGATATAAATATTCTAACATTTCCCTCCTGTTTATCACATAACTTCCCCAAAATCTTTGTATCCCTAATAACTTCTTCTAGCGATTTTCAGTTAATAGTTAGTTTCCCTAGGGCCAAGTTATGTTTACACTCAGAGTTAACATTATTTTCTCCACCAGGGTCTGGAAACAGATCAGGAACACCGTCCAGGTAGGTATCCTCGTCATCAGATTCACCTTTCTTGTCATCCGCCAGAAGGTGCATCTGAACAGTTAAACGTTTTAAGCATGGAATATTACGGAAATTGGCATAAATTTGACTGAAATGCTGTAATGAGGAGAAGGAACGTTCTTCTAGAGTAAACATTGAGATTGCCGGACCGGATTTGTGTCTGAAACAATCAACTGTCCTCTCCCACACTAAACAATATTAAAAAGACAGAGCAAAAAAACTTCAAGGCTAATTCTAGCCAGGAAAATCTATACACCACCGATAGACAGACAGACATGATCATAAAACAAGCGCCATTAAGAACGGCAGAACACTTCAGGCTTCAGAATCCGGTAAGACTGCGCTAACCAAATAAAGGTTTGAAAAACGTAGCTCACATAGGCAATTTGTAATCAACGTACTCATTGGTACATTTGTTACAAAAGTATTGCGCCTTAAGTATGACTACATTCTAAAATAATGGCAAGAATTGTCCAATGATGCATTGCACCATTAATAAAAGATGTTTTGCATTCAATTAGCAGACCTTTTTTTTTATTAAGCAAAGAAATGATATCAACAAGAACGGTAGCTGTGTACGTGATGAAGAACCTAAAGTTCAACGTAGTAAAAAATATGTCACTAGCTATTGATAACATCTTTGAATGTATAACCATTGAAATATGTTGTGAAAAAAGCTAAAAGGTACTGATCAGTTGTATATATAGATCACCTAAGTCAATCATTGATATACGTTTGAGAACTGGATTAAGGCAACTTTTATTGAAATTAGTCAAAAAATAACTTTCGTATGTGGAGACTTCAACATTGACCTCTTAAACCTTAACAAACAAAAGCCCAAAGATGACTTTATGGACACAAAGTATAGCCTGAGTTTAAATCCTAAAATCACAAGGCAAAGCAGAATATCAGGACACACTTATTGATCATTTGTTTACTAATGATTTTGATAACAATACCACAAGAGGCCAGCTAATATCTGACATCTGTGATCCTATTCCAGTTTGCATCATCTACGACGGAAACCACAAGAAGAACATGGATGACACAAAGACTTTTTGAAGAATATGTACCAAACAAAGTACGACAGCTCTCAAAAATGATCTGAGAAAACAGAGTTGGGACAATCTCTACGAAGAAAATGATGTAGATGATGCTTAATACTTTCGAGATGCTTTATGACAAACACTGTCCATTGAAACAACTTAGTAAGAAAAAACATATTTATTATGTATTCACTGTTCTGTTACAGAGAACAAGGGGTAGGATTAAATAAACTCAGCTTCGTCCTACTCCTTTTCAGACGTGCTGGAATGAAACTACTGGAAATATGTGATGCGTTACATTGTGTCATATGCATGTTCCAAATCAACTGAAACTGAACTGGAGAAAACCAGAGTTGATGAAGCTTGTACTTCACTACTTGATACATTTTGGTTTACACTATTTTAAAAGGTCAGGTCTTTAGGAGCCTTTTTATATAAGATTTGTTTTTATTTAAGAACAGCGACAGATACTTGTCCATGATGGATTATTGGAATTTATCATATTTTGGGGTCTGAAAACAACAACAATGTACACCAACCGAAGCGTGTTACAAAAACAGTCCGTGGCAAAATCGGACATGAGTATTTTGTGAAGAGTTCCACCCACCGTTCCCAAGTTTAGGTTGCCAGTAAGGAGCTGCTTCTGTGAGACCAAAGGGTCATTTCTATGAAAAACGAGTTGTAATGTTATTCTCAAGTTCATCATTTTGTCAAAGCAGCGTGAAACGTCAACAGTGACATAACTGTCTAGCTCACAGCCTGTAGCACAAAGTAAGTTGCTATTTAAAAGGATGGCTGTATTAACATGGAATATAACGCAGTGACTAAATAACTGCACCTAAGTATTTATTTGATGTATTTCAATCTATCGTTTACTTATATAGCCCTAAATCACAAGTGTCTCAAAGGGCTGCACAAGCCACAACGAATAACGTATAAAAGCTTTATTGCCACTTTAGTTAATACAATGCAATTACCGAAGCATTTCTATTTAATAAAAAGTATAAAATATGGTATGAAAACTGACAAATAAAAAAATCATTAAATCAACAAAGGAAAACTAAGAAATCCCCATTCTCATCTCTCTAAAGTCCTTATGTCTGTGCAATGACTAGGGCTAGGTCTGCTTTGAACCCTTGTGTAATGTTCATATTGTTGTTACTCAGCCAGCATTTGTGGCTCTGATGGACCCCTTGCATTTTGTGGCTTTTAAAGGGGAACATTATCACAATTTCAAAAGGGTTAAAACCAATAAAAATCAGTTCCCAGTGGCTTATTTTATTTTTTGAATTTTTTTTCAAAATTGTACCCGTCCTGGAATATCCCTAAAAAAGGCTTTAAAGTGGCTGATTTTCGTTATCTGCGAAGACACTGTCCATTTTCCTGTGACGTCACATAGCGATGCCAATACAAACAGCGTGGCGGTTATCACAGCAAGGTATAGCGACATTAGCTCGGATTCAGACTCGGATCTCAGCGGCTTAAGCGATTCAACAGATTACGCATGTATTGAAACGGATGGTTGGAGTATGGAGGCAGATAGCGAAAACAAAATTGAAGAAGAAACTGAAGCTATTGAGCGAATAGCTATTGACGCTATTAGACCATGTTTGCCTTAGCATCCCAGGTAAAATGTGCAGACAAACGATCGGAAGTTTCGCATCTTGTGACACAGGATCAACTTAAATCCGTCGATTGGTAAGTGTTTGTTTGGCATTAAATGTGGGTGTAGGGAAACGCTGGATGTAAATATAGTTTCAAATGTACATAGAGCTAGCTGAAATGGCATGTTAGCATCGATTAGCTGGCAGTCATGCCGCGACTAAATATGTCTGATTAGCACATAAGTCAACAACATCAACAAAACTCGTCTTTGTGATTTCGTTGACTTTATCGTTGCAAATGCATCTGCAGGTTATCCATACATCTCTGCGCCATGTCTGCTTTAGCATCGCCGGTAAATAGCATGTTAGCATCGATTAGCATGCCGTGCTAATCGATGCACATGCTATGTAAATCAACTTGAATCCGTCCCTGATCGTGTTGTTACACCCTCCGACAACACACCGACGAGGCATGACGTCTCCAAGGTACGGAAAACAGTCGAAAAAATGGAAAATAACAGAGCTGATTTGACTCGATGTGCATAACGTGTTTGACAAAATGGCCGATTGACTACCTAGGTGACGTCACGTTTTGCCAAAATTCACCAATTTAGAGCTCAGAAATCGGTAAAAAAATATATGGTCTTTTTTCTGCAACATCATATATTGACGCTTACATAGGTCTGCTGATGATGTTCCCCTTGAATGCCTCACTTTTATGTTCAAATACTGAGCAGATGTTTACCTTATCCCAATTAACATCTGTTCAGTATTTGAACATAAAAGTGTTTGATTGCGAGGCATTAAAAGCCACAAAATGCAAGGGGTCCATCAGACCCACAAACGCTGGCTGAGTAACAACAATATGAACGTTGCACGGAAAATTTCTCTGCCAGTTTCTGCATCCCACAGGGATTCTTCTTTGGTGTTTCTGCACCTGCGCTTCCCACACAAGGTTGCAACATTGTTTGTCAACACTGTCTGCTCTCATTTTCTCGCACATTTGACACTCTGATGTTCTGTGTGCCTACACTCTGTCCTCCTCCTGTCTAGGCTGGCTGGCTGGCTGTGCGTGTGTGTGTGTGTGTGTGTGTGTGGTACACAGAACATCAACTTCCACACTTCTACTAGCCCCGGGTCCAGTGGACGCGGACATCTTCTATGTAATAAAAATGTGTAGGGGGGGGGTATGGTGTGTGGTCATTAAATAAGTATTCTGATATATGTTCTTCACAGAAAATGAGCCTCAGTTTGAAAAATTAATTAATTGTATCCTTTTTCTTTTCATAAAAAATGAAAATGGGTCCCCCAGCCCGGAACACCACACAAGCCATCGGTTATGGCGACAACCGTTTCCGTACAAATCAGTCAGGCAGTCTGAGGAGCGTCGACGTAAGCGGCCTCCGCCAGGACTGACGGCAGACGGGAACAAGCTACTTTTATTCTCCACAGCGGCCATCCATCCATGCGCCTCAGCAGCCAATTGAGGATGCAATAACTAGTCAGATGGGGTCGGGCTGGGGAAAATAAAGTACAGTTTGGCTGAATAATTTCAAGGTTGAATTACGAGCAGCCCTCTTGTCATCCTAACAAACGACTGCGTCTCAGCCCAAAAGGTCACGGCGCCGCAGAGTAAAACCCGCGTCAGTTCCTCGCCACTTCACCACTTCAAAAGGGCCACTTGCTAGAATTTATGGTCGTGCACGCCACCTATTCTCTTTTGAATAATAGTGGTCCCGTAAAAGAAGCCCGGTCTAAAATAGACCGGAGGCTGTTGTTTATTGCACACATAGCGGGCGTGCAAATAGAGGCGGGCGCTGACGTCCGGATTTATTGCAGAAATCAAACATGATCAGAAGTGCTGTTGGGCCTGATTCTGCTCACTCGGGTCTGGGGGGAGTTGACATTTTCATCTCTAATAGTGAGACTTTTTTTGCTAAAATGTCTACATATTTATATTACTTATCTTTAAGTGAAGTTGGGCAGGTGTGACTTTAACCCAGAAAAAACCCAAAAAAGTCTGCGGGCTAAAGAGCATTTTCTATTGGGGCTCCAGTACTCTGGAATGTTCTAGCAGTAACAGTTAGAGATGCTACCTCAGTAGAAGCATTTAAGTCCCATCTTAAAACTCATTTGTATACTCTAGCCTTTAAATAGACCCCCCTATTTGACCAGTTGATCTGCTGTCTCTCTTTCCTGCCCCCCTCTCCTTCTTGGAAAAAGGGGGGGCAGACCACAAATGAGGATCTAAATGTCCAAAGTGGGGACCCAGGGTGGACCACTCATCTGTGCATTAGTTGGGGACGTCTCTGCGCTGCTGACCTGTCTCCACTCTAGATGGTCTCCTGCTGGACCCACTATGGACTGGACTCTAACTATTATGTTAGATCCACCATGGACTGGACTCTCACACTATTATGTTAGATCCACTATGGACTGGACTCTCACTATTATGTTAGATCCACTATGGACTGGACTCTCACTATTATGTTAGATCCACTATGGACTGGACTCTCACTATTATGTTAGATCCACTATGGACTGGACTCTCACTATTATGTTAGATCCACTATGGACTGGACTTTTACTGTTATGTTAGATCCACTATGGACTGGACTCTCACACTATTATGTTAGATCCACTATGGACTGGACTCTCACACTATTATGTTAGATCCACTATGGACTGGACTCTCACACTATTATGTTAGATCCACTATGGACTGGACTCTCACACTATTATGTTAGATCCACTATGGACTGGACTCTCACACTATTATGTTAGATCCACTATGGACTGGACTCTCACACTATTATGTTAGATCCACTATGGACTGGACTCTCACTATTATGTTAGATCCACTATGGACTGGACTCTCACACTATTATGTTAGATCCACTATGGACTGGACTCTCACTATTATGTTAGATCCACTATGGACTGGACTCTCACACTATTATGTTAGATCCACTATGGACTGGACTCTCACTATTATGTTAGATCCACTATGGACTGGACTCTCACACTATTATGTTAGATCCACTATGGACTGGACTCTCACACTATTATGTTAGATCCACTATGGACTGGACTCTCACACTATTATGTTAGATCCACTATGGACTGGACTCTCACACTATTATGTTAGATCCACTATGGACTGGACTCTCACTATTATGTTAGATCCACTATGGACTGGACTCTCACACTATTATGTTAGATCCACTATGGACTGGACTCTCACACTATTATGTTAGATCCACTATGGACTGGACTCTCACTATTATGTTAGATCCACTATGGACTGGACTCTCACACTATTATGTTAGATCCACTATGGACTGGACTCTCACTATTATGTTAGATCCACTATGGACTGGACTCTCACACTATTATGTTAGATCCACTATGGACTGGACTCTCACACTATTATGTTAGATCCACTATGGACTGGACTCTCACACTATTATGTTAGATCCACTATGGACTGGACTCTCTCACTATTATGTTAGATCCACTATGGACTGGACTCACACTATTATGTTAGATCCACTATGGACTGGATTCTCTCGCTATTATGTTAGATCCACTATGGACTGGACTCTCACACTATTATTTTAGATCCACAGGTCACCCACATCTGCAGTCCTCTCCAAGGTTTCTCGTTGTCATTCACATTGACACTCTACAAGGGTGGGAGTTTTTCCTTGCCCCTATGTGGGATCTGAAGCAAGGATGTGGTTGTGGCTTGTGCAGCCCTTTGAGACACTTGTGACTTAGGGCTATATAAATAAACATTGATGGATTGATTGATGGAAGGAAGTGATCAAAGTGATATTTTTATTGTTTCCTTTGATGTCCAATCTATGCCAGATCAAATGTGTGTCAATAACGCGCTCAATTTTCCCAGAAGGTCATTAATCCTCCCATCAGCTCCAAATCATTTGTTTGCTCCTTCTTCTTAGCGCTAAAGAATATTTTTCAAGCAGAACATTACACTTGTCGGACAGGATGTCCTGAGAAAGACAAACAATGTGATCTACCTGCACACTCAGACTGTGTCTTACAAATAAAACACATTTTAAACGCCATCTTGCACATTTGCTGCATGCATTCTTTTTTTTTAATTAATCGCATTGATAAATAAATAACTTCAATTGAATGATGAAGCTTCAGTCATTAATTATTTTGCAGATTCAAATATCACAATGAGGGTAACACAAGTTATGGAAACATCTTTCATTTGTTGCTTTAAAAAACTACAGTACTTATAATTAACTGCATTGTGTAAAAGCACCATTCTGAATTGAAACATCTTTTTTTTGTTTGTTTTGCATTGAATGTATTTCCCCCAAGCAGGTGTAGAGCAGGACTCACCAGGTGTGCAGCGTCTCTCCCACCTGCAGCCTTCAAGTCCAACTTCAGCGCGACCGCCAACAATTCCAGCAATGTTCCAAAAAACAAAAAACAAAAAAAACAACTTAAAAAAAAATAATGAAAAAGAGGCTCCGAGGACGCGTGAAGAGTTGGCGGCAGTGAGAATCTTTCCAGCACAACTTCCGGACTGGACCCGCGAAACTTTTCCCGCCCTGTCGCTGCGTGCTGGGGCCGCCCCCAAACAAAACCTCCACACCTCCGCTCCCTCCTGTTTGGACTTCACCGCCAGCCAATAACAATATGCTTTTTATTCCCTTTTTTCACATCTTTTCATTCTAATCATGATTTACATTTGTGCGTCAGTCCTAATAATCAGCGCGCAATTGTTGACGTTTTAATATCTTGTAGGCAACGCAGAGATTTTATATTTTAATAACAATTTTACTCGTTTTTTTGTTTTTTTAAATCTATCAATAGTTAAAAAGTATAACATCATTAATAAGTTACACACAACCTTGAGTGAAGTTGAAAAGTTGGGACTTTCCAAAAAATGCAACAATATTCCAGTCATATTCGCGTAGATGGAGTTAGTGGCGTCGGAGCTGCGATTTATGTTGAAACATGAATAAGTATGTTTCACATCGACATATGGCCTCAGTAAAAAGAATGACACTAATGGCCTGAAAGGTGTACCGCAAAATAAATAAATAAATAGATAAATAAATACAATTGTTACAGCACCAACTTGGCAAATATCCATGTTAGAGGACATGGTGCCCCCTAGTGGACGCATTGCCTAATTGCACCACAGAATGGCCTCAAAAAGGTCAAGAAAATAGACCTTTTTTTCATCCCCAGGAAACAAACTGCATAAATCCACTTTAATATCACCTATAAAATATATTAAAAGTGCAATACTTTAATTTGATATAGAGTGATGTCCTTACATGCCATGACATTTCAAATAAAGAGGTGAAGAGGGGGGAGGGTGGTATCCCAGCACAATATAGCTTGAAAAATGTTGGTTATTTGTTGATTTTGTAACATTTAATTTGGTATGCTATTCTTATTTATGCATGGAAAGTAATTGATTAGGTAGGAATTCTTATTTACATAATATTAGGGACGGTGTGGCGCAGTGGGAGAGTGACCGTGCGCAACCCGAGGGTCACTGGTTCAAATCCCACCTAGAACCAACCTCGTCACGTCCGTTGTGTCCTGAGCAAGACACTTCACCCTTGCTCCTGATGGGTGCTGGTTGGCGCCTTGCATGGCAGCTCCCTCCATCAGTGTGTGAATGTGGAAGTAGTGTCAAAGCGCTTTGAGTACCTTGAAGGTAGAAAAGTGCTATACAAGTACAACCCATTTATTTATTTTATTACTGTTGATTTTATGTAACACGTGTGTTGTATTGTGATTCATTTTATTTTATACGGTCCCACATTTCCTTCCTGTCTAATGTTTCCGGGAGGCTGAAAAGGGGACGGACGGGGAGGAGATAGGGAGAAAAGAAAGAGAGAGCAGGAGCTTTGTGTGTGTGTGTGTGTGTGTGTGTGTGTGTGTGTGTGTGTGTGTGTGTGACTGTGTGTGTGTGTGTGTGTGTGTGTGTGTGTGTGTGTGTGTGTGTGACTATCTATTTATCTACACTATATTGTCAAAAGTATTTGTCCACCTGCCTTGACTCACATATGAAGTTGAAGTGCCGTCCCATTCCTAAGCCATAGTGTTCAATATGACCTTTTGCTGCTATTACAGCTTCAACTCTTCTGGGAAGGCTGTCCACAAGGTTGCAGAGTGTGTTTATAGCAATTTTCCACCATTCTTCCAAAAGCGCATCGGTGAGGTCACACACTGATGTTGGTGGAGAAGGCCTGGCTCTCAGTCTCCGTTCTTATTCATCCCAAAGGTGTTTAATGGGGTTCAGGTCAGGACTCTGTGCAGGCCAGTCAAGTTCATCCACACCAGACTCTGTCATCCATGTCTATAGAGACTGGATTTGTTTCACAGGTGGCATCCTATGACAGTTCCATGCTGGACATCACTGAAAGCGGCCCATTCTTTCACAAATGTCTGTAGAAACAGTCTCCCTGTACATGATTTTATACACCTGTGGCTGGGCCAAGTTATTCACACACCTGATTCTGATCATTTGGATGGCTGGCCAAATACTTTTGGCAATATAGTCTGTCTATCTATCTATCTGTCTATCTATCTATCTATCTATCTATCTGTCTATCTATCTATCTATCTATTTGCATCTGGGAGCTTTTGTCAATGATGATTACATTACTTTAAACATCCATCCATCCATCCATTTTCTACCGCTTGTCTCGTTCAGGGTGGCGGGGGTGCTGGAGTCCATCTCAGCTGCAGGTGCACCCTGGCAAGCGGCCATGATGAAAATAAAAGGCTCAAGTTGGTTTATAACCGTGAATGTCAACCGTATTTAATTCACCTCACCTGCGCTCACTAACGACATGCAGAAGGTTTTTAACCGCTCAAACGCCACCTGGGCCGCAGCAGGGGTCACTTTTCAGTTCTACAGACCAGATGGGAAATGGCAAATTATCCTACCAGAAGGTTGATATTTTTGTATTTTGAGAAAAATGATAGTACATACCTGGTTGGACGTTCCTCAAGACCGTTAGGTTCACTACAACATAAAGACAGACTTGGAGCTTATGAGGCAGTTTTACCTTTAAATGAACTGTGCAGAACAAGCAGGCTGTGAAGAAACAAAGTCGGTCCAGCAGAGTCCAGATGTGTCACATTGGTTTGCTGATAGTAGTACTGTGAAGTATTAGTGTGCAGAGGTGTGTTGGATAGTATCATTGCTTACTCAATTAAGAGTTACCAAAGAGCAAGACTATTCGGTAAAAAAGCTGAAAGTGGCTTGGAATACGTTTGCAACAAAACAGGTGAACACATCATCCACCGAGAATCAGTCCAAACACTGAGTTTGAATCCAGGGAAATAAAACACTGTTCTTATTCCTGGTGTACCTGGAATAAATACAATATTCAGCACAGGGCAAAGGATGGCTATTAGCTAGAATATAAAACATGTTTACAGTTATTTCACCTTTTTGTGTTAAGTACATAACTCCTCATGTGTTCATTCCTAGTTTTGATGTGACTATCTACAATGTAAATAGTCATGAACATAAAGAAAACACATTGAATGAGGAGAAGGTGCGTCTAAACTTTTGGCCTGTACTGTATATATTCCATCCATCCATCCATTTTCTACCGCTTATTCCCTTTTGGGGTCGCGGGGGGCGCTGGCATCTATCTCAGCTACAATCGGGCGGAAGGCGGTGTACACCTTGGACAAGTCGCCACCTCATCACAGGGCCAACACAGATAGACAGACAACATTCACACACTAGGGACCATTTAGTGTTGCCAATCAACCTATCCCCAGGTGCAGGTGGGAGGGGCCTATCTCCAGGTGCATGTCTTTGGAGGTGGGAGGGGCCTATCCCCAGGTGCATGTCTTTGGAGGTGGGAGGGGCCTATCCCCAGGTGCACGTCTTTGGAGGTGGGAGGGGCCTATCCCCAGGTGCATGTCTTTGGAGGTGGGAGGGGCCTATCCCCAGGTGCATGTCTTTGGAGGTGGGAGGGGCCTATCCCCAGGTGCATGTCTTTGGAGGTGGGAGGGGCCTACCCCCAGGTGCATGTCTTTGGAGGTGGGAGGGGCCTATCCCCAGGTGCATGTCTTTGGAGGTGGGAGGAAGCCGGAGTACCTGGAGGGAACCCACGCAGTCACGGGGAGAACATGCAAACTCCACACAGAAAGATCCCGAGCCTGGGATTGAACCCTGATTACTCAGGACCTTTGTATTGTGAGGCAGACGCACTAACCCTTCTGCCACCGTGAAGCCCTTGTATATATTCACTCATACATTATATTACTTTAATTTATTTTCATGTAAAAAACAACACAAATTTTTGAGGTGTGGTGATTTTTCTTTTATTTTGTAGTAGAACAGAATTTGTTAAATGATGGAATCCGGTCAGCTTTTTGTAAGTAAGGTCAAGGTCACCTTGAGGCTGCATTGTTGTCAGGTTGAAACAATGATGACATCTTTTAAACAGATGAGAAGCAAGGAATCATGCAGAGACAGAGTTCAATTTGGTAAATGGGGAGAGACGTGTTTAGGGCTGTGCTCTAGTTTCAGATCCAATGTAGGTTCTAAAAGTCCAGCCCGCGTGCTTCCTCTATTTATTTGTGAGGTCCCTGCTTACATCACTGAGGCTATCACTCAGGGAGGGGGTGATCTTGACATCTCCACTTAGACACAATACATGATTATACAAAAATGCAAATGTGTTGACGCTGGTGATATCGCCTTGTCTCTGCTCTGTCTGCGTATTGGCAGTCAACAGGCCGTTCCTGGACATAAACACTGATACCAGACTGCCTTGAAGTCTTTTGGATTGCCAGCTTTACACACACAAAGATAAATACCACTTCAGCACAGTTGACAGTAATTATAGTAACAGGCCTTAAGCATAAAAGTTGTGTGATAAAATAAAATGTCCATAACTATTCTAACAATTGTTTGTGTCCTTTCACACATTTTACATGCACATACACGGTCAGCTGGTAATACATCCTATTTAGACTTAGGGGACGGCGTGGTGCAGGTTGGGAGAGTGGCTGAGCCAGCAACCTGAGGGTTCCTGGTTCGATCCCCACCTTCTACCAACCTCATCGTTGTGTCCTTGAGCAAGACACTTCCCCCTTGCTCCTGATGGGTGGTGGTTAGCTGCCGCCATCAGTGTGTGAATGTGGAAGTAGTGTCAAAGTGCTTTGAGTACCTGGAAGGTAGAAAAGCTAGAGAAGTACAACACATTTATAACTGATCATATTTGGGCCTGCAGTGTAAAAATAGTCTTAGCACGCTAAGAGTTTATGTTTGATAGGAGTCAGTGGGATTGTTGGTCACATGACCTGACTCATTCCATGCTCTACCCTGGAGAGCAAAACAACTCGTACGCATGTGCCACCTCTGCCGCGACTGGTCTGCTTTGGCCTTCAGAGCGTGTCAGAGAACACATGGCAGACGACCTTTGACCTTTAATATCCGCAGACTTTATTTGGGCCACACCCCTCTTCTTCTGCAATGCGTATTAAATCAGATATGTCGGATTGTGGAACATTTAACCCCTGACCTCACCTTCTCCTCTGTGGACTGAGGCTCTTGGTGTTTGCTTTGAGGCCCGTGGACTCCGAGCTTCTTTTGTCCCACTCGATGTGCTGACAGAAACTTAAACACAACTCTTCTCACCAACTTACACCTCACTAAACACTCAGTACCTGCATCATATGACTCATTAAATACAGTAGTGTAGTAGACCCAAGTATTCATCAAGTACCACCATCATGACATTAAATACAGTAGTGTAGTAGACCTAAGTATTCATCAAGTACCACCATCATGACATTAAATACAGTAGTGTAGTAGACTTAAGTATTCATCAAGTACCACCATCATGACATTAAATACAATAGTGTAGTAGACTTAAGTATTCATTAAGTACCAGCATAATGACAACATTAAATACAGTAGTGTAGTAGACCTAAGTATTCATTAAGTACCACCATAATGACAACATTAAATACAGTAGTGTAGTAGACCTAAATATTCATTAAGTACCAGCATAATGACAACATTAAATACAGTAGTGTAGTAGACCTAAGTATTCATTAAGTACCACCATAATGACAACATTAAATACAGTAGTGTAGTAGACCTAAATATTCATTAAGTACCAGCATAATGACAACATTAAATACAGTAGTGTAGTAGACCTAAGTATTCATTAAGTACCACCATAATGACAACATTAAAATACAGTAGTGTAGTAGACCTAAGTATTCATTAAGTACCAGCATAATGACAACATTAAATACAGTAGTGTAGTAGACCTAAGTATTCATTAAGTACCAGCATAATGACAACATTAAATACAGTAGTGTAGTAGACTTAAGTATTCATTAAGTACCAGCATAATGACAACATTAAATACAGTAGTGTAGTAGACCTAAGTATTCATTAAGTACCACCATAATGACAACATTAAATACAGTAGTGTAGTAGACCTAAGGATTAGTGTCCTTTTTTTTTCTTCTTCTTCTTTGTCATGAAAAAGGGAGTTTTTTGTGGTTGGTGCACTATTTGCAAGTGTATATTGTGTTTTTTTTGTTGATTTAATTAAAAAAAATATATTAAAAAAAAAAAAAAAATTTATTCTTCTGCAGCCCGGTACTAATCGGGCCGCGGCCCGGTGGTTGGGGACCACTGCACTAACACTTGAATTCCTCCACCACAAATCAGACTAATCACTCATTTAATTCTCTAGAAATGTAGATGTATTTGATTGAAACATTTATGAGTAGAGTGTACAGTACAGTACATATTCTGTACACTAAATGCTAACACCCCAATAAGTGTTTCAACTTCTTTAAGTCGGGGTCCTCCTTCATCAATTGATGGTAAAAGATGACAAAGTGCGAAGGAGGGAAGCAGGGATGCTCAGACACATTCATGCTAGTATGCAAGATGACATAAGTCAATATTATGTCAAATGAATAAATGTGTGCTTGGCTGAGTTGTTTCATCTTTGGACTTTGAGCTCAGTTCCCTCGTCAACCACTGGAGGGAGCTAGCGGGCTGCTTCCTGCTGCGTGTTAATCATTTGTCTGCACTTGATCTTTACTTGGCAAGAACGATGTTTAAAAAATAATAATGATAATAATAACTTCCACTATTTTTACATTTATAAATGTTTTTCTAACACTTTTTTTCTTTTTTTAAAATTACTAGTAAAAGGCACAAAAAAAAGAGTAAGATTAAATACAAACGTTGCTTCTTCCGACTCCTTTTCAGATAACGTATTTCCTTGAACTGCCGCCGGGGCGCTAATTAATTTAAAACCTCTTCTCACTCCGGCACTTACCAAAAGGCATGCGGTAAAGGCAAGCATGCGCTTATATATATGAGTGTGATGTAAGGATACCATCATAAAAAGCACATTTAATAAAAAAAACGTTATTATGGTCTTACCTTTACTTATAAATGAAGTCCATGCGCAGCTCCTTCTGATCAAAAGCATCGATAACTTCTTTATAGAAGTCTTCCTTATCTTTCTTCAGTTTTAAAAGTCTCTCTGTCTCGATGGAGATCTTCCTTTATTACCTCCTGCTTCCATTGAAAGTCCAGTTTAGAAAAGTGTTTTATTTTAGATATGTAATCCTCCATGTTAAAAGTGCAAGCGAGAGGAAAAAATAAACTCTTGCTGCTTGTTGTCACTTCTTCTGCAGCCGAGTAGTCGCAAGAAGGATCACTAGCGCCCTCTACCACCAGGAGGCGGGAGTCATTTAATGACTCATATTTGACACACGCAGCTACGGTATATTAATAAAACATAGCTGCTTACTGTTCTTTTTAGCATATTCAATAGCTTGGACCTTAAATCCTACTGAATAGCTCTTAATCGTCTTCCCTTTATGCGATTTCAAATGATTGAAATCAGCCTCCTCCATTTTGAAAATGATGACAGGTGACGTGTCACTCGTGATGTGACGAGTTTGACCCGGCGGAAATTCTAGGCAGGCGCATACTATTTACAATTCAAGGAAATACAGTAAGTGGAAATGTGCAAAAGTAACCACATGATGTTCCTCAACATAACTTGCTAAATATGTCTGAAAGAAACAAATCCTTTCAGCACATGCCGTGGAATCTACTGTTGATGTTTCTGCACACGTATTGGCACGGTGATGACAAACACAAACAAGCTCACACAATCAGACCCACTTTATGAAGACTGACATTATTAGTTTATGAAGACTGACATTATTAAAAGTTCATCTCAAGTTTACTACTTGGGATTTCCTCAGGAAATGCACACATTTAGTGATCATTTACATAAATGCACGACCATCGCTGCTGCTCACTGCTCCCCTCAACTCCCAGGGGGGATCAAGGGTGATGGGTCAAATACAGAGGACACATCTTACCACACCTACTGTGTGTGTGTGTGTGTGTGAGACTATCATTGTGTGTGTGTGAGACTATCATTGTGTTTGTGTGAGACTCTCATTGTGTGTGTGTGAGACTATCATTGTGTGTGTGTGAGACTATCATTGTGTGTGTGTGAGACTATCATTGTGTTTGTGTGAGACTATCATTGTGTGTGTGTGAGACTATCATTGTGTTTGTGTGAGACTATCATTGTGTGTGTGTGAGACTATCATTGTGTTTGTGTGAGACTATCATTGTGTGTGTGTGAGACTATCATTGTGTGTGTGTGAGACTATCATTGTGTGTGTGTGAGACTATCATTGTGTGTGTGTGAGACTATCATTGTGTGTGTGTGAGACTATCATTGGTACTTTAACTTGAACTTTAATAACATTTGTAGAGTGGTGTGCCAGCAAGACCTTCTCTGCTGGCCTAACATGACCACAAATCATCATCATAATTAAAGACAAAAGGCATTTTTACTGAACTTTCCCTAAATATGTAAAAGTATTCATATTGTCTTCATGTCATATTATGTTCCTTCCAGTGCTGTTGTTTTTAGGTTATAGAGTTGTTATCCAATCAGAAATCAGCGAGATTATGTTGCCATGCTGGACCAAACCTGCCTTCAGAATCAACAATGTGTGCACTGATTGATAGATATAGTTGGTGTTAGATCCACTATGGACTGGACTCTCACTATTATGTTAGATCCACTATGGACTGGACTCTCACACTATTATGTTAGATCCACTATGGACTGGACTCTCACACTATTATGTTAGATCCACTATGGACTGGACTCTCACACTATTATGTTAGATCCACTATGGACTGGACTCTCACACTAGTATGTTAGATCCACTATGGACTGGACTCTCACTATTATGTTAGATCCACTATGGACTGGACTCTCACACTAGTATGTTAGATCCACTATGGACAGGACTCTCACACTAGTATGTTAGATCCACTATGGACTGGACTCTCACTATTATGTTAGATCCACTATGGACTGGACTCTCACACTATTATGTTAGATCCACTATGGACTGGACTCTCACACTATTATGTTAGATCCACTATGGACTGGACTCTCACACTATTATGTTAGATCCACTATGGACTGGACTCTCACACTATTATGTTAGATCCACTATGGACTGGACTCTCACACTATTATGTTAGATCCACTATGGACTGGACTCTCACACTATTATGTTAGATCCACTATGGACTGGACTCTCACACTATTATGTTAGATCCACTATGGACTGGACTCTCACACTATTATGTTAGATCCACTATGGACTGGACTCTCACACTATTATGTTAGATCCACTATGGACTGGACTCTCACACTATTATGTTAGATCCACTATGGACTGGACTCTCACTATTATGTTAGATCCACTATGGACTGGACTCTCACCATTATGTTAGATCCACTATGGACTGGACTCTCACACTATTATGTTAGATCCACTATGGACTGGACTCTCACTATTATGTTAGATCCACTATGGACTGGACTCTCACTATTATGTTAGATCCACTATGGACTGGACTCTCACTATTATGTTAGATCCACTATGGACTGGACTCTCACTATTATGTTAGATCCACTATGGACTGGACTCTCACACTAGTATGTTAGATCCACTATGGACAGGACTCTCACACTAGTATGTTAGATCCACTATGGACTGGACTCTCACTATTATGTTAGATCCACTATGGACTGGACTCTCACACTATTATGTTAGATCCACTATGGACTGGACTCTCACACTATTATGTTAGATCCACTATGGACTGGACTCTCACACTATTATGTTAGATCCACTATGGACTGGACTCTCACACTATTATGTTAGATCCACTATGGACTGGACTCTCACACTATTATGTTAGATCCACTATGGACTGGACTCTCACACTATTATGTTAGATCCACTATGGACTGGACTCTCACACTATTATGTTAGATCCACTATGGACTGGACTCTCACACTATTATGTTAGATCCACTATGGACTGGACTCTCACACTATTATGTTAGATCCACTATGGACTGGACTCTCACACTATTATGTTAGATCCACTATGGACTGGACTCTCACTATTATGTTAGATCCACTATGGACTGGACTCTCACCATTATGTTAGATCCACTATGGACTGGACTCTCACACTATTATGTTAGATCCACTATGGACTGGACTCTCACTATTATGTTAGATCCACTATGGACTGGACTCTCACTATTATGTTAGATCCACTATGGACTGGACTCTCACTATTATGTTAGATCCACTATGGACTGGACTCTCACTATTATGTTAGATCCACTATGGACTGGACTCTCACTATTATGTTAGATCCACTATGGACTGGACTCTCACTATTATGTTAGATCCACTATGGACTGGACTCTCACTATTATGTTAGATCCACTCATCGTCCATCGCTCCAGTAGTGTGTGTAGTACCTCCAGGATCAGAATGCTGTATATGAGTTAGGAGCTGGTGACCAGCAGCCTTGAAGGTTCCCATCCAGGGCAGGATCCCACGGGCATGGGAATGTGTGTGTGCTTGGCTGTGAGCCAATGAAGATGTGTCAAGGCTGTCAGACAAGAAGCAGCGGGATGATGACTCCCCCACGGTCTCTGTCACACTCCCTAGTAACACACACTCATCCAACCACTACCACCACAGTAACACACACTCATCCAACCACTACCACCACAGTAACACACACTCATCCAACCACTACCACCACAGTAACACACACTCATCCAACCACTACCACCACAGTAACACACACTCATCCAACCACATCCTTCTGGAGAGAGCGAGTACATCATCAACAGCATGTTCAACATCTCTCTTCGAAATAGGATCAGGGCAAAGTGTCTTCCTCTCTCCTCTGTCTTGTGACAAGGACGTTTGTTTGAGACTGAGACTTTAGCACATTCCAGATTTGCAAAAGTCAAACTTATTTTAAATCTATTGCCAGCAAAAATCATGGCATAAAAACGTCAAAACACTGACATCAGTCACAATACGACTACCACAACTTTAGATTGTCTTCTTTCAACTTTTCTAACCCACTGGTACCTGCTGAAGTCTACTTGGGATCTGCATAGGTGACAAAAATATGTGCACCGTAGTCAATAATAAGCTTCTTCTTTTTCCTATTGCAAGGAATTTAGGGATTTCACCATCTATGTTCCGTGATAACATCAAAAGGTTCAGAGAATCTGGAGAGATCACTGCACTTAAGTGATGATATTACGGACCTTGGATCCCTCAGGCGGTACTGCATCAAAAAGCGACATCAGTGTGTAAAGGATATCACCACATGGGCTCAGGAACACTTCATAAAACCACTGTCAGTAACTAGAGTTGGTCGCTACATCTGTAAGTGCAAGTTAAAACTCTACTATGCAAAGCCAAACCCATTTATCAACAACACCCAACCATGTAAAACTCCATGTCAGTAGGTGGCAGCAGAAAGTTCATTGCTTTGTAAAAGTTGGAACAGGTCGAGGATGGTTTGTCGTGATCCCAATACGCAGAGCACAGTGGGAGACGGGGTGCAGGTAAAAAGGTATGTAACGCTTAAACTAAAAATGAACAAAATTGAAAGGAAAAGGCACTAAAACATCAGGATGTTTGCAAAACGAAAGTAAAACTGAACTTGCTACAAAGAAAACAAAAATGATATTTTCATCTATGAAAATCATCCTGGGATTGACTGGAAATGTAAACAAATCCCAATTGCACACTTGGCAGCAAGTGATTGAGCCAAGGTCAAAGGTCAGCGAATGTAATGGAATATCCTTGTGACCTCAAGTCCTCGAAGCTGATAGTCCTGATGGATGTTACTGCTGACTGATCTTTTGAGAGCATCACTTGTGTGTCCTTCAGCAGGAAAAAGGTACACTCTTTAGCCACATGCTATAAGATAGAAGCTGTTTATTTTCTCCAACTGGCCAGTTGACTTTCACATCAAAGAGTAACTACACCAAATTGAAAGCCAAAATAGTCACTGCTTGCACGTTTATTTGTAGTTTTCAGAGAACACAAATGATTTTTGAACCTATAGCAGTTGTAATATTTAATGTCTATGATTTCTACTATGTGTGTATTTTTGGTTGATTGTTTGAATTAGTTTTTTGCATGTGATTAAGTGAGGGGGGGGGGGTGGGGCAAGCAGCCATGTGTGGGTCAGCAATCGGTGGACTACACCTGGCTACCAATGAACTAAGTCCTTGCAGTCTCTTGCACCAAATCATCACCACAAAGTTGGAAAGGGAGTTTTTAGAACCAAAACACTGCAGTCCATGCATCCTCACCCGAGTCTCACTTCAGGGCTCAGGTCAGACATGCGAGCTAAACCTGCCGCTTGGCCCGCAGACCCCCGACTGGCGCCGGCCGCATGTTTCACTTTCACCTTTTGTTCAGCAGGCAGCTGATTGGTCAATACAAGATCAATGAGCTTTTCTCTCGTTAATGTGGAGGAATGTGAGACCCTATTCCTGTGTGGCAGCATCAGGAAGGCAAAATGGGAGCAGCCCTCAGAATCCAGTGTGTGTGTGTGGGGGGGGGGGGGGGGGGGGGATCTCTGATGATGACATCATGGACTGAGGTCCTTACCCAGAGCCTATTAGCAGACCTGGCAAACTAACAAAAACTAGCATAATATTATTCTGTGGTTCGTACGCATTTACTTCATGGTCCATAATTTGTTAGTTTGTTTGTTTTGCTTTGGTCCCCAGAGGCGTGATGTGCAGGCCCACTTTGTGGACACGCCCTGGCATCACCCAACCACTGCCCCGCTGCCTTGTGGGTTAGTCTGGGAAGACAAAAGGCTCGGGGAGCACACCCTGAGAGAAAAGCAAGTGCTGGTAGGCGCACCATAGGCGGTCCCCCGACAGACCGGAGCTCCTGCAGCTGTGAGGAGGTGCAGGTCGTCCTGGGTTCCCCTTGCCACCAGATACAGCTCCTTACAGCCAAGAAGTGACGTTGGAGTCTGCGCGTCTCCCTCGTCGAAAAAGACCTCAACGGTGGAGTGGGCGGGTGATGGTTGCATAGAAGCACCACAACGGTCACAAAGGCGGAAGAAGGCTGCAGCAAAGATGGCCCCCCAATTGTCTTGGTCTTCATGCCATTGGACCCTGGCCTTCTCTGCAGCAGTCTCCCCACTTTAAAAGATTCCACGCACAGGCGCTCTCCTGAAGGACCCACCAACATAAAAACAATCATACTCGTTTCAAGTGATCGCCAACAACGTTATGGTCGGATTACTGAAAACCGACAGGATGATTCACAAGGTCTTAAGACAGGGGACGCTGTGGCGCTGTTGGGAGAGTGGCCGTGCCAGCAACCTGAGAGTTCCTGGTTCTATCCCCACCTTCTACCAATCTCGTCACGGCCATTGTGTCCTTGAGCAAGACACTTCACCCTTGCTCCTGATGGGTGCTGGTTAGCGCCTTGCATGGCAGCTCCCTCCGTCAGTGTGTGAATGTGTGTGTGAATGTGGAAGTAGTGTCAAAGCGCTTTGAGTACCTTGAAGGTAGAAAAGCGCGATACAAGTATAACCCATTTATCATACATAACACAAACTTTACGCACTTGGTCTGCCAGAGAATAAGAAGACATAGCAGTATTGCCAATTGATGTCTGTGTTGCTCCGGATATTTTTTCAAAAAAGTAACAACAATTCAGAAGAAAGTACAATTGTACTTTTAATGATATTCACACAACATTTAGTGTTGCCAATCATGTCTTTGGAGGTGGGAGGGGCCTATCCCCAGGTGCATGTCTTTGGAGGTGGGAGGGGCCTATCCCCAGGTGCATGTCTTTGGAGGTGGGAGGGGCCTATCCCCAGGTGCATGTCTTTAGAGGTGGGAGGAAGCCGGAGTAGAACCCACGCAGTCACGGGGAGAACATGCAAACTCCACACAGAAAGATCTTGAGCCCGGGATTGATCTCAGGACCTTCACATTGTGAGGCAGACACACTAACCCCTCTCCACCGTGCTGCCCAGAATATGGACACACCGTCTGTATATTTTTGGGTTGTTTTTTTTCTGTTTATACCTAAAAAAAAAAACAAGTATCTGACCCAAAAGCTTCTTGAGCATAATGTGGACGACTGATACAAAAATAAGGCCTTTAGCACACTTCCACTCACCTCTGGTTGACAGCACCTCATACACTATATTAGCAAAAGTATTTGGCCACCCATCTAAATGATGAGAATCAGGTGTCCTAATCACTTGGCCCAGTGTATCAAATCAAGCACTTAGGCATGGAGACTGTTTCTACAAACATTTGTGAAAGAATGGGCCACTCTCAGTGATTTCCAGCGTGGAACTGTCATAAGATGACACCTGTGCAACAAATCCAGTCCTGAAATTTCCTGGCTCCTAAATATTCCAAAGTCAACTTTATTGTAAGAAAAGTGAAGAGTTTGGGAACAACAGCAACTCAGCCACCAAGTGGTAGGCCAGGTAAACTGACAGAGAGTTCAGCATAGTGCAAAGTCTTTCTGCACAGTCACTTGCTACACAGCTCCAGACTTCATGTCACCTTCCAATTAGCCCACGTACAGTACGCAGAGAGCTTCATGGAATGGCTTTCCATGGCCGAGCAGCCGTATCTAAGCCATACATCAGCAAGTCCAATGCAAAGCGTGGAATGCAGTGGTGTAAAGGACATCACCACTGGACTCTAGAGCAGGGGAGACACCTTCTCTGGACCGATGATTCACACTTTTCCATCTGGCAACCTGATGGACCAGTCTGGGTTTGGAGGTTGCCAGGAGAACGCTACATTTCAGACTGCATTGTGCTGACTGTGACATTTGGATGGAGGAGGAATTATGGTGTGGGGTTGTTTTTCTGAATTAGTTCCAGTGAAAGGAACTTTAAATGCTCCAGGATACCAAAACATTTTGGACAATTCCCTGGGATGACATCTTCAATTTCATATGTGAGTAAAGGCAAGTGGCCAAATACTTTTGGAAATATTGTGTATGTTTGTGTAATGAGATGTGTGGGGCGGCATGGCATAGTGGGTAGAGCGGCCGGGCCAGAAACCTTAAAGTGGCAGGTTCGCTCCCTGCCTATTGACATCCAAATGGCTGCCGTTGTGTCCTTGGGCAGGACACTTCACCCTTTCCCCCGGTGCTATTCAGTCTGTTGAATGAATGATAGGTGGTGGTCGGAGGGGAGGGGCTGTAGATGCAAACTGGCAGCCTCGCTTCAGTCAGTGTACCCCAGGGCAGCTGTGGCCACAGATGTAGCTTACCACCACCACCAGGTGTGAATGAATGATGGCTTCCCACTTCTCCGTGAGCGCTTTCAGTATCTAATAATAGAAAACTGGATATAAATCTAATCCATTATTATTATTATTCTTCACCTGGATCAGGTCGTCTGGTCGGCCGGCAGGAAAAAAGGCATTCCAAGGTCCAGATGTGAGCCCGCTTCATAATTCAAAGCAGGCCCCCCCCTGCCACCCCCGATTTCTTTCATGCAACCGCGACACAGCCGACTTTTTGTCTTGATGCTGGCCACTTTCATCATGACGTGTGCGTCTGTGGCTGCAGGACAAGTTGAGTGGTCCACCATCTGGGCTGGAGGAAATGAAGCAGAACCCAAACGCCACGAGACATTCCCGACATTTACAATAAGTGTCGGTGTTTGCGGTATGTACTTTCTTTATTCATGAGTGTGTGTGTGTGTGTGTGTGTGTGGAGGAAAAGGTCAGCAGGTTTCCCCTCGTGC
Source organism: Nerophis ophidion (assembly GCF_033978795.1). Lineage (NCBI taxonomy): Eukaryota > Metazoa > Chordata > Actinopteri > Syngnathiformes > Syngnathidae > Nerophis > Nerophis ophidion. The sequence continues at coordinate 1,481,810 of NC_084637.1, read as the reverse complement.
GTCCTGCTCTATCCTCCACTTCCTGTGTTCCCACAAGGCTGTGGTGATAAATTGATCAGACTGGGTCACTTTGAACCCGATGACGTGGATCACACACCTCTCCTCCGCGTCACACACCTCCGGCCGGCTGCCTGCGGCTCGGTTGAAGGCCAGCAAGCTTCCCAATCGGCCGTAAAGGTCACGGCAAGGCGGAGATAAGAGATGCCTTTGACCTTTTGAGTCCTGCGGGACATTAAGGCTGCTCCATGGTCCATCAGAAACTGACCCCATTACCAAATCTCCCTCCTTCAGCGGTTCACTTCTCAAGTCCATGTCCAAGGTTGGGGGGTTATTGGAGGCTGTAAAACCCCGGGTAACCTGAGAGTGCTGACCCAGGGTGCGGCTGGTGTGGGTCCAAGTTATCGTTCCTAATCTTATGACCTTTCGCAGCCCACTTCACCTCAGCTTGACCTCAAGACCTTTTTAATTCTCTGCAGCGCTTCATGTGCCGCCGCTCTTTGTGAGCATCAGATAATGCGTGCGTGTGTGTGTGTGTGTGTGTGTGTGTGTGTGTGTGTGTGTGTGTGAAAGAGAGACTATGGGCCCGGTTTACTAAGCTCTAAATACCTTACGTTAAACAGCACGTGCAATCTGTAAAATAGCATGTATGGCATTGTTCTACCTACAATGTGTTCAGTTGAAAAAGGGTGCAGACCACCTTATCTAAATGTGAACCACAAACCCCAAAAGCAGTGAAGTTGTCACCTTGTGTGAATGCTAAATAAAAAGAGAATACAAAAAATCTTCTTCAACTTATATTCAATTGAATAGACTCCAAGGACAAGATATTTTAACGTTTAAACTGGAAAACTTTTGTTATTTTTGGCAAATATTAGCTCGTTTGGAATTTAATTCCTGCAATATGTTTTAAAAAAGCTGGTACAAGTGGCAAAAAAGAGTGAGAAAGTTGAGGAATGCTCATCAAAGACTTATTTGGAACATCCCACAGGTGAACAGGCTAATTGGGAACAGGTGGGTGCCATGATTGGCTATAAAAGTAGCTTCCATGAAATGCTCACTCATTCGCAAACAAGGACGGGGCGAGGGTCACCACTTTGTCAACAAATGCCTGAGCAAATTGTGTAAGAACAACATTTCTCAACCAGCGACTGCAAGGAATTTTGGGATTTCACCATCTACGCTCCGTAATATCATCAAAAGGTTCAGAGAATCCGGAGAAATCACTGCAGGTAAGCCATGATATTACACACCTTGGATTCCTCAGGCGGTACTGCATCACAAAAAGTGACATCCGTGTGTAAAGGATCTCACCACATGGGCTCAGGAACACTTCATAAAACCACTGTCAGTAACTAGAGTTGGTCGCTACATCTGTAAGTGCAAGTTAAAACTCTACTATGCAAAGCCACAGTCTTCTAGGGTGTATTTTCCCCCAAAAATGATAGTTAGTCAATATAATGTATTTAGCCTTCACAGTTTAAACCAGACCTGGGCAAATGAAGGCCCGGGGACACATGTGTCCCGTTAAGCTTTTCAATCTGGCCCGCCAGACATTCCCAAATATTTAGTTTTAGGTGTTTAAGATGTAAAGTGTAGCTGCCTTTATGATGTGAACTCATCTTTTATAATCACAATGCCTGGAACCTGCATCATATACTAGTTACTATGTCATCTAATTACTTACTATGTCATCTAATTAGTATGGTCATCTAATTAGTTATTATGGTCATCTAATTAGTTACTGTGGTAATGCAATTAGTTACTATGGTCATCTAATTATCTGCTAAGGTCGTCTAATCAGTTACTATAGTAATGTAATTATTTACTCCGGTCATCTAATTAGTTACTATGGTAATGCAATTAGTTACTATGGTCATGTATTTAGTTACAATGGTAATCTAATGAGTTACTATAGTCATGTAATGAGTTACTATGCTCATGTAACGAGTTACTATGGTCATGTATTTAGTTACAATGGTAATGTAATGAGTTACTATGGTAATGTAATGAGTTACTATGGTCGTGTAGGATCAGAAATACTTGATTAATCCCAGAGGGGAAATTAGGATATGTAGTCAATATTCAGTGTTTTATTGTTTATAGTCGATCATGTAAATCCCACATGCTTTATATTCATGTACATTCTGGCTTTCTCGTTCAGTAAAAATGTGGTCTGTCATAAAGTTGATTATTAAGAGGTTTTGTATTAGTGTTCCTAAAAATAAATACAACATCCCCCAGACCCATGTTTTTCTTTAAATTTGGCTTCTGGAGTCAAGTGAGTCACACAGGCCAGGTTGAGACCGGCGGACATGTTGACATTGTGCTGCTTGGACATCTGATCAATCACCAAGATATCCAGATGCATGCTGGGAAAGTCCCAAGAACCCTGATATTTCAACAAGCAACTTTGAAGATTTTGTATCCCAAGGAAGAAAGGGACGAATGTGGGAAGAGCCTGAAAGCTGCCAGAGTTGTGTGTCGAGGTGAAGTTTATGGGTCTTTTCAGGAAACCCCCGTCCTGACCCGGCTTGATAGAACTTGACTGCGCCAGCCTGGAAGCTGATTGACGGCGTGCTCTGTCAAAATGTTGATGCAAGGCGTACAAATGTTCTAGAAGCAAGTGCCTGTGAGAGGCAAACATGCGAGTACTGATGAGGTGGCGTGGACAGGACCGGCTCTCAGCTCACCTCAGACCAGAGTCTTCCATGCAGGAGGCCGCCCTGCAGACTGGGACTGGGAGCCAGTCCAGCATTTGTCTTTTAGGGGTGCTGGCCACTTGGGTCACGTGTGTCCACTCAGTCAGAGCCAGTGATTGTTTGGCCTGAAAGAGAGATTAATTGAAGAGTTAGAGCTGGTCCTGGTCTGATGTCCATCTTGAGTGGAGGCAGCTGCTGCTGGCATTCCTCCTGGTGCAGGACTTGGACTATTATCCCTTGGAATAGGATTCTCTTTATTAGTTTGCTTTAGCTTTCTGAGGACAACTTGACAGGAAGTGGCGTCGGTGGCTCTTGTGGTAGTGCAGCTGTGCCAGATAGCACACGTCTTAGATGTTCCCACATGGGCCAGAACTACATCCTAGCTGCACAGCGGAAAGATTTATGACGTGTCTCAGCAAAGTGAGGGGGATTATGGCTGCTAATCAGTTGGTGCAGGCCAGGGAGGGACATGTTCCAGCTCCATAAAACAGCAGAGTTTTACACTCAGAGTCCAGACTCCAGACTAATGGAATTCCTTCAAATTTTCTTCTCTGGGCCTGTGAGACAACATTCAGGGAGCCGTGGCATCTAGACGATACATAGCAGGTACCCGTGGTTCCTAACCTGTGCCTTGGCACAAACAGTAGGTGCACCGTGAGGGACCGCCAGTGTCATCATCAATTACCCAACTTGACTCAACTGGTCAGAAAATGATTACCATATTTGGGGGGGGGGGGCACAGTTTGGGTGGTCATGGATGGAGTGCTGGCTGTCCACCGGTTGGGGACATCTCTGGGCTGCGGACCTGTCTCCTCTCATGATGGTCTCCTGCTGGCCCTACTATGGACTGGACTCTCACTATTATGTTAGATCCACTATGGACTGGACTCTCACACTATTATGTTAGATCCACTATGGACTGGACTCTCACTATTATGTTAGATCCACTATGGACTGGACTCTCACACTATTATGTTAGATCCACTATGGACTGGACTCTCACACTATTATGTTAGATCCACTATGGACTGGACTCTCACTATTATGTTAGATCCACTATGGACTGGACTCTCACACTATTATGTTAGATCCACTATGGACTGGACTCTCACACTATTATGTTAGATCCACTATGGACTGGACTCTCACACTATTATGTTAGATCCACTATGGACTGGACTCTCACTATTATGTTAGATCCACTATGGACTGGACTCTCACACTATTATGTTAGATCCACTATGGACTGGACTCTCACTATTATGTTAGATCCACTATGGACTGGACTCTCACACTATTATGTTAGATCCACTATGGACTGGACTCTCTCACTATTATGTTAGATCCACTATGGACTGGACTCTCACACTATTATGTTAGATCCACTATGGACTGGACTCTCACTATTATGTTAGATCCACTATGGACTGGACTCTCACACTATTATGTTAGATCCACTATGGACTGGACTCTCACACTATTATGTTAGATCCACTATGGACTGGACTCTCACTACTATGTTAGATCCACTATGGACTGGACTCTCACTATTATGTTAGATCCACTATGGACTGGACTCTCACTATTATGTTAGATCCACTATGGACTGGACTCTCACACTATTATGTTAGATCCACTATGGACTGGACTCTCACTACTATGTTAGATCCACTATGGACTGGACTCTCACTATTATGTTAGATCCACTATGGACTGGACTCTCACTATTATGTTGGATCCACTATGGACTGGACTCTCACTATTATGTTTGATCCACTATGGACTGGACTCTCACTATTATGTTGGATCCACTATGGACTGGACTCTCACTATTATGTTAGATCCACTATGGACTGGACTCTCACTACTATGTTAGATCCACTATGGACTGGACTCTCACTATTATGTTAGATCCACTATGGACTGGACTCTCACTATTATGTTAGATCCACTATGGACTGGACTCTCACTATTATGTTAGATCCACTATGGACTGGACTCTCACTATTATGTTAGATCCACTATGGACTGGACTCTCACACTATTATATTAGATCCATTCAACGTCCATTGCACCGGTCTCTCTAGGAGGGTTGGGGGTTTCTCAACCACATCTACAGTCCTCTCCAAGGTTTTTCATTGTCATCCCACTGAGTTGAGTTTTTCCTTGCCCTGATGTGGGATCTGAATCGAGGATGTCGCTGTGGTTTGTGCAGCCCTTTGAGACACTGGTGATGTGGGGCTATATAAATAAACATTGATTGATGGTCCACTTTTTGTCTGGTCCATAAAAGTCAAAGAGCATCGAAGTGTAAGTTCTTGACAGTGCAGCCTAGAAAAGATGCCATCAGTGGCTTCTAAACACATGAAGTTGCAGCTAGCGCCTTCAAATGAGTTGTTGACCATTGACGGAAGAACAACAATAAAGAAAAGTTACCTTCCACTCAGCTGGCGTCCACCTTCTGCTGGGAGAAGAATCAGTGGTGACGGACAGCAAGAAGTAGCCAGGAGGGATTTTAATGTTCAAGACCAGCTTGAAGTTGGAGTCTTCCCAGCTGTGGTCATGACATCACCTTGTCTATGCCCTTTGACCTTTCCATTGGCATGCAATACAGATAAGTCATCTAATCCTCTCACAGTATTACCTTCCAGATGCTTACCATGTGACGTGTGGGGTTTGTTGTTTTAAATATTTTCCAGCACTTGGGTTGCCTGTGAGAGAAGAATGTGTTGGGACAAAAGAGGAGGTGCTAAGCAGCTTCTTCTGACTTGTGTTGTTTGTGTGCTGTCCAAGTTCCTGGAATTTGTAGTTTCCCCTCCCCTGTCTGGCTGCCACACCTGTCCTTGATTGGCAGCCGAGACACACCTGCTTCTGATTGCCAATCAGGCTCTGTTTGCCACCTGCAAGTCTGTCAGGAAGTGATCATCGTCCTTTATGTACGTGTAACCTTTGCTGCTTATTTTTATACTAGTTTTGCTCAGAAACCAGCATTTTCATTTATTTTAGTATGTGCTTTTGTCATTGTTTTGAAGGAATAGAACGTTTTGAATATAGTTGTACCTACTCAGTGGTCTAGTGGTCAGAGTGTCTGCCCTGAGACGGGTAGGTTGGGAGTTCAAACCCCAGCCGAGTCATACCACAGACTATAAAAATGGGAGCCATTACCTCCCTGCTTGGCACTCAGCATCAAGGGTCGAAATTGGGGGTTTAATCACCAAAAATTATTGCCAGGCGCGGCCACCGCTGCTGCTCACTGCTCCCCTCACCTCCCAGGGGGTGATCAAGGGGATGGGTCAAATGCAGAGGACACATTTCACCACACCTAGTGTGTGTGTGTGTGTGTGTGTGTGTGTGTGTGTGTGTGTGTGTGTGTGTGTGTGTGACAATCATTGCTACTTTAATTTAAGCATATACTTTTTTATGAGCCCTTTCTTTTCAGTAGATTTAATTAGTATTCAATCTTTTTAATCAACCTGACCTTCAACCTGACCTTGAAACTTCATAATATTTATGGTGATTAAGGCATGGCTTCATTTAATTTGACAATATTTATCCTGTTAAACTGCATGTAGGTTAGATTTCACTTTTGAACAGGATTAAAATCAACGTATGTGACTACTAGTTTAGTGTTAATGTTTCAATTGGCCCCTGTGTGAGTCAAATGTTGGGCCCCCAAGTCCAAAAAGGTTGAAAACAATGACATGTATTGACCGTCCACTCGCCACATCATAATTATGTATTTACATTCAAACGAGAGTAATTCTCTTTTTTGGTCACATGGCGAGGAGACACACTCTTCGCTGGGGGTGGGGGGCGGGGGTGGGGGCTGGGGGGCTTTTTTTTCGGTGATGAACACATCCAGAGGTCAAGTTCACGAGGTTGGCGTGCGGAGAAATCCGTGAGGCTTATCTCTCTAAGAGTCCAGTGAGACAATGCAGATTGAGTTGTGGGCACTTTGTGTCCATCTGCTATGGAAGGGGGGGGGGGGGGGGGGTTGTTAGGGATGGCAGGGCAAAAAAAAAGAAAAGGAGAAAAAGAGAGAATATTGAAAGACAGGGAAGAGGAATTGAAGTGAATTGCATATTGTCCCCTGAGTTTGGGGTGATGGATGACATTGGCTGGAGCTGATCTTCAGCTGACCATCCACGATGTCGTGGTTCCTCAAAGACCCCCCCCCCCCCCCACACACACACACAACTGTAGACACTGTCAGCTTCAAGCCACTGACCAAATGAGCCCACCAAGTCACTGAAACACGGCGCTCGCGTCAACTTGGTTGTGGAGACACTTAAACTTATGATGCATGTTCCTTTTGACTGTACATGTACTGTAAATATGTCATGTTTTTATATTATTCACATGTGAATAATGCTGTATCATTGACTGTATTTATATTATTCACATGGAAAAAATACCCAAGAGTTTATTGTCTATTGTGAGCAAACTAAGGTTCTCATAGTCATCATTGTCACCGACGTCCCACTGGGTGTGAGTTTTCCTTGCCCTTATGTGGGCCTACCGAGGATGTCGTGGTGGTTTGTGCAGCCCTTTGAGACACTAGTGATTTAGGGCTATATAAGTAAACATTGATTGATTGATTGAACTGTGGTGCTGAATTCCCCCCAGGGATCAATAAAGTACTTTCTATTCTATTGTATTCTAATCTATTCTACTGTATTCTATTCTATTCTATTTGCACATAAGCTTCATACTTGACACATTTGTGCAGCAATGCAGACACACAAATAAGACATCCCCATTAATATCAGTTACTAAAACTCAGTGAGTTTCCCACCTAGGCCTTCAGTGATGAGTCACTTCAATGATGACTTCTCCAAATAACATCACTGATGTCACCACATCAACATTGCTGGACAAATACTGTGCAGCAGGGGTCACCAACGCCGTGCCCGCGGTCACCAGGTCGCCCATAAGGACCAGATGAGTCGCCCGCTGGCCTGTTCTAAAAATAGCTCAAAAAGCAGCACTTACCAGTGAGCTGCCTCTATTTTTTAAATTGTATTTATTTACTAGCAAGCTGGTCTGGCTTTGTTCGACATTTTTAATTTTAAGAGAGACAAAACGGGCTTCACGGTGGCAGAGGGGTTAGTGCGTCTGCCTCACAATACGAAGTTCCTGCAGTCCTGGGTTCAAATCCAGGCTCGGGATCTTTCTGTGTGGAGTTTGCATGTTCTCCCCGTGAATGCGTGGGTTCCCTCCGGGTACTCCGGCTTCCTCCCACCTCCAAAGACATGCACCTGGGGATAGGCCACTCCCACCTCCAAAGACATGCACCTGGGGATAGGCCCCTCCCACCTCCAAAGACATGCACCTGGGGATAGGCCCCTCCCACCTCCAAAGACATGCACCTGGGGATAGGCCCCTCCCACTTCCAAAGACATGCACCTGGGGATAGGTTGATTGGCAACACTAAATGGTCCCTAGTGTGTGAATGTTGTCTGTCTATCTGTGTTGGCCCTGCGATGAGGTGGCGACTTGTCCATGGTGTACCCCGCCTTTCGCCCGATTGTAGCTGAGATAGGCGCCAGCGCCCCCCGCAACTCCAAAAGGGAATATCAATCAATCAATCAATGTTTATTTATATAGCCCTAAATCACAAGTGCCTCAAAGGATGGAAGAGAGACAAAACTCAAATAGAATTGGAAAAATAAAGAAAATATTTTAAAGACTTGTTCTTCACTTGTTTAAGTAAATTCATTTATTTTTTTTACTTTGCTTCTTATAAATTTCAGAAAGACAATTTTAGAGAAAAAATACAACCTAAAAATTATTTTAAGATTTTTAAACACATATACTTTTTTACCTTTTAAATTCCTTCCTCTTATTTGCTGACAATTCAAATTTAAATGCATTTTTTTATTGTAAATAATAAAAAATACATTTTAATTTAATTCTTCATTTTTGCTTCTTTTTTTTCGACAAAGAATATTTGTGAAATCTTTCTTCAAACTTATTATGATTAAAATTAAAAAGAAATATTCTGGCAAATATAGAAAATCTTTAGAATCAAATTTAAATCTTATTTCAAAGTCTTTTGAATTTCTTTTAAACTTTTTGTTTTGAAAAATCTAGAAGAAATAATGATTTGTCTTTGTTTGAAATATATCTTGGGGCAATTTGTTATATATTCTAACAACATGCAGATTGGATTTTAACCTCTTTAGAACATGTCATCAAAATTCTAAAATTGATCTTAAATACGAAAAATGACTAATGATGTTCCATAAATTATTTTTTTTAAATGTTTCAAAAGATTCGAATTAGCTAGTTTTTCTCTTCTTTTTTTTTGGTTGAACTTTGATTTTTAAAGAGTCAAAATTGAAGATAAACTATGTTTCAAAATTTAATTTTCATTTTTTCCCTGTTTTCTCTTCTTTTTAACTGTTCAATTAAGTGTTTTTTTCATCCTTTATTTTCTATAAAAAAACCTTCCGTAAAAGGAAAAAAATGTGCGACGGAATGACAATCAGAAATACCCATTTTTTTATATACATAGATTTATTTATTAAAGGTAAATTGAGCAAATTGGCTATTTCTGGCAATTTTTTTAAGTGTGTATCAAACAGGAAGTCAGTACCCAAGAAGTAGTTCTTGGTTTCAAAAAGGTTGGTGACCCCTGGTATCCAGGAACACATTTACACACCCCTGAGCATTGAAACACATCAACAGTGTACAAAACGTGTTCTATTATGGAGCATTTAAAAATCAATTTAAACGCATCAGAAATTAAAAGATATCTTATGTGCTAGTGTAAAAATTTAAATTGCAAAAAACATATCAAAACTGTGAAAATAAAACATTTGAACTCACAATCTGTAGACCTATTCGACGCCGTTCCACATTTCATGGCCAGAACAGCTGAGCTAGGTTGGCCGACATGATCTCACAGGATGTAGTTTCTTCTTGAAAATGTCCCTGCAAATATATATCTGCCACCTAATCAACGTTTTGTTCTCCTTCTCTGCTCGCCCAGCATGGCTACGGCGCAGCACTTCCTGCTTCCTGCCAAGAAACTTGTGATTGGATACTCACTTTGGAGTGACAAGTGAGTTTCCAATCACAGTCTCGTTATCATCAGGCTACCAAGATAGTAGCCTGATTGGCTATCGCAACTGTCTATCAACTGTATATCTTCTCAAATTCTTCTGCTAACGGTCTGGATGAATATAGAATCACAGGACACGTAAATGTCACCTTTAAGGTGAGGCCATCTAGAAGACCTTACTGACAACAACTTGTGATGGGATTGGCTATCGCAATAGTCTATCAACTGGATGTCTATCAACTGTATGCACAGATGTCCGCATTGTTGATTCTAAAGGCTCCACGCTGATTTGGTATAGCATGGCAACATAAACTAGCTGAATTCTGATTGGATAAAAACACAAACCTAACTGCTGATTGACTCTTCATTTATTCATCCATCCTATTTCTATTCATTTGTCCATCAGTAGCATATTTTTAAAGATTATTTTATTTATATCTGTGTGTGGCATTGCAATAGTCTTTTACAAGAATCAATAGAAAGAGAATAATGCCACGTACACCATCTGATGTGTGGAGACGCCCCCCCCACCCCCAATGTAGGCAGGAAGGTGGTGTACATCTGCAAATAGTGAGCAAAGAGCTAGGTGAGGTATGCCAGAAAGGTGCAGCAGCATGTAGACAAGTGCTCAATAATATATATCATTGTTGCAATTCTCCATTCATTCCCATGGACGCTGTCCAACTTGGAATAGTCAAAAAGTGGTCAATATTTCCAAACTTCCTGAGCTTAAATTTCTGGAATGTTTCCGGAAAATTACCGGAAACTTTCCACCTCTTTGCAATTCTTGCCACAAGTTTAGTGTTTTCATTCTTCTTTAAGTCATTTCACTTGCAAGACTTTTCTAACATTCCACACTACTAAATAGTAAAAGATTGTAATATAAGTATCGGCCAACACTCAGGCTTCAATATAGATAACCAATTAGAAGTAAAAAGAAAAAAAGAAGTTACTGGGACTTTCTAAGTCAGGGGTCGGGAACCTTTTTGGCTGAGAGAGCCAAGAAAGCCAAATATTTTAAAATGTATTTCAGTAAGAGCCATATAATATTTTTTTAACACTGAACACAATTAAATACGTGCATTTTTGAAGTAAGACCAACATTTTTAGAGTATAATAAGTCTCACATTCTTTTTAATAACATTGTTATTTCTTGAACAGATGCTGTAGAAAACGGATGGATGGATTAAAATGCATGACAATGTTTTATATTTTGAACGTTATTTTTAACATTGTGATTACCAGCGGAATTAATCATTATTTATCATGTTAAGCAATGTCAGCTAAGATTGATCTGAGAGCCAGATGCAGACATCAAAAGAGCCACATCTGGCTCTAGAACCATAGGTTCCCTACACCTGTTCTAAGTGTTAAATAACATAATTGATATATTTATTTTCAAATAAAGAATCCATGAACTAGGAGTATTTTCTTTATTTCCAACTCGAGACAAACGTGTGTGACTTGGCCTGTGGAACATCTCCCATCACTTGAAGCAGACATGTTTGGATTCTTAGGGGTTGAACTGCACTCAGTTGACCTTTGACCCTTGCTGGAGCTGAATGTGACCCTCCCTCAGCGTGAAGGTCACTGGCAGGGCGGGTGTTTAGTTTACATGGCGGCTAAAGTGCAGCTTTTCATGTGGTCCAAGATCTCCTTCTCTGCTGACTAATAGGATTTGTTTATCTTTGTCACTCGATGACGCTCGATCAATACCTGCTGCCGTCCTTCACCGTTGACATTTGACCTTCAATTTCCTCCTTTTGACCGATTTATACGAATCACATAATGAAATTATAATCCACCACCAGATGACTCGTGCCAGAGGACTCTCTTCACTTCCAGTGGCTGCGACGTTGTATCTGGTGGCTGTGGTTCTATCTTGGTCCTACTGTGGTCCTACCTTGGTCCTACCTTGGTCCTACCTTGGTCCTACGTTGGTCCTACCTTGGTCCTACCTTGGTCCTACCTTGGTCCTACCTTGGTCCTACTGTGGTCCTACCTTGGTCCTACCTTGGTCCTACCTTGGTCCTACTGTGGTCCTACCTTGGTCCTACCTTGGTCCTACGTTGGTCCTACCTTGGTCCTACCTTGGTCCTACCTTGGTCCTACCTTGGTCCTACGTTGGTCCTACCTTGGTCCTACCTTGGTCCTACCTTGGTCCTACTGTGGTTCTACTGTGGTCCTACCTTGGTCCTACCTTGGTCCTACCTTGGTCCTACCTTGGTCCTACTGTGGTCCTACCTTGGTCCTACCTTGGTCCTACCTTGGTCCTACTGTGGTCCTACCTTGGTCCTACCTTGGTCCTACTGTGGTCCTACCTTGGTCCTACCTTGGTCCTACTGTGGTCCTACTGTGGTTCTACCTTGGTCCTACCTTGGTCCTACCTTGGTCCTACTGTGGTCCTACCTTGGTCCTACTGTGGTCCTACCTTGGTCCTACCTTGGTCCTACTTTGGTCCTACCTTGGTCCTACCTTGGTCCTACCTTGGTGTCCTGCAGACCAGCTGCCAGGTCTCATCCTCACAGACTATTTTTAGGGCTGCAAACAAAGCTGATTAGCACCGAGACACAAGTCCTGTTTGACCACTGCTCTCATGCGCTTCACCTCGCACCTTGTCACACCTGACTTGACCTCGCACCTTGTCACACCTGACTTGACCTCGCACCTTGTCACACCTGACTTGACCTCGCACCTTGTCACACCTGACTTGACCTCGCACCTTATCACACCTGACTTGACGTCGCACCTTGTCACACCTGTCTTTGTATACATTTACATATGTATACAAATGTGTTAGTTTTTTTTCATCATTTATTTTTAATGAATGAAGTACGGTTTCTGACAACCTTTTTCCAAAACACAATATATAAATAAAGTACTATCTAATCTATAGAATGTGAGATATAACAGGACAATGCATATGTTTATCAGTGTTTTCAAAATGCTTCCAAAAAGTGGGACCCCAAAAATGTACTGTGGGACCCCATTTTTACTACTTGATGGGGTCCCTGGGACCCCATTTTGAAAATTCCTAGCGCCAACACTGCTGTGAACAGAGGAAAAAAAATGCTTTATCGAAATGAATATATCATTTATAAAGCAAATTCGAGTATGATTGGCAAATGTTCACCTAGTCCCGGCCTTGGCACACCTTGATGTTCTCACAATATGGTCAGCCTGACTTGTAGATATTTCTCAGTGAGTTGAGCAGTTTAGTTCAAGTTAAAGTTCAAGTAGCAATGATTGTCACACACACACTAGATGTGGTGAAATTATTCTCTGCATTTGACCCATCACCCTTGATCACCCCCTGGGAGGTGAGGGGAGCAGTGAGCAGCAGCGGTGCTCCAACCAGGAATCATTTATGGGGATTCAACCCCCAATTCCAAGCCTTAATGCTGAGTGCCAAGCAGGGAGGTGATGGCTCCCATTTTTATAGTCTTTGGTATGACTCGGTATAGTCTGATGTCTCCCCTCCCTGGCTGAACTGTCAGGAAAGCACAGACCCAACCCCCCCCGGGCACTGCCACCTACAACTGCTACCCTCGGGCAGACGCTATATAGGGTGCTAAAGGCGGGCACAAATAGACTAAAAAAACTGTTTTTACCCAAGAGCCATGGTAGCATTAAACAGGCACTGAGTGAGAACAAAGTGTTTGGCATGTCTTCATGGACTGTAATGTGCAATAATCTTATATGTCCATACATCTAAATATATGTATATATATATATATATATATATATATATATATATATATATATAGATATATATATATATATATATATATACATATGTTCTTTTGTGTATGCACCTTAGGAGATCTGCTCCAATTTCGTTGTTCTTTGAAGCTGTTCACTGCAATAAAGACAATAAAACTCTATTCTATTCTATTGAAAGCATGAAGGAAAGTCCACATTTTGGCAGAAGCACGCTTCCATGTTTCCATGCAGGCTTTTTTTTTTCCTGCTTTAGGGGATATTTCTGTGATGTGAGCTTCCCCAGTTGGAGGGCTGGGTGAAAGGAGGTGGGTTGTCTCTCGTGGAGAAAGAAAGCATATCTGGTGTCGTCACTTGAAAGGTGAAAGTCTCCACAGAGCGCCGCTTTGTTTCCCGCCTTACAAAAGCCGCCTGGGCTCAGGTGAAGTTTTCAAGCAGTCGGCGCGGATCGAGTTACCGTGTGCGAGCCACGCCGCTGCCAACATTGCAATTGTGTTTCAAGTCTGTTTTTAAAAAGGAACAAAGCCCGCCACAGTTGGAGTGCGGGTTTTGACCTCAGCGAAAGGGACCTGCACAAACCTACAGAGAGATATTCATCACCGCCATGTGAGGAAGTTCAGATCAAAGTCACACTAAAGTAATTGGGGGATGTATTTTGTTACACTGACAGAACCCCTCCTAACACCTTCATCTCACACGCTCTTCAAATATCAATTACCATATTTTGGTGAGCGTAATTGCAGGTGGAGGTTCTTGTTGGAAGGGGCCTTCTTTTAAACATCTTTTTTACATTCGTTTCAGGGGTGTAACATTCCTTTTAACAACGATTTGATTTGATTTACAATATGTGGACATTATTTACATTTCTGGGTGTTGTTGATAAATGACTGTGGCTTTGCACAGTAGAGTTTTAACTTGCACTTACAGATGTAGTGACCAACTGTAGTTACTGACAGTGGTTTTATGAAGTGTTCCTGAGTCCATGTGGTGATATCCTTTATAAACTGGTGTTGATTTTTGATGCAGTACCGCCTAAGGGATCCAAGGTCCGTAATATCATCGATGACATGCAGTGATTCTCTGAACCTTTTGATGATATCACAGAGCGTAGATGGTGAGATACCTAAATTCCTTGCAATAGCTGCTTGAGAAATGTTGTTCTTAAACAATTTGCTCGGACAAGACTGTGTCAGGCGGATGCAAGTCCGAAGCAAAGAAAGACCGGCAGGAGAGTTTTTCCCAAGGAAGTAGTGTGGAAATACAAAGTATCAAGCTGGAGGTTATTTAGTGTTTCCACGCAATATAAACAGCTAACATTAGCATTATCATTTGGGTATAAGCACACTTACTAGTTCAGCAGGAACAGAACCAAGACGGCATCGGCCAAAATCTCTCCTCATCTTTCAGCTCACGCCAGCGAGGGAAAGCCGAGGCAATGTTGATCCTGAATATCCTTTGATCCTAGTAGCCTACCGTAGTTTGCGCACCGGATTAAAAGGTGCACTTTTTTCATACAAAATTATAAGGAATCATATTATTATGATTATTTCCTAAATGTAAAGACTTCCTTGTGGTCTACATAACATGTGATGGTGCTTCTTTGCTCCAAATGTTGCATTGGTGATGTTTTACTCATCATCTTCTACTCACTTTCTGACAGTCTCTTCAGGATACACCGTTTACGTGCCTCCACTTTGACAGTCAATCAATCAAACAAAGTTTACTGATATAGCCCTAAATCGCAAGTGTCTCAAAGGGCTGCACAAGCCACAACCACATCCTCGGCTCAGATCCCACATCAGGGCAAAGGAATGGGGTGGGATGACAATGAGAAACCTTGGAGGGGACCCACTCCCTCCCTTTGGCGACCGGTGCAATAAACGTAGCGTGGATCTAACATAATAGTGAGAGTCCAGTCCATAGTGGATCTAACATAATAGTGTGAGGGTCCAGTCCATAGTGGATCTAACATAATAGTGAGAGTCCAGTCCATAGTGGATCTAACATAATAGTGAGAGTCCAGTCCATAGTGGATCTAACATAATAGTGTGAGAGTCCAGTCCATAGTGGGTCCAGCAGGAGATCATCCCGAGTGGAGACAGGTCAGCAGAGCAGAGACGTACCCAACCGATGCACAGACGAGTGGTCCCCCCGGGTCCCCCGCCCCCCTTTCCCCCTCCACCTCCATGAAGGAGAGGGGGGGCGGACCAGAAAAGAGACGGCACATCAACTGGTCTAAAAGGGGGGTCTATTTAAAGGCTAGAGTATACCAATGAGTTTTAAGAAGGGACTTCTACTGTGGTAGCATCTTGTAATTTGTCTTGTTTCATTTGCCAGTAAAATAGTGTATAATTGGTATATTGTCCTAAAAGACTCTGAACAGTCTTATTTCTTCAAACATGAAGCAGGCTATTTCTAAGTCAGAGCCAAGTTTGACTCGAAAGAAACCTTTTCCCTGTTGTGTCTTTGCTCTAATGGCCTTCTCATGGTCGGGTTTTCCATGTCTGTAAAACACACACACACACACACACACACACACACACACACACACACTGTAAATTCTACAATAAACTTCTGGCAACTGATGTGTGATGATGGAATGCCTTGGCAATTGTGTAATAATATGATGATAACTGCAATGTGACCCTGAGTAAAAGAAGACTGCACCCCAGATACGAGGTGTTAAATGACTGAATGATTTCTAGGATTCTTTTTGCAGAGCTTAATAAGCTGGACATGTACAAAGAAAAGAGCATCTGGTTCTGGTTTCTATGGTTCTTTGTTTTCTGTCTATAGTGCTTTTATAGAAAGGTCCAAGACCTCCCTGCTTCTACCTAGTGAACCTGCGCTGTGAAGACCCCCCATGTCACCTTTCCAGCATGTGAATGAGGATGGACCAGTCTGCCGCCTCCACTGAGGCAGACATGGTAATGCTAATCAGATTTAGCTTGACAGGCGGTCAATGACTTCCTTGGAAAGACTCGTTGACGGATGATTACTCTGTGATAAGATTTGAATGGCTTAATGTTGCAGCTATTAATCTGCTAAGAAGCGTCTTTGTGCTGATTTGAACAGCAGGATCCATTTAATTAATCTTACGCCATATGACTGCGGTGGCCACGCCCCCTGCACTCCAACAGGTCTCCCCCGACTTGAATTTGAAATGATTTTCTTTTTGTTTCACGCTCACGTGGCGGCTGAACCACCGACACGGTTTGTCCGGCACAAAGTCCAGTTTGTCCGCCACGACCGAGTTGGGCCGGCGAGCCGTTGTTTGGGCAACTGATCTGGTCTATTGGAGTCCGCTTCAATCTGGGCCAGCGCATTAACGGGCCAGGATTATCCGCGTTCAAGCAGACTTATGCTTTCACATATGACAACAAGCACCCTCCACAAACAAACAAACAAACAAACAAACAAACACGGACGCCTGACGTCTCATAAACATTTGTAATGATTGACCTCAAACCAAGTCTTGGCAATGAAGACCAACTTTTACCAGAATGATGCACTTTAGCCTGCTGTTGGTGGGGAGGCTCCGAGTGTTCACTTTGTGTGTGTGTGTGTGTGTGTGCGTGCACGTTCTCCCCTTCGTGCCAAGCCAGTTGCCTCAGACCCAACAAAAGCCTCTAATGCAGATTTAGATTTTCAATCCTGCACCACAATTGTTCTCCCCTCGGACAGGTCAGCATCAACAATCTGTTGTTTCTTCCTCTTCATCACTCCTTCATCACTTGCTGAAGGGGAGGGGCCGGGGAGGGGGGGGGGGGGGGGGTTGCAGCAAGGTCAAGATGCTGAACATCCTAATTAGAGGTCTCAGCAAAGAAGGGTAGGTCATGGCCATTGTGCTCATCAGGAGGTCCAAGGTCCAGTTCTCTTGCTGCATGTTGTCCTGCAAGTCCACTGTCATTTCTGCTGTCAGACCACAGTTTACTATAATACGGAGCCCCTAAAAGGGACATGGAGGGAAAAAAATGTTTTGCGAGATCTCGCAAAAGGTTTTTCTCTAAGTCAATGAACCGGAAATAAAACAGACAAAGCGATGGAGGAGCCGACCCATCATCTGTGGCAGAAATTTATTGGTTTCTATTTTAGTATTGGCCTAACATATGAAGACATCAAATCATATTCTGGTCACCCAACACAGCACAGATGATAGGTAGGCTCCCGCATGCTCCCGCTCTTCCGGTTCACTGACATAGGAAAAAAAACTTTTGCGAGGTCTCACAAAACATCCATGTCCCTTTGAGGGCTCGGTAGCGGGCGGAAGACGGTAGATGTAAGAACTACCTCAACGGCTGTGATAGCGGAAGAAGGCTGCAGCAGAAAAGGGTCCCCAGTCGTCTTGGACTCCATGCCACTGGACCCTGACCCGGATCTGTCTAGGATGGTGTGGTGACTGTCTGTGCACCAGTCTCCCCACCTTGAACTAAGTCATGTCTAGGATGGTGTGGTGACTGTCTGTGCACCAGTCTCCCCACCTTGAACTAAGTCATGTCTAGGATGGTGTGGTGACTGTCTGTGCACCAGTCTCCCCACCTTGAACTAAGTCATGTCTAGGATGGTGTGGTGACTGTCTGTGCACCAGTCTCCCCACCTTGAACTAAGTCATGTCTAGGATGGTGTGGTGACTGTCTGTGCACCAGTCTCCCCACCTTGAACTAAGTCATGTCTAGGATGGTGTGGTGACTGTCTGTGCACCAGTCTCCCCACCTTGAACTAAGTCATGTCTAGGATGGTGTGGTGACTGTCTGTGCACCAGTCTCCCCACCTTGAACTAAGTCATGTCTAGGATGGTGTGGTGACTGTCTGTGCACCAGTCTCCCCACCTTGAACTAAGTCATGTCCAGGATGGTGTGGTGACTGTCTGTGCACCAGTCTCCCCACCTTGAACTAAGTCATGTCTAGGATGGTGTGGTGACTGTCTGTGCACCAGTCTCCCCACCTTGAACTAAGTCATGTGTAGGATGGTGTGGTGACTGTCTGTGCACCAGTCTCCCCACCTTGAACTAAGTCATGTCTAGGATGGTGTGGTGACTGTCTGTGCACCAGTCTCCCCACCTTGAACTAAGTCATGTCTAGGATGGTGTGGTGACTGTCTGTGCACCAGTCTCCCCACCTTGAACTAAGTCATGTCTAGGATGGTGTGGTGACTGTCTGTGCACCAGTCTCCCCACCTTGAACTAAGTCATGTCTAGGATGGTGTGGTGACTGTCTGTGCACCAGTCTCCCCACCTTGAACTAAGTCATGTCTAGGATGGTGTGGTGACTGTCTGTGCACCAGTCTCCCCACCTTGAACTAAGTCATGTCTAGGATGGTGTGGTGACTGTCTGTGCACCAGTCTCCCCACCTTGAACTAAGTCATGTCTAGGATGGTGTGGTGACTGTCTGTGCACCAGTCTCCCCACCTTGAACTAAGTCATGTCTAGGATGGTGTGGTGACTGTCTGTGCACCAGTCTCCCCACCTTGAACTAAGTCATGTCTAGGATGGTGTGGTGACTGTCTGTGCACCAGTCTCCCCACCTTGAACTAAGTCATGTCTAGGATGGTGTGGTGACTGTCTGTGCACCAGTCTCCCCACCTTGAACTAAGTCATGTCTAGGATGGTGTGGTGACTGTCTGTGCACCAGTCTCCCCACCTTGAACTAAGTCATGTCTAGGATGGTGTGGTGACTGTCTGTGCACCAGTCTCCCCACCTTGAACTAAGTCATGTCCAGGATGGTGTGGTGACTGTCTGTGCACCAGTCTCCCCACCTTGAACTAAGTCATGTCTAGGATGGTGTGGTGACTGTGTGTGCACCAGTCTCCCCACCTTGAACTAAGTCATGTCTAGGATGGTGTGGTGACTGTCTGTGCACCAGTCTCCCCACCTTGAACTAAGTCATGTCTAGGATGGTGTGGTGACTGTCTGTGCACCAGTCTCCCCACCTTGAACTAAGTCATGTCTAGGATGGTGTGGTGACTGTCTGTGCACCAGTCTCCCCACCTTGAACTAAGTCATGTCTAGGATGGTGTGGTGACTGTCTGTGCACCAGTCTCCCCACCTTGAACTAAGTCATGTCTAGGATGGTGTGGTGACTGTCTGTGCACCAGTCTCCCCACCTTGAACTAAGTCATGTCTAGGATGGTGTGGTGACTGTCTGTGCACCAGTCTCCCCACCTTGAACTAAGTCATGTCTAGGATGGTGTGGTGACTGTCTGTGCACCAGTCTCCCCACCTTGAACTAAGTCATGTCTAGGATGGTGTGGTGACTGTCTGTGCACCAGTCTCCCCACCTTGAACTAAGTCACACACAGGCATCCTCCATAAAGGATACACCTCTACCAGGAGGATCATCATCCTCACTTCGAGTGACCACCTTTGATGAGTTGCTCCGTACTATATGGACTGTAAAATGGGGGGGTTTTTACATTTTTATTTTTTTATGCAATTTTCAAATGAATTTACATGACAATCATTTCATTATATGGATCCCAACTTATCAACAACTATGAGAATCATATTTATTTATGAATGTATTTATGTATTATTTACTATTTATCATTTATATGTATATTTATCCATCCATCCATCCATCCATCCATTTTCTAGCGCTTGTCCCTTTTGGTGTGGCAGGGGGTCGCTGGAGCCTATCTCAGCTGCATTCGGGCAGAAGGCTGGGTACACCCTGGACAAGGCTGGGTACACCCTGGACAAGGCTGGGTACACCCTGGACAAGTCGCCACCTCATCACAGGGCCAATACAGATAGACAGACAACATTCACACACTAGGGACCATTTAGTGTTGCCAATCAACCTATCCCCAGGTGCATGTCTTTGGAGGTGGGAGGGGCCTATCCCCAGGTGCATGTCTTTGGAGGTGGGAGGGGCCGGAGTAGAACCCACACATTCACGGGGAGAACATGCAAACTCCACACAGAAAGATCCCGAGCCCGGGATTGAACCCAGGACTACTCAGGATTTACGTTTTAGATATTTTAGATTTGAGAAATTACTTTGAAATGGAAAAAGGGTAGATTTATTTGAGCTTGGCTTCTTCCTACTCATGTTGTGATAAGAAATAGTAAATATGTGACGTAGCATCGTGTAATGTTTCAAATGAAGCAGAAGCAGAGCTGTGACACATTACCTTTTGCAGGTATGTCTGGAATGTGTCTACTTTCACTGTGTTGTATCAGCAGAAAGATAAATGACAGAAGACACAGTTTTACATTTAACATACTTTAAGGTGGGCTGGGGTCGGGGAGTAGGGTGCCCCTCATTTCCTCCCCGGCTGCTGTGGGCAGTGGGCACTGCAGTCTGATTGTCTGCCATTCCCAGCCAGATCTATTCATTAATTAATCCATTTATTTCAACGTAATTGTCAGTTGTGAATGTGCTTGTCGGTCGCGGTTTGTTTGATTGCTTTGATCTGATGGAGTGGTGCTGGCTGTCTGTGGTATTGCAGCCGCTCTTTCTGCTGCCCTTTGTTTGTGGTGTGGGCGCCCTTGGCCGCTGGGTCCGGTGTGGCCGATGTGACTTATGGCAGCGCGTGCCACTTGGCGCCTTCATTCTCGTTTTTTTGTAGTGTCGGCCTAAGCCTGCCCTGGCGCTCTGCCACAGCATCCTTCACGCCCGGCGTCAGGGGCGGGCTTCTTGGGTTTTAACTTTGGGGGACAGTCACTTGCTACACAGCTCCAAACTTTATGTCACCTTCCAATTAGCCCACGTACAGTACGCAGAGAGCTCCATGGAATGGAAACAGCTGCATCTAAGACATACATCAGCAAGTCCAATGCAAAGCGTGGGATGCAGTGGTGTAAAGGACATCACCACTGGACTCTTGAGCAGTGGAGACGCCTTCTCTGGACTGATGAATCACACTTTTCCATCTGGTAATCCGACGGACCAGTCTGGCCTTGGAGGTTGCCAGGAGAACACTACATTTCAAACTGCATTGTGCCGAGTGTGAAATTGGGTGGAGGGGGAATTATGGTGTGGGGTTGTTTTTCAGGAGTTGGTTCCAGTGGAAGGAACTTTGAATGCTCCAGGATACCAAAACATTTTGGACAATTCCATGAGACGGCATCTTCAACTTCATATGTGAGTAAAGGCAAGTGGCCAAATACTTTTGGCAATATTGTGTATATGTGTGTGTGTGTGTGTGTGTGTGTATGTGTGTGTGTGTGTGTATGTGTGTGTGTGTGTGTGTGTGTGTGTGCGTGTGTGTGTGTGTGTGTGTGTGTGTGTGTGTGTGTGTGTGTGTGTGTGTGTGGTGTGTGTGTGTGTGTGTGTATGTGTGTGTGTGTGTGTGTGTGTGTGTGTGCATGTGTGTGCATGTGTGCATTTGTGTGTGTGTGTGTGTGTGTGTGTGTGTGCATGTGTGTGCGTGTGTGCGTTTGTGTGTGTGTGTGTGTGTGTGTGTGCATGTGTGTGCGTGTGTGCGTTTGTGTGCGTGTGTGTGTTTCTGTGTGTGTGTGTGTGTGTCTGTGTGTTTGTATGTATGGATGGATGTAAGTATGTAAATGTGTATGGGTATTTATGTATACATGGATATATGTATATATATATATATATATATATATATATATAAATCTACACAAATATTTTTGGGGGGGGGGGGGTAAGAGGGGTCTGGTGTGGATGCCTCAGACAACTACAGCCAGACTACTGTGTGTTCGGGCCCCTGAGTCCCACCTTCCACCTCTTCCGGATGCCAGTATTGGTTGGGGTGTGCTGGGTCTGGACCCCGCGTCCATCAAGGCAGGAAAGGTGCAATATTCCACAGTGTTGCAAGTCGGCCAGCTACCTTGTCTATGAGCTTTTTCATGTTTTTCATTATGTATTTTATTATAATTATCATCATATATTTATTAAATGTTTGATTTTCCTTTAGTTTTTCTTCCCTTTAAGAGGGGGATTCACCCAGGCAGTTGCTGGACGTTCCATCTCCATCATCGGGGTCCCTGCGGGCGGGGCAGGTGGTTCTCGTGGCCCCGTGCTGGGCGGTCCTGCGGTGGCCGACTTGGGTGGGAGCCTGGGGCGGTCGGAGGGTGGACTGGGCTCATGGGGACCTGGTTGCTGGTGGCGGGGCGTCCCCCCCTTCTGCCCGCGGGGGGTGTGGTTAGAAATGAGGCCCCAGGTCTCACTCCAGGACCACTTTCATGCACGGCCTTACCTGGGCTCAGGTATTTTGACAACCTAATGGTGTTCATGGCAGTCAATCTCCTGTACTTTCTCTTTTTCTTATTGCTCAGAGCGGGGCGCGAAGCCAGGTTGTGGGTGTGAGAGGCGAGCGTGCTGATTGTTGAGCTAAAAGCATCGGCAATCTCCCAGATGACCAGCTCTCTTCTTGACATTTACTGGCTGTTGTTGCACTTGCACAGACGCAAAGAAGACGTGCTGATATGTTTGCAATGTTGCTGTTCTGTTAAGTCGAATCTTGATATTTATTTATTTTTTACTGTGATTTGGGGGCACGTGGGGCCCCCCCTGGTTAAGGCGGCCCTTGAGGCGGAAACATAGCTTAACTCAGAAGAACTGAGTGCTGTGAATGAAAACAAGATTATGGCAAGCCTGCGCTCTTTAAGCTATGTTTCCCTCCTTTTTCTGCTGGGGGCCGAGGGGCCCCTACAAGCCCCCCCCCCCCATCCCCACCTGGGGAGAACAATATCCCAGATCATCTTTGTCCAGCAGATGGTTGCTCAAATCCCGTGGTTTTTCCTCCCTGCCTGAACATGTGTTCACAAACTCCTGCCCTACAAAACATGCTTGGACATTGAATCTGCCGGATGGTCAGTCACGCCACGCAGGCGGCTTCTGGGCGAAAGTGACAAAGATTAGATTGATTTTCAATTGGCGGCCAAATTCCCTCCAGCTCGCCTCTACTGTCACTCAAACTCCTGACTCGGAGGCATTTCTTCCTCCTCTGCTGATGTGTCCGTCGTGCTGCAGACTAACACTAAATGTCAGTCAGAGCCAATCCAAACGCTCAAGAAGAAGCTCTAGAATGTTAGGATTCATTCATTCATTCATTCATTCATTCATTTTTATTTATCGCCTTCATTGATGTGCATTTTTGATCAATAGACAACTTTATCAACAAAATCTATATTTACACACCTGTGCTTAAATGAAGAAAATCTTATATTTCCTGCCCGCTTCAACATAATAAGTAGTTCTACTTCATGGATTGACCAGATTCCATGAACGAACATGAATTGATTAACGTGGACAATTGACCATTTAGTGGTCAATTGTACAGAATGTGTACTGTACTGTACAATCTAATAATACAAGTTTCAATCAATCAATCAATTCACGAGCATACAATCCAAATAAAAACAAACAAAAAACACACAAAAAAGTGCAAAACTTCATAAAGTACAAACCAAACAAAAAATGTAATATACACCTCACGGGATGATACAAAACAAACACAAAACCGTACAAAAAAAAGTAAAATAATAAATATAAGGCAAGATGTGAACATGTATGGCTGTCCATATGATCTTATTGTTCTGTCCATATATTTTTTCAATTGGAAATTATTTCTACAATCTAGCATCTCATTGTTGTCATGATCCGTGGTCCGGATCATCTTTTGTATTTTCTGTTAGTTTTGGACTTCTTTAGCTCCTGTTTGTGCACCTCTGAGTTTGATTTGGTTGCCATGGTTGCTCATTGTGTTCACCTGTCTCTGATTAGTGCTCACCTGCTTCCCAACCACTAATCAGAGGCATTATTTAAGCCTGCCTTTGCTGGCGTCAGTGTTTGCTTCATGCCTGGTCTACATAAGATGTGTTTGCTTCATGCCTGGTCTACATAAGATGTGTTTGCTTCATGCCTGGTCTACATAAGATGTGTTTGCTTCATGCCTGGTCTACATAAGATGTGTTTGCTTCATGCCTGGTCTACATAAGATGTGTGCACTTCATGCCTGGTCTACATAAGATGTGTTTGCTTCATGCCTGGTCTACGTAAGATGTGTTTGCTTCATGCCTGGTCTACGTAAGATGTGTTTGCTTCATGCCTGGTCTACATAAGATGTGTTTGCTTCATGCCTGGTCTACATAAGATGTGTTTGCTTCATGCCTGGTCTACGTAAGATGTGTTTGCTTCATGCCTGGTCTACATAAGATGTGTTTGCTTCATGCCTGGTCTACATAAGATGTGTTTGCTTCATGCCTGGTCTACATAAGATGTGTTTACTTCATGCCTGGTCTACATAAGATGTGTTTGCTTCATGCCTGGTCTACATAAGATGTGTTTGCTTCATGCCTGGTCTACATAAGATGTGTTTGCTTCATGCCTGGTCTACGTAAGATGTGTTTGCTTCATGCCTGGTCTACATAAGATGTGTTTGCTTCATGCCTGGTCTACGTAAGATGTGTTTGCTTCATGCCTGGTCTACGTAAGATGTGTTTGCTTCATGCCTGGTCTACATAAGATGTGTTTGCTTCATGCCTGGTCTACATAAGATGTGTTTGCTTCATACCTGGTCTACATAAGATGTGTTTGCTTCATGCCTGGTCTACATAAGATGTGTTTGCTTCATGCCTGGTCTACGTAAGATGTGTTTGCTTCATGCCTGGTCTACATAAGATGTGTTTGCTTCATGCCTGGTCTACATAAGATGTGTTTGCTTCATGCCTGGTCTACATAAGATGTGTTTGCTTCATGCCTGGTCTACATAAGATGTGTTTGCTTCATGCCTGGTCTACATAAGATGTGTTTGCTTCATGCCTGGTCTACATAAGATGTGTTTGCTTCATGCCTGGTCTACGTAAGATGTGTTTGCTTCATGCCTGGTCTACATAAGATGTGTTTGCTTCATGCCTGGTCTACATAAGATGTGTTCACTTCATGCCTGGTCTACATAAGATGTGTTTGCTTCATGCCTGGTCTACATAAGATGTGTTTGCTTCATGCCTGGTCTACATAAGATGTGTTTGCTTCATGCCTGGTCTACGTAAGATGTGTTTGCTTCATGCCTGGTCTACATAAGATGTGTTTGCTTCATGCCTGGTCTACATAAGATGTGTTTGCTTCATGCCTGGTCTACATAAGATGTGTTTGCTTCATGCCTGGTCTACATAAGATGTGTTTGCTTCATGCCTGGTCTACATAAGATGTGTTTTGCTTCATGCCTGGTCTACATAAGATGTGTTTGCTACATGCCAGGTCTACATAAGATGTGTTTGCTTCATGCCTGGTCTACATAAGATGTGTTTGCTTCATGCCTGGTCTACGTAAGATGTGTTTGCTTCATGCCTGGTCTACATAAGATGGGTTTGCTTCATGCCTGGTCTACATAAGATGTGTTTGCTTCATGCCTGGTCTACATAAGATGTGTTTGCTTCATGCCTGGTCTACATAAGATGTGTTTGCTTCATGCCTGGTCTACATAAGATGTGTTTGCTTCATGCCTGGTCTACATAAGATGTGTTTGCTTCATGCCTGGTCTACATAAGATGTGTTTGCTTCATGCCTGGTCTACATAAGATGTGTTTGCTTCATGCCTGGTCTACATAAGATGTGTTTGCTTCATGCCTGGTCTACATAAGATGTGTTTGCTTCATGCCTGGTCTACATAAGATGTGTTTGCTTCATGCCTGGTCTACATAAGATGTGTTTGCTTCATGCCTGGTCTACATAAGATGTGTTTTGCTTCATGCCTGGTCTACATAAGATGTGTTTGCTACATGCCAGGTCTACATAAGATGTGTTTGCTTCATGCCTGGTCTACATAAGATGTGTTTGCTTCATGCCTGGTCTACGTAAGATGTGTTTGCTTCATGCCTGGTCTACATAAGATGGGTTTGCTTCATGCCTGGTCTACATAAGATGTGTTTGCTTCATGCCTGGTCTACATAAGATGTGTTTGCTTCATGCCTGGTCTACATAAGATGTGTTTGCTTCATGCCTGGTCTACATAAGATGTGTTTGCTTCATGCCTGGTCTACATAAGATGTGTTTGCTTCATGCCTGGTCTACATAAGATGTGTTTGCTTCATGCCTGGTCTACATAAGATGTGTTTGCTTCATGCCTGGTCTACATAAGATGTGTTTGCTTCATGCCTGGTCTACATAAGATGTATTTGCTTCATGCCTGGTCTACATAAGATGTGTTTGCTTCATGCCTGGTCTACATAAGATGTGTTTTGCTTCATGCCTGGTCTACATAAGATGTGTTTGCTACATGCCAGGTCTACATAAGATGTGTTTGCTTCATGCCTGGTCTACATAAGATGTGTTTGCTTCATGCCTGGTCTACGTAAGATGTGTTTGCTTCATGCCTGGTCTACATAAGATGGGTTTGCTTCATGCCTGGTCTACATAAGATGTGTTTGCTTCATGCCTGGTCTACATAAGATGTGTTTGCTTCATGCCTGGTCTACATAAGATGTGTTTGCTTCATGCCTGGTCTACGTACATTTTCCTTGTCCATAGTCTATGCTAAGTGTTAGCTTTAGCTCCAAGTGCGATCAGCGTGTTGTGTTCTGCAGTTTCAAATTGTTTTTGGAAACTGTGGACGTCGTGTCCTTCGGACCAAAGAGGAAAAGAACCATCCGGATTGTTGTAGGGTGAAAGTGTGGTAGTCAGCATGTGTGATGGTATGGGGGTGTATTAGTGATTGTTGTAGGGTGAAAGTGTTCTAGGCAGCATGTGTGATGGTATGGGGGTGTATTAGTGATTGTTGTAGGGTGAAAGTGTGGTAGTCAGCATGTGTGATGGTATGGGGGTGTATTAGTGATTGTTGTAGGGTGAAAGTGTGGTAGTCAGCATGTGTGATGGTATGGGGGTGTATTAGTGGTTGTTGTAGGGTGAAAGTGTTGTAGTCAGCATGTGTGATGGTATGGGGGTGTATTAGTGATTGTTGTAGGGTGAAAGTGTTCTAGGCAGCATGTGTGATGGTATGGGGGTGTATTAGTGATTGTTGTAGGGTGAAAGTGTGGTAGTCAGCATGTGTGATGGTATGGGGGTGTATTAGTGATTGTTGTAGGGTGAAAGTGTTCTAGGCAGCATGTGTGATGGTATGGGGGTGTATTAGTGATTGTTGTAGGGTGAAAGTGTGGTAGTCAGCATGTGTGATGGTATGGGGGTGTATTAGTGATTGTTGTAGGGTGAAAGTGTTGTAGTCAGCATGTGTGATGGTATGGGGGTGTATTAGTGACCAAAGCATGGCTAACTTACACATCTGTGAAGGCACCATTATTGCTGAAAGGTACATACAGCTTTTGGAGCAACATATGTTGTCATCCAAGCAATGTTATCATGGACGCCCCTGCTTATTTCAGCAAGACAATACCATCATTTATAGTAAAAGAGTGCGGGTACTAGACTGGCCTGCCTGTAGTCCAGACATTGAAAATGTGTGCAGGCTAAAATATGAGGCAGGAGACTGTTGAACAACTTAAGCTGTACATCAAGCAAGAATGGGAAAGAATTCCACTTCAAAAATGTGTCTCCTCAGTTCCCAAACCTGCACTGAGTGTTGTTCAAAGGAAAGGCCATGTAACACACTGGTAAAAATGCCTTCTTTGCCATGTGTTGCTGCCATTACATTCTAAGTTCATGATTATTTGCAGAAAAATGAAGTTTCCCATTGTGAAGATGAAATATCTTGTCTTTGCAGTCTATTCAATTGAATATAAGTTGAAAATTATTTGTTGTATTCTCTTTTTATTTAGCATTTAAACAAGGTGACAACTTCACTGCTTCTGTACATGATAAAAAAAAGGATGATAATCAAAACATTGAATGTGAGCAGCTTGCCTGTGCAGCTGAAGGCCAGGACTTGTGTTGGGAGCCTCAGTCTTCAAGAGGTTATGGAGCTAAGTGTGTGTGTACATAGCACGCAGGGCTTTGAAGGGACATTTCCTCTCCGTGGCCTCGCTGGTCCCGACACAAATGTGGGCCCTCAGCCCGCAAAGGAGCGGCGTGCAGGAGTGTGAGTGCATGCGCCACTAATTAGATGCAGGCTATTGTCCGCAGAGGGTCAGCGGAGTGAGATTTTGGGGGATTTACTGCTGCTTGAGCGGGCCGATTCACTGCTGACGCTGATAGGAACTCAGCAGGGGGCCACTCCGGTGACAGGGTACATTAGTGACACACATGCATGCACACACACATTATTATGCTCCCAGTCATGCAATGTCTCATCCCACAGCATCACTCCAGCGCACTGTGAAGCACGGCGGGGGGTCTGTGACATCTTCAGTGTGCTGCTAAGCTCCAAGCCCGAGTCTGGGTGCTCGAGGGGGAGGGGCCGTGCGTATGTGTGTGTGTGTGTGTGTGTGTGTGTGTGTGTGTGTGTGTGTGTGTGCGTGTGTGTGTGTGTGAGAAAGCATGAATGTTCTATGAAGACACATCAAGTCCAAATGCATCTTGTGGCTAAAGCACAAGTTGAGCCCACCTGCTGGGCGTCACTCATACAGCCTCTGGTCCTGTCATGATGTCAGAGCGCTCGCCACCTCGTCTTGTCAACATGGCCTCCACAGATATTCCTCCATACGCTATCCGGAAAGAAAGTCATGTAACCAACAGACCCGGTAACAGTTAGAGATGCTCCCTGAGAAGAAGTCCTACTGAGACCCACTACTAGCGACCACGCAGTCTGATAGTTTATATATCAATGATGAAATATTAACATTGCAACACATGACAATACGGCCGCTTTAGTTTACTAAATTGCAATTTTAAATTTCCCGCGAGGTTTCTTGTTGAAAACGTCGCGGAATGATGACGCTTGTTTGTGACGTTATTGGTTGGAGGGGACATGTTAGCCAGGACCACTTAC
The DNA here is from genome assembly GCF_033978795.1 of Nerophis ophidion. Classification (NCBI taxonomy): domain Eukaryota; kingdom Metazoa; phylum Chordata; class Actinopteri; order Syngnathiformes; family Syngnathidae; genus Nerophis; species Nerophis ophidion. The sequence continues at coordinate 1,452,539 of NC_084637.1, read as the reverse complement.
GGATAAAAGTCCTCTCTTTTCATCACGCAATTAAACAGTATTCTGGACATCTGTGTTGCTGAATCTTTTGCAATTTGTTCAATTACTAATGGAGAAGTCAAAGTAGAAAGATGGAGGTGGGAAGTTTTAGCCTTTAGCCACACAAACACCTCTCCACAAAGGAGAAGGGGGGGCACAGATCTGGTGATCACAGATGAAAAACATTAACTGTCCAAAGTCGGGACCTCAGGTGGAAAACTCATCTGTGTTGGGGACGTCTCTGCACTGCTGACCTGTCTCCACTCAAGATGACCTCCTGCTGGCCCCACTATGGACTGGACTCTCACTATTATGTTAGATCCACTATGGACTGGACTCTCACTATTATGTTAGATCCACTATGGACTGGACTCTCACACTATTATGTTAGATCCACTATGGACTGGACTCTCACTATTATGTTAGATCCACTATGGACTGGACTCTCACAATATTATGTTAGATCCACTATGGACTGGACTCTCACTATTATGTTAGATCCACTATGGACTGGACTCTCACTATTATGTTAGATCCACTATGGACTGGACTCTCACACTATTATGTTAGATCCACTATGGACTGGACTCTCACTATTATGTTAGATCCACTATGGACTGGACTCTCACACTATTATGTTAGATCCACTATGGACTGGACTCTCACTATTATGTTAGATCCACTATGGACTGGACTCTCACTATTATGTTAGATCCACTATGGACTGGACTCTCACACTATTATGTTAGATCCACTATGGACTGGACTCTCTCACTATTATGTTAGATCCACTATGGACTGGACTCTCTCACTATTATGTTAGATCCACTATGGACTGGACTCTCACACTATTATGTTAGATCCACTATGGACTGGGCTCTCTCACTATTATGTTAGATCCACTATGGACTGGACTCTCACACTATTATGTTAGATCCACTATGGACTGGACTCTCTCACTATTATGTTAGATCCACTATGGACTGGACTCTCACACTATTATGTTAGATCCACTATGGACTGGACTCTCTCACTATTATGTTAGATCCACTATGGACTGGACTCTCACACTATTATGTTAGATCCACTATGGACTGGACTCTCTCACTATTATGTTAGATCCACTATGGACTGGACTCTCACACTATTATGTTAGATCCACTATGGACTGGACTCTCACTATTATGTTAGATCCACTATGGACTGGACTCTCACTATTATGTTAGATCCACTATGGACTGGACTTTCACTATTATGTTAGATCCACTATGGACTGGACTCTCACACTATTATGTTAGATCCACTATGGACTGGACTCTCACACTATTATGTTAGATCCACTATGGACTGGACTCTCACTATTATGTTAGATCCACTATGGACTGGACTCTCACTATTATGTTAGATCCACTATGGACTGGACTCTCACACTATTATGTTAGATCCACTATGGACTGGACTCTCACACTATTATGTTAGATCCACTATGGACTGGACTCTCACACTATTATGTTAGATCCACTATGGACTGGACTCTCACTATTATGTTAGATCCACTATGGACTGGACTCTCACACTATTATGTTAGAGATCATGCCGAGGATGTTGTTGTGGCTTGTGCAGCCCTTTGAGACACTGGTGATTTAGGACTATATCATTGATTGATTGATCCATGGAGAGTATTTGCTTTGTGGAGTAGTCCTGAGTGCACTTGAGGACCCAGATGAGAGGATGTCCCTGGTCCCTGGTCCCTGGTCCACTGCAGCATGGGAACATCCTCCTGGGACATCTCAGGTCTTCTTTGACACATTGTCCCTCCAAGGTCGGGCAAGAACTTCTGCTAATTTCCCTGGACAAAGATGATCTGAGTGACAGCCGAGCGCTGAAAGGAATGATCTTCTTGATCAGGTCCAGGCTGCCAGCTGCCACTTGTGTCTCCCGTCTTTGCTGCAACAAATCAATAAGTAACAAGCGTGACCGCCGCCCTTTGTTTTGCCCGCGTAAACATTTTCAAATGAATCCAAACGGGCCCACTGGGAGAACTCCTCCCATGCATGCGGCTCCAAGGGGCCCTCGGGCTCCTGAGGAGAAATGTTGAAGTAGGACAAGGGCTGGCTTGTGTTGCCAAGAAGGTCCTGGTGTGTCCTCTGGCCCTGCATGCCGCCAAACAAAAGGCTCCATCCCGCCATGTTAGCTCCGCATGCTTCCACGTTGCCGTGTGGGCGACTGAGGGCCGGCACGTCTGGACTTGGAACGCTGAAGAGCGCCACCTAGACTACTTTGTGTACTACATGCTTAACCAGCTTCCACGTTGCCGTGTGGGCGAGTGAGGGCCGTCACGTCTGGACTTGGAACGCTGAAGAGCGCCACCTAGACTACTTTGTGTACTACATGCTTAACCAGCTTCCACGTTGCACATTTGCACTTCTTTGCTTAATATTCATTTTATTCCAATTTGATTTGATTTGAACACGTCCAAAAAGGAGTCGGGAGAAACACAGCTTTTTTATTCCAGTAATGATAACCTTTTCAAAGTCTCTGGAATTTAAATGTTTGCATTTGGAAAGAGAATAATGTGTAATAGTTGAGTTAATAGAGTTTTTGGACTGATTATTGAAGAATGCTGAGTGTTTTCCAACCTTTTTGGAGCCAAGGCACATTTCTTGCGTTGAAAAAATGCGAAGGCACACCACCAGCAGAAAACAATCAAAAAGGAAACTCAGATGAGAGTAAAATGTTGTTGTCACAATTGTTGGATATGACTTTAAAGCATAAGCAAGCATGCATGACTATAGCTCTTGTCTCAAAGTAGGTGTACTGTCACCACCTGTCACATCACACCCTCACTTATTTGGACTTTTTTGCTGTTTTCCTGTGTGTAGTCTTTTACTTCTTGTCTTGCGCTCCTATTTTTATGGCTGTTTCTCTTTTTTTGCTATTTTCCTGTAGCAGTTTCATGTCTTCCTTTGAGCGATATTTCCCACATCTACTTTGTTTTAGCAGTCAAAAATATTTCAGTTGTTTTTATCCTTCTTTGTGGGGACATTGTTGATTGTCATGTCATGTTCTGATGTACTTTGTGGACGCCATCTTTGCTCCACAGTAAGTCTTTGCTGTCGTCCAGCATTCTGTTTTTGTTTACTTTGTAGCCATTTTGGTTCTGCATAGCCTTCCCTATGCTTCAATGCCTTTTCTTAGGGGCACTCACCTTTTGTTTATTTTTGGTTTAAGCATTAGACACCTTTTTACTTACACACTGCCTCCCACTGTTTCTGACATCTACAAAGCAATTAGCTACCAGCTGCCACCTACTGACATGGAAGAGTATTACAGGGTTACTCTGCTGAGCTCTAGACAGCACCGACACTCAACAACAACACATCAATGCAGACTATAATTACTGGTTTGCAAAAAACATTTGTAAGCCAAATAGGTGAAATTAGATCATTTCCCACAGCACTCTAGACTGTATGTCACAGTACCTAGTGTACCGCGGCACAGTGGTTAAAAAACACTGGAAGAAATCCAAACATTTCAAACATTATCTTAACTCAGTCCAAACCAATCCATCCATCCATTTCCTACCGCTTGTCCAGTTCGGGGACACAGGGGTGCTGGAGCCTATCTCGGCTACAATCGGGTGGAAGGCAGAGTACACCCTGGAAAAATCGCCACCTCATCACAGGGCCAACACAAATAGACAGACAACATTCACACACTAGGGACCATTTAGTGTTGCCAATCAACCTATCCCCAGGTGCATGTCTTTGGAAGTGGGAGGGGCCTATCCCCAGGTGCAAGTCTTTGGAGGTGGGAGGGGCCTATCTCCAGGTGCATGTCTTTAGAGGTGGGAGGGGCCTATCCCCAGGTGCATGTCTTTGGAGGTGGGAGGGGCCTATCCCCAGGTAGATGTCTTTAGAGGTGGGAGGGGCCTATCTCCAGGTGCATGTCTTTAGAGGTGGGAGGGGCCTATCCATGAAATGACAATCAACAATGTCCCCACAAAGAAGGATAAAAACAACTGAAATATTCTTGATTGCTAAAACAAAGTAGATGCGGGAAATATCGCTCAAAGGAAGACATGAAACTGCTAAAGCCAAAAAAAGAGAAACAGCCATGAAAATAGGATCGCAAGACAAGAAGTAAAAGACTACACACAGGAAAAGAGCAAAAAGGTGCAAATAAGTGAGGGTGTGATGTGACAGGTGGTGACAGTACACCTACTTTGAGACAAGAGCTATAGTCATGCATGCTTGCTTATGCTTTAAAGTCAAATCCAACAATTGCAAGAACAACTTTTTACTATCAACTAGGTTTCGTTTTTTATTGATTTCTGCTGGTGGTGTGCCTCCGCATTTTTTCAACGCAAAAAATGTGCTCTGTTTCAAAAACAGGTTGACAAACACTGTGTGAAGACATAAGAAGCCATTATACTCGTTGTGTGGCAGTCTGAGGTCTGGGTGTCTCATGACTAATCAAAGGGCATCATTGTGGTTCTGCTCATCCCACTGAATGATAACATGAGGTTATTGATGTTGATTCAGCAAACACAGATGGGCTGTGTGTGTCTCACACTGACTATGGACTGGTGGACTGGACTCTCACACTGCAGGTTAGACCTTGAGATAAAACCCAGGGAGTGAGCGGCCGTGTGAAACCACAATTGTTTTGGCTCCACATAGGAAACAACAAGAAGGTTTCTCACAGCATTGAACTGTTTTGTTTCTTTCAGGGTTTGGAGCAACTGTTGTGTGTCATGTCCTCCTCAGTTTCAGGCATTCTAAAATCCTTCAGATCAACTTAAAAGGGAGTCTGTTTAAAGGCTAGAGTATACAAATGAGTTTTAAGATGGGACTTAAATGCTTCTACTGAGGTAGCATCTGTAACTGTTACTGCTAGAACATTCCAGAGTACTGGAGCCCCAATAGAAAACACACTATAGCCCGCAGACTTCTTTTGGGCTCTGGGAATCACTAACAAGCTGGAGTTCTTTGAAGGCAGATTTCTTGCCGGGACATATGGTACAACACAATCAGCAAGACAGGATGGAGCTAGACCGTGTAGTATTTTATACATATATGTTGTTAAACACTTTTTTATTTTTATAAAATAACAAAAGCAGTCTTATAAATTGTCATAACCTTTGCAATTTGTTATTTTGTTTGATATTTTGCTTGCTTGAAATGATATGTTGCTGATCACGTTAAAAGCTCTGAAATCTCTTCACTAATCTCTTTTATCGGTTTCATATCAATTTAAAATGTTGAGGTCTTAATTATTGAATGACATTAATTCAGATTATTTCCTTTGACGTCACGTCCGCGAGGAACAAGGAGTTAGGATCTCTGTCTATGGTATCATTCAAGTCTTCTTCTGACACAGGATCTGCAATCCTTTCCTCCAGATTTGGTCCAATATTTACTAGGTAGTCATCAATGCTGTCAAATATTTTGCTCATATTTATTAATTTTTATGTTTCCTTCTAAGAAGTATTTAGGGTAATCCTTCTTAGCACCATATCTAGTGGTACTATTTAGTGGTTTTTGTTCCTGTCTGATCACTGTAATATTCTTTTCTGCGTGTTGGTAAGATGCTGGTCAGCTTGTTCTTGTACATTTTGTGCTTCTGTTCTGTCTTTACAGAGCTTTGTGTTACGGATGTTGTGTATAATGCTATGTTCATGTTACAAAATGTTTCAGTCCCTTTGTCATCCGTGGTCCATTGCTCTTCCTCTGCTTCTTGGTTCCATAGAATTCCATGGCTTCATGAGGAGGTCAGCGGCGGTAATGAGGAAGTGGATAGGTGTGTGCAGATAAACACCCGAGTGAAACATCCTAGTTGACTGAGCAGCTTTGTAGTTGTTCACACCAAAATGCAGGTTGGTGTTGTGCAAGCGGCAACAACAGCTCTGTGCAGGATTAGCGGCCTGACTTCATCTCTGCTGATCCTTCGTTTGGAGACGTCTTTCCTTTCACTCTTTTGTTTTGCCAACAGCATCACCTTTAGCAGGGAGCCTCTTTTTTGGGCCAACCAGGCTCAACATGGTGTTTGTTATGCAGAATTGCATTCCATACGCACATTTACACCGCTCAAGTTCTGTGGAGGGAAAAAACCAGCATGAAGGTGCAGCTAAACCAAGAAAGCCTTCCTTAAATTCATTATTTTCACCACACACACCAACGAGGGCCACAAAATAAATCAGCACAGACCGCATCTTCTAGAACACAGACTGCATCTTCTAGAACACAGACTGCATCTTCTAGAACACAGACTGCATCTTCTAGAACACAGACTGCATCTTCTAGAACACAGACTGCATCTTCTAGAACACAGACTGCATCTTCTAGAACACAGACTGCATCTTCTAGAACACAGACTGCATCTTCTAGAACACAGACTGCATCTTCTAGAACACAGACCGCATCTTCTAGAACACAGACTGCATCTTCTAGAACACAGACTGCATCTTCTAGAACACAGGTGTCAAAGTCAAGGCCTGGGGGCCAGATATGGCCTGCCACTTCATTTTATCTGGCCTGCAAACACATGGAAATGACATGTGTCAATAAAGTACTTCATATAAATACATTTAAATAACCCTTGTGTGGTGTTCGGATCTTTGGGACCCGTTTACATTTTTTAATTAAAAGAAAAATGATACAATTAACTAATTTTTCAAACTGAGACTCACTGACTTTGGCTCATTTTCTGTGAAGAACATATATCAGAAGACATATTTAATGACCACACACAATACACACCTACAACACATTTCTGTTACAGATAAGATGTCCGGGTCCACTGGACCTGGGGCTAATAGATGTCTAGAAATTGATGTTCTGTGTACCACACACACACACACACACACACACACACACACACACACACACACACACACACACACACCAGGCCTAGACAAGAGGAGGACAGAGTGTAGGTACACAGAACATCAGAGGGTCAAATGTGCGAGAAAATGAGAGCAGACAGTGTTGACAAACAATGTTGCAACCTTGTGTGGGAAGCACAGGTGCAGAAACACCAAAGAAGAATCCCTGTGGGATGCAGAAACTGGCAGAGAAATTTTCCGTGAAACGTTGATATTGTTGTTACTCAGCCAGCGTTTGTGGCTCTGATGGACCCCTTGCATTTTGTGGCTTTTAATGCCTCACAATCAAACACTTTTATGTTAAAATACTGAGCAGATGTTTATTGGGATAAGGTAAACATCTGTTCAGTATTTCAACATGAATGTGTTTGATTGTGAGGCATTAAAAGCCACAAAATGCAAGGGGTCCACCAGACCCACAAATGCTGGCTGAGTAACAACAATATGAACATTACACAAGTCAAATACAAATAAGGCAACAAGAGAAGTATCCCACACTTCTCTTTTGTAAAGTAAATATGAACATTTGCCAACATATTGGCAGCTACATCAACTAAATGATTTACTTGAGAAGCTAGAAAGAACAAAAATAAATAAATAAAGTACTTCATATTTTCTCACTAAATGTAATGGATTTTTTTCATTTTGTAGTGCTTGAAATTGCATACATTTTAAACTTTAATATTATCCAATATTGCAACACATATTACAGTATATTAGCAAACTTTCCAAACATGTTTTTGACTTCAGAGCAAACCACACATCCACTTAATAAAAATGACAATAGATATTATGTTGTTCTTCACAGCATATCACTGGAAATTGGAACAAAAAAACCTCCTGTTTTTGGCGTTAAAATTCTGTTGACTGAGCTGCCAGTTTTTGACTGTAAAATCTACGCTTGTTGTTTTTAACGGTGCACTTCTTTAAATGGAAAGACGGTGGTAGAAAAACTGGCAGCTAAGTTGCCAGAATAAAAAAAGAACTTGTACTGTTTTTCCAAGAACAATATAATGTTGTAAAAACAATGTCAATTTAATATTCAAATTCAGGCAACTAAGCTGTCGGCTTTTTCCATAAAACCCCCCCAAAAAAAACAGTGGTACTGTTTTTCCATTCACTGTAAAATGTTGTAAAAAACAACAACAACAAAAAACACTACATATACAGTAAAATGTTGTAAATGTATATTTTTGACTGTAGAATGGACCGTCTACTTAAAACAATGGATATAGTTAATAATGAAATCCAGAGGCAAATTGCTCCATTATGTCAGGCTTTCCCCTGACAGTTTGTCTATGTTTTAGTTTTCTCCTCTGCATTTGTCTGTTTCCTCTGTGTTTAGTATCTCCTGTCTTTAGTTCCTGTCTAGTGCTCTTATTTTGTCAGCTTCCTGTCTTGTTCCCTGAGTGCTGTGTTCCTCCTCAGCTGCGGCTGATTGCCACCTGGCCACACCTGTTGCCAATCAGCCTGCTCCTATTTGTACCTGCTTTGTCTCGCGTCCATTGCTGGATCATTGTATTGTATTGTCGTTGCCACATGTCACTCTTGTCGTGCTACCTGTCGTGTCGTTTTGTTACAGCTACTACCTGTCGTGCTCCATTTTGTCCTGGTCGTCGTAGCGGTAAGCTGTTTTTGTTAGCATTAGCCATTTCCAGTTTTTCCTGTTTGCTACCCGCTAGCTTCCACGCTAGGTTCTTTTTTGTTTCTTGCTAGCTTCTATGCTAAAGACCCTTAGTTTGTTATTTTGCCCATGTGTGCGCTTTTTGTTTGTTTTTGTTCTATTATTTAAATTAAATCATGTTTTCCCATTCAATGCCTGCCTCCTTCTCTGCATCATGGGGTTCATCAACAACAAACTTTGACACATTATTCACTTTTACACTCTGATGGAGGCCATAAATCCCTCAGTGAAAACCAGCCTCCCTGGTCTAGAACATAGTGGTAAAGTGGCAAAAGGTGATGGATGTGATGAAAGAAGGTGACCCCCGCCAACTTAGCCCGAGATGAACCCAGTCAGCCTGGTGCTGGGGATGAAAGAGGGTGAGTTCAAAGACATGGCAAAGGTGGGATCAACAACCTGATGTTTCACCATTAAAGCTTCTTTCAGCCGCGCTCACAGACCAGCGCCCATGGTGGTGGCTCACACCCGCGAAAAGATGACTTTTCCATGTGAACCTGGATGACAGTAGATGATGACCACCATCGGGCCAGAGATGACAACTGGACCACCGAACAGTAACACAGAAAATGGGGGAACCACACAGGAAGTCTGTTGGGCTATGTCTACACTAAGTCCTTCAACCCCTTCAATGAATAATTATTTATCCTGAGCCCCGTTTCAGCCACACTAAACCAGCGTTTAAGGTTCCCCTCCTCGGACAAATTTTTACACGGGTAAGTGAGCCGTGTATTTCTTGAATCTCCGGCTCTTCGCTTTGTATGGACTCACTGATTGTTTACAAACTTGTCACAACAAGGCTTGGACGTGGATTGTTTCTTCGGTGCAGATGAGGATCAGCACGAGCAAGGCGTGGACGTGAGTACATGACATTTATTTAATAAACAAACAACAAAAAGCGCTCACAATGGAGGTACAAAACTGGGCCACACAGTACAAACGTGAAACAAAAACACCTGCTCGATGGCATGAAATGATGGACATAAACTAAAGGACTTCGCATGAAAACAATTGGCTATGAACTATAAACAAAGACTTACTTGGACAAAATGAAGAGCGTAGCAAGGCATGAAGCAGATAAACGAGGGCGTGAAGGAGGTGCAGCATGGGTAACGTGTGTGGCTGAGAACAGGGACGTGACAGGTGAAAACTAATGAGTTGGCATGGAGACGAAAACAAACCAGGAAGTGCCAAGACAGAACTAAATGTCCAAAATCAAAACATGACAAAACAAAACATGATCCATAGGTGTGACAAAACTGAGTTCAGAGAGGAAGTGATGTCAGAAAGACCACGCCCCACACAGAGGTGATGTCAAAACGGCGAATGCTTTTGGACTGGCAAAGCAGACTTTATCAGTTATTGTCCACCATGTATGTCACGGACTCCACGACTAGGTCCCGAGTATATAAAGTCACCAAAAAGGAATCGACAATGAAGGTGAAGGCAAAAGAGTGAGGAGTGTCCTGACCACATATCTGCATCACTAGATTGATTGATGTCAAATGTTCTTTGTCACATTGTTTACTTTTATGTCCAATAAAGTTTTGATTAATTTATGATGTCTCAGGTGTGATTCACTACCATAGGGCCCCACAGCACACTGGATTCCAGTTCATTGAAATACCACAACACTGGATATTGTTCACATAAGTTACATTTAAGAACTTGCACACAAAGCAACGCAGGAGGTGACTATGTTGTGTACATTTTCCCCGCATGCGTATTAGGTCATTAGTTTGTACACTCGAGTGACTTTCAACTAAATAATGAATAGTTTAAGGGTTTATCTGGCCCAGTGTAGACAGAGCCTGAGAGGCTGGTCCACTTCGACATCCCCCGAAATGGCAAAAAAAAAACCTAGTTTTGGAAACTTATCTTTAACCCTTTGTGAGGATTGCAATTGAATCTTCATCTAAACAGAATTATGTTAGCGTACTCTCAGTTGATATTCCAGCAACAATGGAAATTGTACAGTAAGTGTTTGTTTTATTATGGTTTATTTGTATGTTTAGCACCTAGCAATGCTGTGGAAGCTAAAGTGTTTCAGTCTTTATCAGTCGGCTTCCAAAATGTATTCTTCAACCTCTTTGTGTTTTTGACCAAAAAGATAAGGTTCTGGATTATGATTTTAAAACCAGTCCAAACCAGTTCATTAAATGCTGACTTCTATAATTGACATTTTAGCTTTGTTATATAGTCGGTGACTAAGCAGGTCAGCGTACTAATCTAAATGATGCAAAAATCCAAAAGGAACTGGGCGAAGAAAATGGCCGCTCAAAGATTGTTGGTAGGGGTGGCACGGTCCACATTGTGGGAGAGTGACGTGGTGAATATGACAGGAAGTGGTGAACGGGCAAGTGTTTCTTCTTTCAGGCTGCTTTGGCACGTCAGGGTTGACCTGTTCTATTTGCTGTTGCAGGGCGGAGCTCCTGTTTCATAGCACTTCATTCGTTTGGCTTAAGGCTCGCCTTTGTCTGCCTGGCAGGTGTTTCTAATCCCACTATCACCCCCCCGCCCACACACCCCCCCACGTGATAGCATCACCAGTGTAGGCATGCCTCACTCTGGAGGACAAGAGAGGGAAAAATGGTTTGCAACGTCATCTGTCATCAAAATGTTTTGTATTTCGTTCATTCAAGATCAAACAAAGGTAGAAAGTAGATGTAAGAAATGCAATAATCACTCACTTTTAAAGTCCTGTTCACCTTCAGTAAGAGCTGGAGGGCGGTATAGCTCGGTTGGTAGAGTGGCCGTGCCAGCAAATTGAGGGTTCCAGGTTCGATCCCTGCTTCTGCCATCCTAGTCACTGCCGTTGTGTCCTTGGGCAAGACACTTTAACCACCTGCTCCCACTGCCACCCACACTGCTTTAAATGCAACTTGGATATTGGCTTTCATTATGTAAAAGCGATTTGAGTCACTAGAGAAAAACGCTATGTAAATATAATTCACTTCACACTTCAATCGCCTCCTTCCTCACAGGCTCAGTATTGTTGCACAACTGCCAGTTTGCACGCACATTTCAGACATGCTAAAGAAAGACGGGGAGAAAAACAGCTCCCGCAGAACAGTGTTAGTCTTGATAGATCACACCGCGTGTGCGAAATGGCTGTTTGCATTTTCTCCTCCCAGGATTGTGGGCTTTCTGATGATCAGCAAGTATTATACATACTTATATTGGGGACGTGTCAGCAACATGAGGGTTCCTGATTCAATCCCCACCTTCTACCTTTTTTAACTTTTTAACGGCTTTTATCTGACAAATTAGATTTTTCAATGTGTATTTTACCTGTGTTTTAAATGTTAGTTTTGTACTTTGTCAGCAAACGAGCAGCGGGGCAGAGCACGCTGGAGCCCGGCCGAAGATGGTGGCAAGGAGGCGGAGAATGCGGCTGAGCAGAGAGGTGGAGTGTGCCGGGAGCGACGCTACGAGCGAGATCAGGTGCGTGGCTCGCAGACCGGGAAACAATTAACATTTCTCCTTACGCTGCATAAAAGGGGAGAAGGAGGAGGGATCGGGGCAGATGGAGTTGGAGAGCCTGCAGCAGTGGATGAGGTGCGAAAAGAGAGAAAGAACAGGACGCAGACGACGACGGGGGGGGGCTGAAGAGCGAGATGGAGGAGCGAGCAGTGGGAGTGACGACGGCGAAAAAGACTTCTCTTATTTGAAAAATAAACAAGAGTCAAACCTGCTCAAGCGATCATGTCCTTCCTGAGCGGTCCATGGAACCTGAGCGACAGGGAAAGTCGTTCACAAACCCATTTTCTGAGTATTCGTGAAGACAGACACGCTAAATGGTTTGCACTCGTTATTCAGCTCACTTAAGAGACATGATCCACTTTTTTTTTAACAGAATCAGAATCAGAGTAGAATCGGAATATTTTTTTTATTGCCATTGTTTGAGATCGGGTCCACAAAGTAGAAAATGTTTCTTGGTGCAATCATGCAACATAAAACACAAAAAATAATATACACGGAAACCTTTAGTTGATGAGGTCTCGTTACAACGCCTCTCAGTAGAATTTTTCTGTATTCAGAGTCCAATTAGGTAGCAGAAATACAATAAATATGCAACAGCGTAAAAAGTCATTGCGTGAAGAAATTCCGTAAACCTGAGCCACAGCCTTGGCCAGATGTTCCAAGTGTCGACTACAGGAAATCCTCGCCTACACACTAAATGACTACATGAAAAAACAAATCCTCTGGTTTCTGTCTTTTTGATCATGTCTTGTTTGACCTTGTTCTCTTGACCTTTGCACTCTTTAACTTCTTTTTTTTTTCACTCCCTTGTTTTGTTGCCATGGTTGCAAATTGCATTCACCTGTCTCTGATTAGTGTTTGGCCGCTCACCTGCTACCCGAGCACTAATCACAGGCCTTATTTAAGCCTGCCATTGCCGGTCAGTCGGCCTGGCTTCTTTGTGTTCTTTTCTTGCTCTGTGCTGACTTCTTTCATGCCTTGCCATAGTTTTGTGCTTCATGCCATGCCAAGTGTGTTTTGTTTGATTTATGTTCATAGTCTGTTTATGCCTTAGTTTTGTTCCTTAGCCCAAGTTGTGCTTCTGCTGTGAGCGCTTTTTGTTTGTATCTTTTTTTAGTTAAAATCCAATCATGTTTTTACCTGCACGCCACGTCCCGAGTAGTCCGTCTGCCTTCCTGGGGGAACGACCCCGCAGTAAGCTGCGACCCCCCCATCTTGACAGGTGCATTTACTCGTGCACTCAGGACGTGGCGCACTAAGAAAAATCAGGTAAGTTCACGGTAGCACTCAGCAGACGGGAACATGTCGATTTCCTGCACTTTATCTGATCAGGAAAGATCAGATTTCTCATGAAGGAAATCTACAAAAAACAAACAATTGTAATCATATAGAAAATATATTTAATATAGTCTAATAAATAAATATTGATTGTTAATTGTTCTTCAAAACAAGGAAGGCTTTGCCCCTCCTGTCCCCCCTGATGCGCGCCCCTGCTCGATGGGGGGCCTCCTGGCCCAGCAGGGGCCACATGTACATGCATCAAGCTTGCGTGCGTACAAAAACCCTTTCGAGATGTGTCAGAAGTGACGTGGATGTGGAAACGTGCACCGCTTCACGCCAACTTTCTAGCTGCAGCGTGCACATTCCTACAGGCTGGGGATACTTAAGCTACACGGAAGTGAGGCAGGCTAACAGTTCTCATAAAAAAGTGCCAACTTTTACTCCTCAGATTGATCACTGTGCCCATCAGAGTCATATCAACAAGGCTTGAACCCCAACAGAAACATTTTTCAATCATTGTAGGGACCATCTTTTCAAACAGGGAGCAGCACTAATTTCCCCAAATCACATCCATCTTCCTCTTCACTTTCTTTCTGACACGACCATTTCTTTGTTTATTTCTGCCTACGTTCAGTTCACGGAGTTCATGGCTAATTTCACTGTGATTTGCATATTTATGAGGGGGCGGGGTCCAAGCCATGCGGAGGATTCCATGCAGATTGTGATCTATGGTCACAATCTGCAGTCCTCTCCAAGGTTTCTCGTCTCATTGTGGGATCCGAACCGAAGATGTGGTTGTGGCTTGTGCAGCCCTTTGAGACACTTGTGATTTGGTGCTATATAAATAAACATTGATTGATTAATACTATTCTGTGACTGTAAATTGTTTGCTTGTTGATGCTTTTATTTGTTTCTGTATTGTGCAGTTGTAATTATATGCTTCAACTTGTACTTGTAGGGAGTTGGTGGACCCCAGGAAGACTAGTGGGTTGTCGTGGCAACCAGATAATGGGGATCTTTAGTAAAAATCAAAATGAAAGAATTGGTCATTGTTCCCACCTCTAGTTTTGGGATATTATGCAAAACAAACTTTTCTTACTTACTGGTACCTGCTGATGTGTATTTGAGATCTGCATAAGTCCTGAAAATTTGCGCGAGTCCGCCTTTGTAGTCCGACACCGTCATCGATCAGGTTTTTATTTTATGGTCTATATAGTCTTGTTATGTGACATTCATCCTCCACTGTTGCCATTTGTAATATAAAGTAGTGTCAAGTTCTTACTTCTATCTGTCAGTAAACTCCCCATAAAAGCACTAAAACATACCGGTGTAGTGACTTTACATTATCCACCCAAGGAACTTTAGTTGTTAGAGAGTTCCGCTTGGATGTTTTGTTTCCGGATTAGGAGATGCTGCTCTGTTATTGATTAAAGTCAAGTGTGGGATCTTTTGTAAAACTCAAAATGAAAGAAGTGGTCATTGTTCCCACCTCTAGTTTGTCTGTAAAAAAGCGATTTAGAAATACGTGTAGCATCGAGAAGTAGCAATGCTTTGTTATTTTGAGAAGTATGAATGCACTTTACCTTGTGTGGCCAATAAGTGTTTGAAGATTTGGTAGCGAGTGGGTTTAATGGATGTTTAGTTAGCTGCAAAGATAAAGAAGGAACATTTGACTTAGCCAGTCTTGACCTTCCCTCGGGCTACACGACCTCCAAGCACTATGAGAATTGTATTGTGAGTGTCATCTGGGGATGTGGCTTCTCAACTCCCCTCTTCTTTCTGACAAGGACGCTGGCAATAATTCTGGCCTCAGGGGTCAAGAAGTGACCTCCAAAGCGCCTTCTTTTGTGCGAGTGACCACGTTGTCAAGATGACTGCTGCTTGTGGAGGTCCACATGACACGTTTAAGATCCTCCTGGGTTTGTGTCTCTGTAACCTGCTTTTGGAGCCGCGCTCTATTTTAGCGGGAAATGCTTTATTTTGGATTCCTGGTGGCCCGCTTGCTCAGCCCGAGGACTCCAATAACCCAATTTGAGTTGACTTTGCCTGTTGAGGGAAGGCTAGCGCCTGGGGCTACACACTGTTACAATTTAAGCGCTACAATGAACGCACACCATCACATTGCACTAATTCCCCGCTTTCTTCTTTCCGAGGCTCAATACGACATTCCCATAAAGCAGCTGAGCCGCTCTTGTCCTGCTGGGCTCCAAGATGCTAACAAGACCAGCTTCTTTGGCACATCAAACTTCATCTTCAATACACCTGCAGCCTTTTTATGTTGTGGACTTAAGCAGTTGTCCACGGGACAGGAATCCAAACCAAAACAAGCCATTTGCCGTATTTTGCGGACTGTAGGGGGCAGCAGAACAGCAGCCACACCCACTACATTTTCCATCCATCCATCCATTTTCTACCGCTTATTCCCTTTCGGGGTCGCGGGGGGCGCTGGCGCCTATCTCAGCTACAATCGGGCGGAAGGCGGGTTACACTCTGGACAAGTCGCCACCTCATCGCAGGGCCAACACAGATAGACAGACAACATTCACACACTAGGGACCATTTAGTGTTGCCAATCAACCTATCCCCAGGTGCATGTCTTTGGAGGTGGGAGGGGCCTATCCCCAGGTGCATGTCTTTGGAAGTGGGAGGGGCCTATCCCCAGGTGCATGTCTTTGAGGTGGGAGGGGCCTATCCCAGGTGCATGTCTTTGGAAGTGGGAGGGGCCTATCCCCAGGTGCATGTCTTTGAGGTGGGACGGGCCTATCCCCAGGTGCATGTCTTTGGAGGTGGGAGGGGCCTATCCCCAGGTGCATGTCTTTGGAGGTGGGAGGGGCCTATCCCCAGGTGCATGTCTTTGGAGGTGGGAGGGGCCTATCCACAGGTGCATGTCTTTGGAGGTGGGAGGGGCCTATCCCCAGGTGCATGTCTTTGGAGGTGGGAGGGGCCTATCCCCAGGTGCATGTCTTTGGAGGTGAGAGGGGCCTATCCCCAGGTGCATGTCTTTGGAGGTGGGAGGGGCCTATCCCCAGGTGCATGTCTTTGGAGGTGGGAGGGGCCTATCCCCAGGTGCATGTCTTTGGAGGTGGGAGGGGCCTATCCCCAGGTGCATGTCTTTGGAAGTGGGAGGGGCCTATCCCCAGGTGCATGTCTTTGAGGTGGGAGGGGCCTATCCCCAGGTGCATGTCTTTGGAAGTGGGAGGGGCCTATCCCCAGGTGCATGTCTTTGAGGTGGGACGGGCCTATCCACAGGTGCATGTCTTTGGAGGTGGGAGGGGCCTATCCCCAGGTGCATGTCTTTGGAGGTGGGAGGGGCCTATCCCCAGGTGCATGTCTTTGGAGGTGGGAGGGGCCTATCCCCAGGTGCATGTCTTTGGAGGTGGGAGGGGCCTATCCCCAGGTGCATGTCTTTGGAGGTGGGAGGGGCCTATCCCCAGGTGCATGTCTTTGGAGGTGAGAGGGGCCTATCCCCAGGTGCATGTCTTTGGAGGTGGGAGGGGCCTATCCCCAGGTGCATGTCTTTGGAAGTGGGAGGGGCCTATCCCCAGGTGCATGTCTTTGAGGTGGGAGGGGCCTATCCCCAGGTGCATGTCTTTGGAAGTGGGAGGGGCCTATCCCCAGGTGCATGTCTTTGAGGTGGGACGGGCCTATCCACAGGTGCATGTCTTTGGAGGTGGGAGGGGCCTATCCCCAGGTGCATGTCTTTGGAGGTGGGAGGGGCCTATCCCCAGGTGCATGTCTTTGGAGGTGGGAGGGGCCTATCCACAGGTGCATGTCTTTGGAGGTGGGAGGGGCCTATCCCCAGGTGCATGTCTTTGGAGGTGGGAGGGGCCTATCCCCAGGTGCATGTCTTTGGAGGTGAGAGGGGCCTATCCCCAGGTGCATGTCTTTGGAGGTGGGAGGGGCCTATCCCCAGGTGCATGTCTTTGGAGGTGGGAGGGGCCTATCCCCAGGTGCATGTCTTTGGAGGTGAGAGGGGCCTATCCCCAGGTGCATGTCTTTGGAGGTGGGAGGGGCCTATCCCCAGGTGCATGTCTTTGGAGGTGGGAGGGGCCTATCCCCAGGTGCATGTCTTTGGAGGTGGGAGGAAGCCGGAGTACCC
Source organism: Nerophis ophidion (assembly GCF_033978795.1). Classification (NCBI taxonomy): domain Eukaryota; kingdom Metazoa; phylum Chordata; class Actinopteri; order Syngnathiformes; family Syngnathidae; genus Nerophis; species Nerophis ophidion. Next base: position 1,435,091 of record NC_084637.1, on the reverse strand, counting down.
GGAGGGAACCCACGCATTCACGGGGAGAACATGCAAACTCCACACAGAAAGATCCCGAGCCTGGATTTGAACCCAGGACTGCAGGAACTTCGTATTGTGAGGCAGACGCACTAACCCCTCTGCCACCGTGAAGCCCCCCCCCCCCACTACATTTTAATAGAAGAAATATTGATCTATTTATCTATAAGCCCTACAACCAAACTCTGTTGAATTACTTATTGGGTGTAGTGCAGGGGTCACCAACGCGATGCCCGCGGGCACCAGGTCGCCCGTAAGGACCAGATGAGTCGCCCGCTAAAAATAGCTCAAATAGCAGCACTTACCAGTGAGCTGCCTCTATTTTTAAATGTTATTTATTTACTAGCAAGCTGGTCCTGCTTTACTCGACATTTTTAATTCTAAGAGAGACAAAACTCAAATAGAATTTGAAAATCCAAGAAAATATTTTAAAGACTTGGTCTTCGCTTGTTTAAATGAATTCATTTATTTTTTTTATCTTGCTTTTTATAACTTTCAGAAAGACAATTTTAGAGAAAAAAATGATTTTAGGATTTTTAAACACATATACCTTTTTACTTTTTAAATTCCTTCCTCTTCTTTCCTGACAATTTAAATCAATGTTCAAGTATTTTTTATTGTAAAGAATAATAAATACATTTTAACTTAATTCTTCATTTTAGCTTCTGTTTTTTTGACGAAGAATATTTGTGAAATATTTCTTCAAACTTATTATGATTAAAATTTTAAAAAAATTCTCTAGCAAATCTAGAAAATCTGTAAAATCAAATTTAAATCTTATTTCAAAGTCTTTTGAATTTCTTTTAAATTTTTTGTTTAGAAGAAATAATGATTTGTCTTTGTTAGAAATATAGCTGGGTCCAATTTGTTATATATTCTGTTTCTATGTATATTTATTGTGAGAAATCATTAAGATGATCAGTGAAGTGTGAAGTGAATTATATTTATATAGCGCTTTTTCTCTATTGACTCATGGCGCTTTATATAGTGAAACCCGATATCTAATTTTTACATTCAAACCAGTGTGGGTGGCACTGGGAGCAGGTGGGTAAAGTGTCTTGCCCAAGGACACAACGGCAGTTACTAGGATGGCGGAAGCGGGGATCGAACCTGCAACCCTCAAGTTGCTGGCACGGCAGCTCTACCAACCGAGCTATACCGCTTGTCAGTGTTTCCACAAAGATAAATATCATTAATTATTAATAATAACATTGAGTTGAAGGTAAATTGAGCCCAACCAGTATGTGGAGGGGGCGTGGTTTGCAGGCCTGCCGCAGAGTGGGGTGTGTAAGGACCGGCCCCGAAGCACAGCTGGCAGGTGACTGGATTACCCAGCTGGGACTGATCATCCAATCACCCACCACGCTTATTAGAAGCAGCCGGGCTGAGACACCATTGTTGGGAGTTGGAGTTATGCAGCATTCAGTGACTGAGTTGTGACCTGGTGTGTTAGCACAATAAAAGATTGTTCCACCCAGACCCCGGGCTTCCGAGCAGATCTATTTCGGTCAGGAGAAGCCACATGAGGGAAACTTCTCCACAGAATTATTCGGTACATTAGGTGCACCGGGTTATAGGGCGCACTGCCAATTTTTGAGAAAATGAGAGGATTTTAAGTGCGCCTTATAGTCCAAAAAATATGGTACTTCTCACGATACACTTTGACCCAAATGAGGATGAAACTTCCTGGTTCCTGCCACCAAAGCCATCCAAAAATGTGACAAATCTAACTTCACGTTGGCCAGAGATGACATGGCCTTCAAAATGCCCACAGATGGCGTCATGTGGATGAATATGATGATGAATGGCGTGATAGGGGGGGAGGGGGGAGGGGGGGGGGGGGGGGGGGGGGGTGCTTGGGAACGTGACGTCTCTTTGAAGGCCAAGTTTGGCTGCTGGGAGCGTGAAGCCATTGTTTGGGTCGCTTTTCATGGCACAGCCCGCAGGTGCCCGCAGGCGCCCTGTGCCATGAAAAGCTTTCTGTGCCATGCCCGAGTGTTTATTGTTCAGCATTGTTCTCCCCGAAATTAGCATAGAGGAATCCAAAATGCAAAATGTTCTGCAAATGACAGCTGCTCGGCTGAAACAAAGGAAGCAAAATGGCTTTTGGTGGTGCAGCACTTGTTATGCTAATAGCCACACCCCCGCCCCGCCCCCCCGCTGCCAAGACTTGCGCCATACAAATCACGCTCGTCCTTCACTTTGTTGCACCGACCTGAAACAAAGCCCCGCTTTTATTTCTGCCTCCATCACATCTCACAAGCTCAAGTTAGCCTGCAATTAAATTTCACCTCCAGTGTCAACACAACTTCCTGAGCGATTGCAGGTTGTGGCGCCCAGGCTTGGTAGCAGCCACCGGTAAGTCACATAAACATTTCATGGACTTTTAAAAGCCACAACCTGAAACAGTCAAACAACTCATGAAACAAATGACAATGTCAGAAAACAAATGAACATAAGACGAAACAGTGAACAATTTCAGCAAACACAAAACCAAAAGACAAAACAATTTCAGAAAACAAATGAAGGGAAAATAAAACAACTTCAAATGTCAGCAACTAGAAAGAGAATGTCCCGAATCACAGACTGACTAAATCAACCAATCATGTCGTTCACATCCTCCGAGTCTTTACCTCATCCGGCACTCTGTGGACATGAACACAATCATTGTCTAACTTAAGGCCCGGGGGCCACATCTGGCCCGTCACATCATTCTGAAAGGCCCTTGGAAATAATGTGCATCGAAGAAGTACTTTATGTTTCTTTATTTTTCTATTTTTTAAGAAAAGACATGTACTGCGTGCAATTATATATATTTTCAACTTTATCCATCCAATAATGCAGCAGATATATTATCATACATTCAAAATAGTTTTTGGAGGTAAAAACATATATATATATATATATATATATCCATCCATTTTCTACCGCTTATTCCCTTTTTGGGTTGTGGGGGGCGCTGGCGCCTATCTCAGCTACAATTGGGTGGAAGGCGGGGTACACCTTGGACAAGTCGCCACCTCAAGTCGCCCTACTATCCATCCACCCATTTTCTACTGTTTGTCCCTTTCGGTGTCGCGGAGGGTGCTCTGGAGTCTATCTCAGTTACACCCCGGCTTCCTCCCACCTCCTAAGACATGCACCTGGGGATAGGCCCCTCCCACCTCCAAAGACATGCACCTGGGGATAGGCCCCTCCCACCTCCAAAGACATGCACCTGGGGATAGGCCCCTCCCACCTCCAAAGACATACACCTGGGGATAGGCCCCTCCCACCTCCAAAGACATGCACCTGGGGATAGGTTGATTGGCAACACTAAATGGTCCCTAGTGTGTGAATGTTGTCTGTCTATCTGTGTTGGCCCTGTGATGAGGTGGCGACTTGTCCAGGGTGTACACTGCCTCCTGCCAAATTGTAGCTGAGATTGGCACCAGTGTCCCTGCGACCCCAAAGGGAATGAGCGGTAGAAAATGCTTGGATGGATGGATAATAAGAAGAAGAAATATGTAATATAAAAGACCAAATTAGGGCCAGAAACACATCTTGCAGATGGCCACAAAAGGACTGCCTAGAATGCTAATGAGTTTATTGTGCAGTCAAGCGGTGAAAGTAGTCAACAAGAGTCAAGCGGTGAAAGTAGTCAACAAGAGTCAAGCGGTGAAAGTAGTCAACAAGAGTCAAGCGGTGAAAGTAGTCAACAAGAGTCAAGCGGTGAAAGTAGTCAACAAGAGTCAAGCGGTGAAAGTAGTCAACAAGAGTCAAGCGGTGAAAGTAGTCAACAAGAGTCAAGCGGTGAAAGTAGTCAACAAGAGTCAAGCGGTGAAAGTAGTCAACAAGAGTCAAGCGGTGAAAGTAGTCAACAAGAGTCAAGCGGTGAAAGTAGTCAACAAGAGTCAAGCGGTGAAAGTAGTCAACAAGAGTCAGGCGGTGAAAGTAGTCAACAAGAGTCAAGCGGTGAAAGTAGTCAACAAGAGTCAAGCGGTGAAAGTAGTCAACAAGAGTCAAGCGGTGAAAGTAGTCAACAAGAGTCAAGCGGTGAAAGTAGTCAACAAGAGTCAAGCGGTGAAAGTAGTCAACAAGAGTCAAGCGGTGAAAGTAGTCAACAAGAGTCAAGCGGTGAAAGTAGTCAACAAGAGTCAAGCGGTGAAAGTAGTCAACAAGAGTCAAGCGGTGAAAGTAGTCAACAAGAGTCAAGCGGTGAAAGTAGTCAACAAGAGTCAAGCGGTGAAAGTAGTCAACAAGAGTCAAGCGGTGAAAGTAGTCAACAAGAGTCAAGCGGTGAAAGTAGTCAACAAGAGTCAAGCGGTGAAAGTAGTCAACAAGAGTCAAGCGGTGAAAGTAGTCAACAAGCTGGGCTTTCGGCGCCGCTCTAACTGATCTCAATGACCAGCGCCTCAGTTTGGTGACGCGTGAACAGGAAGTGACTTCAGCAGAACCTCACACCGCCTGGCGCTTGTTAGCTTGTAGTATGTTTGGTCCCTGAAGACTCCTCTTCAGCCACTCTGATAGGCTCCTGTGTCCGTGGACAGAAGAACCTACACCACTGTCAGAGTGCAGCTTTGAGACCTGAGCTGCAGGCTTCAGTTTCTGCCACAGTCCCGATGTCTCTTCATGCTGTGGGCGATGTCTCTCACGGGGAAACCCAGCGGATGTCTTTTACCATTGGGCACATTGTCTGGTATTCACGGAACAGAGCGGCATGGATGGCGGGCTGCCTTTCCCTTTTTCACCGTCATCATCCCAGCTCAGTCCTGACCTCAGCCCCGTTAGTCTTCCCAGCAGAGTTAGTTCATGTGTGACAGGAGCTCACATGGGACCCACTCAGCTGCAAGAAACTGCTGCTGCTCTGCAATGGCTGTTTTGGTTTAGTTGCTCACCTTGGTCTCGGGTGAGAGCCGAGAGGCATCACACCTGCAAGCTTGTGAAGGCTCCTTTTCAAGGCATCTATGCAGCTGCTTTATGTCCAACCTCCTGCCGCCATTTGTCTTTCTCACAAATGCACCAGCGCCTTCCGACTGTAAGACAATGAGGAGGAACCATGGCGGACCGAGAGCCCAAGACTTCTATCAATCAATCAATGTTGACTTATATAGCACCAAATCACCAGTGTCTCAAAGGGCTGCACAAGCCACAACAACATCCTCGGCTCAGATCCCACATCAGGGCAAGGAAAAACTCAACCCAATGGGATAACAATGATAAACCTTGTAGGAACCACAGATGTGGGCGACTGGTACTATGGATGTCGACTGGATCAAGTTAAAGTGTGAGAGTCCAGTCCATAGTGGATCTAACATAATAGTGAGAGTCCAGTCCATAGTGGATCTAACATAATAGTGAGAGTCCAGTCCATAGTGGATCTAACATAATAGTGTGAGAGTCCAGTCCATAGTGGATCTAACATAATAGTGAGAGTCCAGTCCATAGTGGATCTAACATAATAGTGAGAGTCCAGTCCATAGTGGATCTAACATAATAGTGTGAGAGTCCAGTCCATAGTGGATCTAACATAATAGTGAGAGAGTCCAGTCCATAGTGGATCTAACATAATAGTGTGAGAGTTCAGTCCATAGGTGATCTAACATAATAGTGTAAGAGTCCAGTCCATAGTGGATCTAACATAATAGTGTGAGAGTCCAGTCCATAGTGGATCTAACATAATAGTGTGAGAGTCCAGTCCATAGTGGATCTAACATAATAGTGTGAGAGTCCAGTCCATAGTGGATCTAACATAATAGTGTGAGAGTCCAGTCCATAGTGGATCTAACATAATAGTGAGAGTCCAGTCCATAGTGGATCTAACATAATAGTGTGAGAGTCCAGTCCATAGTGGATCTAACATAATATTGTGAGAGTCCAGTCCATAGTGGATCTAACATAATAGTGTGAGAGTCCAGTCCATAGTGGATCTAACATAATATTGTGAGAGTCCAGTCCATAGTGGATCTCACATAATAGTGTGAGAGTCCAGTCCATAGTGGATCTAACACAATAGTGTGAGAGTCCAGTCCATAGAGGATCTAACATAATTGTAAGAGTCCAGTCCATAGTGGATCCAACATAATAGTGGGAGTCCAGTCCATAGTGGATCTAACATAATAGTGACAGTCCAGTCCATATTGGATCTAACATAATAGTGAGAGTCCAGTCCATAGTGGATCTAACATAATAGTGAGAGTCCAGTCCATAGTGGATCTAACATAATAGTGAGAGTCCAGTCCATAGTGGATCTAAGATAATAGTGAGAGTCCAGTCCATAGTGGATCTAACATAATAGTGAGAGTCCAGTCCATAGTGGATCTAACATAATAGTGAGAGTCCAGTCCATAGTGGATCTAACATAATAGTGAGAGTCCAGTCCATAGTGGATCTAACATAATAGTGAGAGTCCAGTCCATAGTGGATCTAACATAATAGTGAGAGTCCAGTCCATAGTGGGTCCAGCAGGAGATCATCTTGAGAGGAGACAGGTCAGCAGTGCAGAGACGTCCCAAACTGATGCACAGATGAGTGGTCCACCCTGGTTCCCGACTTTGGACAGCTAGCGCGATATCTGTGGTCACTGATCCCCCCCCCCCCCCTCCTCTCCATTGTGGGGCAAGGGGGGCAGGGGGGGTGGGGACTTTGACTTCCTCCTGCCAAGTACATCAGTGGTGTTTTCCGTCAGGGCCAGCAAGACCTTCTCTGCTGGCCTAACTTAACCACAAATCATCATCATAATTAAAGATTAAAGTCATTTTTTAGTTACTTTCCCTAAATATGTAAAAGTATTCTCTTCATTTCATATTATGTTCCTTCCAGTGCTGTTGTTTTTAGGTTATAGAGTTTTTATCCAATTAGAATTCAGCTAACTTATGTTGCCATGCTGGACCTAACCTGCCTTCAGAATCAACAATGTGTGTGCACTGTAAGTGAGCGGCCACATACAGTTGATAGACAGTTGCAATAGCTGATCAGATCACAAGTTGTAGACTTGCAGCCTAATTAGGTAGCCTGGTGATGACGAGACTGTGATTGGATGCTCACTTGTCACTCCAAAGGGAGTGTCCAATCACAAGTTGCAACTTAGCAGGAAGCAGGAAGTATTGGCCCACAAAGGAGAAGAAAACCTTGATTAGTTGGCAAATATATATTTGCAAGGCCATTTTCAAGAAGGATATATAAAGAGAAACTATATCTTGTCGGCGATGAAAGGGTGAATTACTCGCCATGTCCACTCCAATCAACCGACGACGAGGGGCTCTGCGGCGTCCAATGGGTGCAACAAACTGTAAGTTTAAATATTTTATCTCTTTGTTTTTTCAGTTTTAAAATGTTTTTTGCAATTTTAATTTTGAGGGTACCACATAAGATTTGTTTTAAAGGCCTACAGAAATGAGATGTTCTTATTTAAACGGGGATAGCAGGTCCATTATATGTGTCATACTTCATCATTTCGCGATATTGCCATATTTTTGCTGAAAGGATTTAGTAGAGAACATCCACGATAAAGTTGGCAACTTTTGGTCGCTAATAAAAAAGCCTTGCCTGTACCGGAAGTAGCAGACGATGTGCGCGTGACGTCACGGGTTGTGGAGCTCCTCACATCTGAACATTGTTTACAATCATGGCCACCAGCAGCTAGAGCGATTCGGACTGAGAAAGCGACAATATCCCCATTAATTTGAGCGAGGATGAAAGATTCGTGGATGAGGAAAGTGAGAGTGAAGCACTAGAAGGAAAAAAAAAGACAAGGCAGTGGGAACGATCAGATGTTATTAGACACATTTACTATTCTGAAAAATCCCTTATTTGCTTATTGTGTTACTAGTGTTTTAGTGAGATTATAAAGTCATACCTGAAAGTCGGAGGGGTGTGGTGACCGCCAGTGTCTCTGAGGGAAGCCATGGAGGAGCCAAGAAAGTCGCAGCTGCCTCTTTGACAGCTGCACGAGGAATGACACAAACTCCGCTCATGTTACGGTAAGAGCCGACTTACTACCACAATTTTCTCACCGAAACCTGCCGGTTGACATGTGGTAGAGAAACATGTTCGCTTGACCGCTCTGTTCCATGTTAAAGCTTCACAACAAAAAAAGAAACACCAGCTGTGTTTGTGTTGCTACAGCCCGTTGAAATACACCGTTCCACCAACAGCATTCTTCTTTGACGTCTCCGTTATTAATTGAACAAATTGCAAAAGATTCAGCAACACAGATGTCCAGAATACTCTGTGCGATTAAATCGGACGACTTTTAGCCGTGAGTGGTGCTGGGATAAAATGTCCGCTCCAACCAATAACGTCACAAGCACGCGTCAACATAAGCGCCATCATTCTGCGACGTTTTCAACAGGAAACCTCGCGGGTAAATTTAAAATTGTGATTTAGTAAACTAAAGCGGCCGTGTTGCAATGTTAATATTTCATCCTTGATATATAAACTATCAGACTGCGTGGTCGCTAGTAGTGGCTTTCAGTAGGACTTTAATTGCTGATGCGTTTTAATTGATTTTTAAAAGTGACGGAAATTAACCCGTTTTGTACACTGTTGAGGTAATTCAATGCCCAGTAGTGTGTATCGCCGAGTGGGGGGGTATAGCTCGGTTGGTAGAGTGGCTGTGCCAGCAACTTGAGGCTTCCAGGTGTCCTTGGGCAAGACACTTTACCCACCTGCGCCCAGTGCCACCCACAGTACCGCAACATTCTCTGTTGTTTGTCAATATAGCCATCCATCCATTTTCTTCCACTTATCCTAAACAGGGAAGCCCAGACTTCCCTCTCCCCAGCCACTTGGTCCAGCTCCTCTTGGGGGATCCGGAGGCGTTCCCAGGCCAGTCAGGAGACATAGTCTTCCCAACGTGTCCTGGGTCTTCCCCGTGGCCTCCTACCGGTTGGACGTGCCCTAAACACCTCTCTAGGGAGGCGTTCAGGTGGCATCCTGACCAGATGCCCGAACCACCTCATCTGGCTCCTCTCCATGTGGAGGAGCAGCGGCTTTACGTTGAGCTCCTCCCGGATGGCAGAGCTTCTCACCCTATCTCTAAGGGAGAGACCCAAACTCATTTGGGCCGCTTGTACCCATGATCTTATCCTTTCGGTCATAACCCAAAGCTCATGACCATAGGTGAGGATGGGAACATAGATCGACTGCTAAATTGAGGGCTTTGCCTTCCGGCTCAGCTCCTTCTTCACCACAACGGATCGATACAACGTCCGCATTACTGAAGACGCCGCACCGATCCGCCTGTCGATCTCACCATCCACTCTTCCCTCACTCGTGAACAAGACTCCTAGGTACTTGAACTCCTCCACTTGGGGCAGGGTCTCCTCCCGAACCCAGAGATGGCACCCTTGGAGGTGCTGATTCTCATCCCGGGCGCTTCACACTCGGCTGCGAACTGATCCAGTGAGAGCTGAAGATCCCGGCCAGATGAAGCCATCAGGACCACATCATCTGCAGAAAGCAGAGACCTAATCCTGCAGCCACCAAACCAGATCCCCTCAACGCCTTGACTGCACCTAGAAATTCTGTCCATGAAAGTTATGAACAGTTTGTTTATATACATTCATAAAATGTATATGTGCATATAATAATACAGACGGAAAAAAGCCACGTTAAAATACCGCTTTAGATTCCTTCCGTAGATAAATGTGCAAGCAAAGGCTAGTTTTGGTTTTAGTTATGTCGACCAGTGCTTAAAGTCGGCCAGTCTAAGCAGCGTCTTCATGAACAGCTTCTGCTCGATGTGCAGTGGATGGATCAAAAATGTGAGTCCTCCTTCCAGGTGATCAGGCCAGGTGTGAGAGAAAAGTGCTGCCAACCAGAGTCAGTCAGGTATTCAGCAGGAAGTGCACTGCTGGCAGGTGTGTACTAAGCACAGGTGTCCACCTCCATCACCAAGTAACGCTGCAGCTCTATGTGCACGAGGCCCGGGATCGGACTTGATTAGTAAGAAAGTACGAGTGGTGCTGCCTGCAGACACTTGTGGCCTGGTTTACTTGAGCATTGGAAGGTACAATGTCGTCTAATTGGCAGTTACCAAGAAAAGCAAACTGCCCCCCTTTTGTCCCGTTAACAACTCGTTATGTCCTACTTTTGTCAGCCTCGTCCAATGGTGCTACAATGTTGTTCAGACACCCCTTCCTTTTCTATTCTGCTTGTCTTCAATGGGGACACGGACCATGGACAGCCCACCCCGCCTGACTTTTTAGAATGTGGGAAAAAGTCGGCAAAGAACATGCAAACTCCATGCAGGGACATTTCCACAGGGGATTCAAACCTGTCGCTCTTTGCTGTTGGGCAGACATGCCAATCACAAGGCCACCATGCTGCCCCACCCAGAGGTGGGTATAGAGTTACAGAAGGAAAGCATACTGTTGCTTCTGAGTCATATGACTCGAGTCAAAGTAAGACATGCTCGTCCAAATAATGACTTGAGTAAAAGTAAGTGTTCTGTGAAAAAACTACTCAAGTCCTCAGTAACTGTGAATAACTTCGGATTTATTTTGCAGCTATTTTGTGACGATACTTGCACTATGACGGAGTGTGTGTGTGTGTGTGTGTGTGTGTGCGTGTGTGCGTCGTGTGTGCGTGTGCGTGTGTGTGTGTGTGCGTGTGCGTGTATATATATATTTATATATATATATGATGTATGTATGCATGTGTATATATATATATATATATATATATATATATATATATATATATATATATATATATATATATATATAGTTTGGGCCTAATGTGATCAAAGTTTCTTGTTCTTGTCAAAAGTCTAGCAGCCGCATTTTGTACCAACTGTAATCTTTTAATGCTAGACATGGAGAGACCCCAAAATAATACGTTACAGTAATCGAGACGAGGCGTAACAAACGCATGGATAATGATCTCAGCGTCTTTAGTGGACAGAATGGAGCGAATTTTAGCGATATTCCAGAGATGAAAAAAGGCCTTTTTAATAATGTTTTTGATGTGTGACTCAGAGGAGAGAGTTGGGTGGAAGATAATACCCAGATTCTTTACCGAGTCGCCTTGTTCATTGTTTGGTTGTCAAATGTTAAAGTTGTATTATTAAATAGAGGTCGGTGTCTAGCAGGACCGATAATTAGCATTTTGGGTTTTTTGGCGTTGAGTTGCAAAAAGTTGGCGGACATCCATTGTTTAATTTCATGAAGACACGCCTCCAGCTGACTACAGTCCGGCGTGTTGGTCAGCTTTAGGGTCATGTAGAGTTGGGTGTCATCAGCATGACAGTGAAAGCTAACATGTATGATGTCACCTAGCAGCAGCATGTAGATGCTGAAGAGTGCAGGGCCAAGGACCGAACTCTCGTAAGTTGCTCTGCACTTTCACTTAGTTGCGCTCCAACTCGGTGGTGAGGCACCCTGACCCACAAAAGGTGTGGACGTTGGCTTTAATGAGGCAACAAAGATGGAAGCTTGCTTGTTACCAGTGCAGGAAAAGGCTTCCTCTCATGAATAGCCTTTAAGTCCTCACGCCATCTACGTCAACCCTCACATTCTAATCAGGCCGGCTTACCCTCATTAATATTCATGAGGTAATGAGGCTGGTCCTGAGCGGCAGCGTGGGTCAGTGGACTGCAGTGATCCAACCATCTGGAGCAATGAGTTGCATGAAGGCTCTTAGGTCTGACAACACCTTGCAGGTAACGTTTGACACTTTGGGTTTCAACATCTGCTGGTAAAACTATTTCTTTCATCACACAAGAAAGGAATCATGAGCTATGTCTTGTTGTGCTGACGCTGTATGTAGTCCAGTATGAGAGTGCTACATGTCGGCTTGAGAAATCCTGGGAAGATTCCAAGTGGAAACTTTCCATGGGAATAACGGGAATTAATGGGAAATGAACGGGAGTGAACATTAAATGCAACATACTAGATCTTGCAGCATGACTATTAGCTAAAACAACCTGATTTCATGCAAATTCAGCAGCATTTCAACCCTGCACTGTGCATTCCTCCATCACATGCTGGGATAATTGCTAACATGCTACACAATACAGCAGGACTATGGAGGCCACACTAGTATTTGAGCCCAAGAACTTCATCCAGTCAGCTAAGTGTTAATGATATCACTGGGGTCAATATATTTGATTATGGTATTGAAGTGTAATAGATGTGTAATTGCTTAATGTTACTGTATGACTGTAGACTACTCCAGCAGACTAGCTCTTCCTGTACTTGTTACATGATTTTGGGACCAATATCTCTAGCTAGCTAGGTTTATGTACCACCACAGTCTCATAATGAACCCAAAATAGGGGGTGAACAAGGGGATGGGTCAAATGCTGAGGACACATTTCACCACATCTAGTGTGTGTGACAATTAATTGGTACTTTAACTTTACTTTAACTTGTCCCTTTTGGGGTTGCTGGAGCCTATCTCAGCTGCATTTGGGCGGTAGGCGGGGTACACCCTGGACAAGTCGCCACCTCATCGCACAGTGGATCTAACATAATAGTGAGAGAGTCCAGTCCACAGTGGATCTAACATAATAGTGAGAGTCCAGTCCATAGTGGATCTAACATAATAGTGTGAGAGTCCAGTCCATAGTGGATCTAACATAATAGTGAGAGTCCAGTCCATAGTGGATCTAACATAATAGTGAGAGTCCAGTCCATAGTGGATCTAACATAATAGTGTGGGAGTCCAGTCCATAGTGGATCTAACATAATAGTGTGAGAGTCCAGTCCATAGTGGATCTAACTGAGAGTCCAGTCCATAGTGGATCTAACATAATAGTGAGAGAGTCCAGTCCATAGTGGATCTAACATAATAGTGAGAGTCCAGTCCATAGTGGATCTAACATAATAGTGAGAGTCCAGTCCATAGTGGATCTAACATAATAGTGTGAGAGTCCAGTCCATAGTGGATCTAACATAATAGTGTGAGAGTCCAGTCCATAGTGGATCTAACATAATAGTGAGAGTCCAGTCCATAGTGGATCTAACATAATAGTGAGAGTCCAGTCCATAGTGGATCTAACATAATAGTGAGAGTCCAGTCCATAGTGGATCTAACATAATAGTGTGGGAGTCCAGTCCATAGTGGATCTAACATAATAGTGTGAGAGTCCAGTCCATAGTGGATCTAACTGAGAGTCCAGTCCATAGTGGATCTAACATAATAGTGAGAGAGTCCAGTCCATAGTGGATCTAACATAATAGTGAGAGTCCAGTCCATAGTGGATCTAACATAATAGTGAGAGTCCAGTCCATAGTGGATCTAACATAATAGTGTGAGAGTCCAGTCCATAGTGGATCTAACATAATAGTGTGAGAGTCCAGTCCATAGTGGATCTAACATAATAGTGAGAGTCCAGTCCATAGTGGATCTAACATAATAGTGAGAGTACAGTCCATAGTGGATCTAACATAATAGTGTGAGAGTCCAGTCCATAGTGGATCTAACATAATAGTGAGCGTCCAGTCCATAGTGGATCTAACATAATAGTGAGAGTCCAGTCCATAGTGGATCTAACATAATAGGGAGAGTCCAGTCCATAGTGGATCTAACATAATAGTGAGAGTCCAGTCCATAGTGGATCTAACATAATAGTGTGAGAGTCCAGTCCATAGTGGATCTAACATAATAGTGAGAGTCCAGTCCATAGTGGATCTAACATAATAGTGTGAGAGTCCAGTCCATAGTGGATCTAACATAATAGTGAGAGTCCAGTCCATAGTGGATCTAACATAATAGTGTGAGAGTCCAGTCCATAGTGGATCTAACATAATAGTGTGAGAGTCCAGTCCATAGTGGATCTAACATAATAGTGAGAGTACAGTCCATAGTGGATCTAACATAATAGTGTGAGAGTCCAGTCCATAGTGGATCTAACATAATAGTGAGCGTCCAGTCCATAGTGGATCTAACATAATAGTGAGAGTCCAGTCCATAGTGGATCTAACATAATAGGGAGAGTCCAGTCCATAGTGGATCTAACATAATAGTGAGAGTCCAGTCCATAGTGGATCTAACATAATAGTGAGAGTCCAGTCCATAGTGGATCTAACATAATAGTGAGAGTCCAGTCCATAGTGGATCTAACATAATAGTGTGAGAGTCCAGTCCATAGTGGATCTAACATAATAGTGAGAGTCCAGTCCATAGTGGATCTAACATAATAGTGTGAGAGTCCAGTCCATAGTGGATCTAACATAATAGTGTGAGAGTCCAGTCCATAGTGGATCTAACATAATAGTGTGAGAGTCCAGTCCATAGTGGATCTAACATAATAGTGAGAGTCCAGTCCATAGTGGATCTAACATAATAGTGTGAGAGTCCAGTCCATAGTGGATCTAACATAATAGTGAGAGTCCAGTCCATAGTGGATCTAACATAATAGTGTGAGAGTCCAGTCCATAGTGGATCTAACATAATAGTGTGAGAGTCCAGTCCATAGTGGATCTAACATAATAGTGAGAGTACAGTCCATAGTGGATCTAACATAATAGTGTGAGAGTCCAGTCCATAGTGGATCTAACATAATAGTGTGAGAGTCCAGTCCATAGTGGATCTAACATAATAGTGTGAGTCCAGTCCATAGTGGATCCAACATAATAGTGTGAGAGTCCAGTCCATAGTGGATCTAACATAATAGTGAGAGTCCAGTCCATAGTGGATCTAACATAATAGTGAGAGTCCAGTCCATAGTGGATCTAACATAATAGTGTGAGAGTCCAGTCCATAGTGGATCTAACATAATAGTGTGAGAGTCCAGTCCATAGTGGATCTAACTTAATAGTGTGAGAGTCCAGTCCATAGTGGATCTAACATAATATTGTGAGAGTCCAGTTCATAGTGGATCTAACATAATAGTGTGAGAGTCCAGTCCATAGTGGATCTAACATAATAGTGTGAGAGTCCAGTCCATAGTGGATCTAACATAATAGTGAGAGTCCAGTCCATAGTGGATCTAACATAATAGTGTGAGAGTCCAGTCCATAGTGGATCTAACATAATAGTGAGAGTCCAGTCCATAGTGGGCCAGCAGGGGACCATCCTGAGAGGAGACAGGTCAGCAGCGCTTAGACGTCCCCAACCGAAGAACAGACGAGCGGCCCACATGGGGTCCCGAATCTGTACAGCCAGTACTTCATCCATGGTCATCGGACCGGACCCCCTCCACAAGGGAGAGGGGGGCAGAGGAGAAAAAGAAAAGAAACGGCAGATCAACTGGTCTAAAAAGGGGGTCTATTTAAAGGCTAGAGTATACAAATGAGTTTTAAGAAGGGAGTTAAATGCTTCTACTGAGGTGGCATCTCAAACTTTTACCGGGAGGGCATTCCAGAGTACTGGAGCCCCAATAGAAAATGCTCTGTTGCCCGCAGACTTTTCTGGGGCTCTGGGAATCACTAATAAGCTGGAGTTCTTTGAAGGCAGATTTCTTGCCGGGACATATGGTACAACACAATCAGCAAGACAGGATGGAGCTAGACCCTTTTGTAATTTATATGTAAGTAGTAAAACCTTAAAGTCACATCTTAAGTGCACAGGAAGCCAGTGCAGGTGAGCCAGATATATATATATATATATATATATATATATATATACATATATATATATATATATATATATATATATATATATATATATATATATATATATATATATAATCTTTTAATACTAGACATGGGGAGACGCCAAAATAATACGTTACAGTAATGGAGACGAGATTAATACTAAACCATTTTGTTTATGTCAAATATGCAATGGACGTTATACTTTTGTAATTAGAATGTTTATATTTTCAGTCTTACAAACCTAAGTAAAAGGTAGATGTTTAAAGAAATAATACTGAGGAAGGAAAATGATTCAAAAGAAGGAACATCAATCATCAAGAAAGCTTTTGGAGCTTCTGCTTCTTCATACCATTAACTCTCAGTCTCTCTGCACTGGCTGGAAAGAAGAAGTGAGGCCAGAATAATGAATTTATTGACGGTGCAGCCTGCAAACCGATGTGTTGATTTTGCAATGAAGTAAAAAATATAAATATAACCGGTGACTGAGGCACTTCCTAAAGAAACATTCAAATGTTGATGTGGGTCCCCTGAGCTCTTGAAACTGCGGCTCTCTTTATTATGCAGTTGGATATCAGCACTTTTATTAGACTTATAGTTAGACTTAGACAAAGTTTAAGGATCCACAAGGGAAATTGTTATTCATGATTCACAAGGGAAATTATCTGTGTTGCTCATATCGAAAAGACACTTGCTTGTTCCAGCTTCCCGAGGCTCCTCCTGATAGATAACATACGAGGCTTCAGCCACAATCTACACTTTTTTGTTTCTTTCTTTATTATTTATTATTGCTGATTGGAGAGTGAGTTGATTGTGTCTTCAGACCCAGAGATGGCAAATAAAGGGCAGCTCAAATTTATTTATTACCAAAAAATAAAGACATAGTGCACAGGTATCATAGGTCAAGCTATGCAGGTTTAAGCACAAAGCAAAGAAAAACTTATGGAGAACACGATGCAGCATGAACACGGACAAAGCAAAGTAAAATGATGGCGTCTAGTCTGGAGGACAGAAAATCATTACAACAATGAGGCCTTTTCCTTCTCTTCTTCTCATCTGCATCTTTTTAAATATACTTTTTTTTTTTTAAATAGTAAAAGGTAGATGTTTTCTTCTATGTCCCACTCTCCTTTGTGGAGGGAGTCCGGTCCGATCCGGTGGCCATGTACTGCTCGCCTGTGTATCGGCTGGGGACATCTCTGCGCTGCTGATCCGCCTCCGCTTGGGATGGTTTCCTGCTGGCTCCGCTGTGAACGGGACTCTCGCTGCTGTGTTGGATCCGCTTTGGACTGGACTCTCGCGACTGTGTTGGATCCATTATGGATTGAACTTTCACAGTATCATGTTAGACCCGCTCCACATCCATTGCTTTCCTCCTCTCCAAGGTTCTCATAGTCATTATTGTCACCGACGTCCCACTGGGTGTGAGTTTTCCTTGCCCTTATGTGGGCCTACCGAGGAGGTCGTAGTGGTTTGTGCAGCCCTTTGAGACACTAGTGATTTAGGGCTATATAAGTAAACATTGATTGATTGATTGATGTTTAAGAACATTACAATGACTAAAGCATAACTCCTTAAAGTTTACATTGACAACCATCTCATCGAGTCCTTCTTTGGTTAATAGGAACAACACATCTCAGGAGATAGAGACGACCATCAAGTAACTAAAGGGATCCCAGTCTGAATCCTGCCGCCCCTTTCCTCCTCACTAATGTTCCAAGCAGCACACGAGACCCCCAGAGCCCACCTCACATGGATGCTGACGAGGTCCTTTAACCCATCCTCTAGATCAGGGGTGTCAAACTCATTTTAGATGGGGGGCCACATGGAGAAAGATCTACTCCCAAGTAAAATCCCTGCACGATAACTTAAAAATAAAGACACCTTCAGATTGTTTTCTGTCTTTAAAAATAGGAAAGGCGCATTCTGAAAATGTACAAACCATAATGTTGTTTTTTTACACGTACATGTTGCGGTTAATAGTATTCTATCTTTATTGGTCGTTATTTATATTTTCTGAATGAATGATGTGATAATGTTCATCCGTCAACTCAATGGTGTTCATTTTCAATCAATCAAGATAAGCAAAAAAAATCAAATTACAGTATGCCATGTATGTAGTTTGATCATTTTCCTCCATTGATGTACTAACATCATGTGGTTTATTTTGTACAGTGGGGCAACAAAGTATTTAGTCAGCCAGCGATTGTGCAAGTTCTCCCACTTCAAATGATGACAGAGGTCTGTCATTTTCATCATAGGTACACTTCAACTGGGAGAGACAGAATGTCAACAAAAATCCAGGAATTCACATTGTAGGAATTTTAAATAATTTATTTGTAAATGATGGTGGAAAATAAGTATTTGGTCAACCATTCAAAGCTCTCACTGATGGAAGGAGGTTTTGGCTCCAAATCTCAGGATACATGGCCCCATTCATTCTTTCCTTAAACTCAACTGGTGGTGTTTGAAGGAAGAAGAATACTGAGTTGCATCCCAAGAACACCATACCTACTGTGAAGCATGGGGGTGGAAACATCCTGCTTTGGGGCTGTTTTTCTGCTAAGGGGACAGGACGATTGATCCGTGTTAAGGAAAGAATGAATGGGGCCATGTATCCTGAGATTTGGAGCCAAAACCTCCTTCCATCAGTGAGAGCTTTGAATGGTTGACCAAATACTTATTTTCCACCATCATTTACAAATAAATTATTTAAAATTCCTACAATGTGAATTCCTGGATTTTTTTTCACATTCTGTCTCTCCCAGTTGAAGTGTACCTATGATGAAAATGACAGACCTCTGTCATCATTTGAAGTGGGAGAACTTGCACAATCGCTGGCTGACTAAATACTTTGTTGCCCCACTGTACATTTGTATCATCATCTAGAGGGCAACCTCTACAATATATTTCTTGTGTACATACAGTACAGGCCAAAAGTTTGGACACACCTTCGCCTCATTCAATGCGTTTTCTTTATTTTCATGACTATTTACATTGTAGATTGGAGACAAAACAAGGTGAAATAACTGAAAACATATTTTATATTCTAGTTTCTTCAAAATAGCCACCCTGCGCTCTGATTAATGCTTTGCACACACTTGGCATTCTCTCTATGAGCTTCAAGAGCTTCAAGCTTCAGCTACTTGTGGTTAGAGTGTCCGCCCTGAGATAGGTAGGTTCTATCAATCAATGTTTACTTATATAGCCCTGAATCACTAGTGTCTCAAAGGGCTGCACAAACCACTACGACATCCTCGGTAGGCCCACATAAGGGCAAGGAAAACTCACACCCAGTGGGACGTCGGTGACAATGATGACTATGAGAACCTTGGAGAGGAGGAAAGCAATGGATGTCGAGCGGGTCTAACATGATACTGTGAAAGTTCAATCCACAATGGATACAACACAGTCGCGAGAGTCCAGTCCAAAGCGGATCCAACACAGCAGCGAGAGTCCCGTTCACAGCGGAGCCAGCAGGAAACCATCCCAAGCGGAGGCGGATCAGCAGCGCAGAGATGTCCCCAGCCGATACACGGGCGAGCGGTACATCCTGGGTCCCGACTCTGGACAGCCAGTACGTCATCCATGGCCACCGGATCGGACCGGACCCCCTCCACAAGGGAGAGTGGAACATAGGAGAAAAACAAAAGAAACGGCAGATCAACTGGTCTAAAAAGGGAGTCTATTTAAAGGTTGTGAGTTCAAACCCCGGCCGAGTCATACCAAAGACTATACAAATGGTAGCCATTACCTCCCTGCTTGGCACTCAGCATCAAGGATTGAAATTGGGGGTTAAATCACCAAAAATGCTTCCCGGGCGTGGCTACTGCTGCTGCTCACTGCTCCCCTCACTTATCAGGGGGTGAACAAGGGGATGGGTCAAATGCAGAGTACATATTTCACCACAGCTAGTGTGTGTGTGTGAGACAATCATTGCTACTTTAACTTCAAGAGGTAGTCACCTGAAATGGTTTTCACGTCACAGGTGTGCTTGAAGATCATGGAGAGAATGCCAAGAGTGTGCAAAGCAGTCATCGGTGCAAAGGGTGGCTATTTTAAAGAATTAAAGTTAATTAAACTAATTAGAATATAAAACATGTTTTCAGTTTTTTGTTTTTTTTGATTGATTGAGACTTGTATTAGTAGATTGCAAGTACTTAACTCCACATGTGTTCATTGATAGTTTTGATGTGACTATCTACAATGTGAATAGTCATGGAAATAAAGAGAACCCATTGAATGAGGAGAAGGTGTGTCCAGACGTTTGGCCGTACTGTACATTTGTTAAAAAAATGGCATTTAATGGCTCGTGACATAAGATGTGGTGACTCACTTAGCAGGAAGTAAGAAGCAAATGACCCAAGAAACTTAATGATTTCGTAGTAAGAAATTTATTTTGCAATAGTTACCATGAAGAAAACATAGAAATGTGACTGTACACACATCACACAGGCTTCATTCTAAATGAAGCTGATAAAAAAAAGAAGCAAACTAGAAAAACGTGTTTTAGAAAATAAGACATCTTCTAGGCAGAGATGAAGATGATGAAGATGATGATGATGAAGGACAACACTGCTTAACCTCTTTGGTTCTTGAACGCAGTTCTATCAAAAATAACTTTCAAATGAGTTTCCCCGCGTTGGAGGCCTTGCCGCTCTTCAGTGCAAATATCCCCGGCCCGCCCCCTGAGGCGAAAGTGGCAGGTGGGGGCGGGGCTGAGCAGAGGTGGCAAGAGGAAGAAGAAGATGGCAAGGAGAGCCCCTCCCACTACTCACGAAGGAGAGCCCCTCCCACTACTCACGAAGCATGCATTTCAAGTATTGCTGATAGTTGCTCGCTTGTCTGCTGTGTGCCTCGTACTTTATTTTGCATAGCTCATGCGGCACTTATGTCTTTGATCGCTGAGGCGCCACCTAGTGCTCACGGAAGGCATTTCAATCTGCAAGTGCTGTTCAGTTGCGACATTGTCGTCGGAGTCTGTGATTCTACCGCGAGATTGGCTGCCGGCCTCTCGACCAAGGACGAAGCTCCGCTCCCAGCACAAAACCACGCAAGTCCATCCACAAACATAAATATATGTACAGGCTTATATGCGATTGCATGGTGGGAATGTGGCCAGGATGGCGTACTTGTCGTCCACACGGTTGGTCGTCCACACGGTTGGTCGTCCACACGGTTGGTCGTCCACACGGTTGGTCGTCCACACGGTTGGTCGTCCACACGGTTGGTCGTCCACACGGTTGGTCGTCCACACGGTTGGTCGTCCACAGGGTTGGTCGTCCACACGGTTGGTCGTCCACACGGTTGGTCGTCCACACGGTCACTCCGTCAGCTCCACGACCGCCTGAGAAGGTCAAGCACAGCCGCACTCCTCTACAATCATGTTGGGGACGTCCCGCTTGACGATGTTGTACTCGTCATCAAAATAGAGCATGGACATGGTGCTTAGTCTGGTCGGGATGCAGCAGGAGTTCATAGAGCCGGGGCTCATCCCGCGCATGCGGTACTGGTTCACCACGGCCGTGTGAAAGGACGACGCCGAGCTGGGCACACCTGCCATGTAGGCGGGGCAGTTCCCTTCGCAGTAGTTCCCAAAGTAACCCGAGGGTGCAATGATCCAGTCGTTCCAGCCTATGAGTCGAAAGTCGATGTAGAACTGCTGGCGGCAGCACAGGCTGCTGCTGCCGTCGCATTCCAGTCCTCTCTTCCGAATGCGGTGCTTGGCGTCCACCTGCCGGGCCTGAACCACCAGGAAGGGCCGGTGCGACTCGTCATTGCGGTTCAGGAGTACGGGCGTGACGGCGCCGGCCTCACAGCCCTCGCAGCGCACGTCCAGGTTTTGACGGCGGTCGCCCTGCTCAAACACTAACCGCACAGCTTCAGTCAACATGAAGGTGTGCCACCCGCTCCGCTTCAGCTCCACCTGCTTCTCCACCAGGTTCCACTTGCTGCTAAGGCCCGGTTCCTGGTAGTACACTTTCACTGCCACCTTGCGCCTGGACCGCACCTCCAGAGGCTGAGCTTGCAGCTTAAAGTAGAGCCAGAGGGTCGCCTGCGTCACGTGGAGGTTCTGGTTCCCCTCGCTGGAGATCAGAAAGAACAAACTGGACTTGGAGGTCACCAGATCATCTGTGAACACAAGCATGTTGATGAGAAGCATGACAACACAAGTGGAGGTACTGGTCATTCATGCAAGGATGCAGCTTTGCTCACTTGCTAACGAGCCTGATAGAACATTGACCACTGCGCAGAAACTTGGTTTTAACCTTGAAAACTACACTAAGGTCAGTCGTCAGTGGACACTCGCTGACACACGAGCATGCTGATTGACAGCTGTCAGGTGGAGCTGATTAGAGTGTTCCTTCAGGCGGGAATCTGGGGAATTCTAATTGGAGAGGATTGAGAATTGAGATAGGTTGGGGGGGTCTTTGCACTGCTGACCTGTCTCTGCTTGGGATGGTTTTCTGCTGGCCCCACTATGGACTGGACTCTCACTATTATGTTAGATCCACTATGGACTGGACTGGACTCTCACACTATTATGTTAGATCCACTATGGACTGGACTCTCACACTATTATGTTAGATCCACTATGGACTGGACTCTCACTATTATGTTAGATCCACTATGGACTGGACTCTCACTATTATGTTAGATCCACTATGGACTGGACTCTCACTATTATGTTAGATCCACTATGGACTGGACTCTCACTATTATGTTAGATCCACTATGGACTGGACTCTCACTATTATGTTAGATCCACTATGGACTGGACTCTCACTATTATGTTAGATCCACTATGGACTGGACTCTCACTATTATGTTAGATCCACTATGGACTGGACTCTCACACTATTATGTTAGATCCACTATGGACTGGACTCTCACTATTATGTTAGATCCACTATGGACTGGACTCTCACTATTATGTTAGATCCACTATGGACTGGACTCTCACACTATTATGTTAGATCCACTATGGACTGGACTCTCACTATTATGTTAGATCCACTATGGACTGGACTCTCACACTATTATGTTAGATCCACTATGGACTGGACTCTCACACTATTATGTTAGATCCACTATGGACTGGACTCTCACTATTATGTTAGATCCACTATGGACTGGACTGGACTCTCTCACTATTATGTTAGATCCACTATGGACTGGACTCTCACACTATTATGTTAGATCCACTATGGACTGGACTCTCTCACTATTATGTTAGATCCACCATGGACTAGACTCTCCCACTATTATGTTAGATCCACTATGGACTGGACTCTCACACTATTATGTTAGATCCACTATGGACTGGACTCTCACTATTATGTTAGATCCACTATGGACTGGACTCTCACACTATTATGTTAGATCCACTATGGACTGGACTCTCACTATTATGTTAGATCCACTATGGACTGGACTCTCACACTATTATGTTAGATCCACTATGGACTGGACTCTCACACTACTATGTTAGATCCACTATGGACTGGACTCTCACTATTATGCTAGATTCACTCTCCAAGGTTTCTCATTGTCCCATTGGGTTGAGTTTTTTCCTTGCTTTGATGTGGGATCTGAGCTAAGGATGTCGTGACTTGTGCAGCCCTTTGAGACACTGGTGATTTCGGGCTATATAAGTAAACTTTGATTGGTTGATTGAGAAGGTCAGTCAAAACTCAAGACAAAGGGCCCAGTTGAACTTGAAACCTTGCACTGCAAATGATGCCCCTCTTCAGTCGCATGTTTTACACACACACACACACACACACACACATACACACACACACACACACACACACATACACACACACACACACACACACACACACACACACACACACACACACACACACAGGTGCAAGAGTGCACTCACATATTGGTAAGACACAAAGAGTGTGGAAGCCCCCATGGGGTCAAAGAGCAACATGAAGCTGTAGTCAGGTAGTCAGGTAGTCAGGTAGGCAGGTAGTCAGGTAGTCAGGTAGTCAGGTAGTCAGGTAGTCATGTAGTCAGGTAGTCAGGTAGTCAGGTAGGCAGGTAGTCAGGTAGTCAGGTAGGCAGGTAGTCAGGTAGTCAGGTAGTCAGGTAGTCAGGTAGGCAGGTAGTCAGGTAGTCAGGTAGGCAGGTAGTCATGTAGTCATGTAGTCAGGTAGTCAGGTAGTCAGGTAGTCAGGTAGGCAGGTAGTCAGGTAGTCAGGTAGGCAGGTAGTCATGTAGTCATGTAGTCAGGTAGTCAGGTAGTCAGGTAGGCAGGTAGTCAGGTAGTCAGGTAGGCAGGTAGTCAGGTAGTCATGTAGTCAGGTAGTCAGGTAGTCAGGTAGGCAGGTAGTCAGGTAGTCAGGTAGGCAGGTAGTCAGGTAGTCAGGTAGTCAGGTAGTCAGGTAGGCAGGTAGTCAGGTAGTCAGGTAGGCAGGTAGTCATGTAGTCATGTAGTCAGGTAGTCAGGTAGTCAGGTAGTCAGGTAGGCAGGTAGTCAGGTAGTCAGGTAGGCAGGTAGTCATGTAGTCATGTAGTCAGGTAGTCAGGTAGTCAGGTAGGCAGGTAGTCAGGTAGTCAGGTAGGCAGGTAGTCATGTAGTCATGTAGTCAGGTGATGTGGACAGCAGATGTTTCTGAGCACAGGAGAAACACCGTTGATCATTTACTGCCTTGTCCTTAACAGTTGAAGCACCGAGGCAGTAAATGATCAACGGTGTTTCTCCTCTGTGTGTGTGTGTGTGTGTGTGTGTGTGTGTGTGTGTGTGTGTGTGTGTGTGTGTGTGTGTGTGCCTTGCAAGCAGGCCATAAAGCAGCCATCTCTGCAGCAAGGTGCCCACTAAGTGCAGACACATGTGAAAATAAGACCATCAGTTCTAATAGTTTTGAAGGTGAAGACTTCAGCAGAGTCCAACACACCTGCTTCACAACAAGGGCTTTAATCCCAGCAAATATGTCAGCTTTTTCAGAGTCTCCTTCTTTTAACTACAACTGATTGACAAGACACCAAACACCTCGCCCCCTCCTTCATCCATGCCACCTGCTGCCCTGTAACGCTGGTGCCAGGAACACTAATGCACAAGCTCTTCTGCCATACTATGTCATCTAATTACTTACTATGGCCAATCTAGTTAGTTACTATGGCCATCTAATTACTTACTATGCGCATCTAATTACTTACTATGGCCAATCTAGTTAGTCACTATGCGCATCTAATTACTTACTATGCTCATCTAATTAGTTACTATGGTCAATCTAGTTAGTTACTATGCTCATCTAATTACTTACTATGGCCATCTAATTAGTTACTATGCGCATCTAATTACTTACTATGTCATCTAATTAGTTACTATGCGCATCTAATTAGTTACTATGGTCAATCTAGTTAGTTACTATGCTCATCTAATTACTTCCTATGGCCATCTAATTAGTTATGATGTTCATCTAGTTAGTTACTATGCTCATCTAATTACTTACTATATTCATCTAATTAGTTACTATATTCATCTAATTAGTTACTATATTCATCTAATTAGTTACTATGGCATCTAAATAATTACATTGATAATCTAATTAGTTACTATGGTCATGTAATGAGTTACTATGGTGATGTAATGAGTTACTATGGTAATGTGAGTCACAGCAGCTCAGACGAGGCACCAAGCAGTGTGGGTGGGGAGTGTTTCCACAGAGTGTTTCCAGAGCCTGAAATGTGGGTGTCAGTGACAGACGTGGAAGGAGATTTTCACAAGTAAATTCTAAAGCTTAGTGATATATGACATATATCAGATTGTAGGTGTGGGTTGTTTACCTTTCATGTTCATATTTCACTGTGTTTGTTGTGTTTCGCTTGATTGTAAAATATGTGGACGGAGAGGGGGTGTGATGTTCATATGTTGTCAATATTCAGTGTTTTATCCTCCATAGTTAATATTGTAAATCAAACATTCATTATTTTCATGTACATTCTGGCTGTCTCATTAGTCAGTAAAAAAATATTTCAATTCCATTCCGTTTTTTAAGGCGGTCTGTCAATGTTTTTAGCCTTCAATTAAACATTATTGTGAGGTTTTGTATTTGTGTTCCTAAAAATTGGACCCAAGCACACATACTGTACATAAAATGTTCACAGTATATATATATATATATGTTTGTATGTACGTATGTATGTATGTATGTATGTATGTATGTATGTATGTATGTATGTATGTAAGACATACCAGCCCCCAGACACATTGTTTTCTCTAAATTTAGACCCCCGAGTCAAAATAATTGCCCATGCCTGCCCTAGGTGATACCACCTTGGGCAATTGAGGAAACAAGTAGATCAGGTGTGATGTACTCTCTCTGTCGCCACTTTACTACTTTCCTAAAGCTCCGAGCGGGTCGCAAACCCTTTATGAGCGTGCTGACTACTGAGCTAAAAGTCAGGTGTTTTTTGCACATACCACAGGGTTTAGAGGGCCTGGTCATGTGACCACCCCTCATTTGTTCCACTGCCTGTTGGCCAGTCAGTCGCTGCCTTTGGGATCCTCTAAAGTGCTGTTGAGATATTTTCTACAAGCAATTTTCCTTCTTTCAAACAAGCCACTTGTAACGTTTACCCACAGGTGAGGTCAGCACATACCTCCATACGTTGTGGAGGTTCTCCAAAAACCTCTGCACGAGTTTGCCATTCTTATGTCCACTATAGCGGGACTTGATGTCCAAATGAAAACAAGTCCACAGTGCGACCACAAGACCAAAGATGCTCTGAAGAATTAGACGCAGGAAGCACAGAGGCTGGCTAACAAATCTGACAGTCCGAGAACAAAATACAAAAGGATTTACCCAAAACTACATTTATTTGGGGCAGCATTTGTAGGTTAGTTGAAAAATTTTACCCAAAAGTACATTTATTTGGTGAGGTTAGTTGAAGGATTTACCCAAAACTACATTTATTTGGGGCAGCATGGCCAGATTGGTAGAGTTCCAGGTTCAATTTGCACTTAAATATTATTGAAAGTGTATTTAAGAAATGTTTTTATTCTTAATTTAGTGGATGGATGGATAGTCAAAATGCATTATTGTTTTAGTATTGCATAATCGTATTTAAACGTGTCTTCCTTTACAGTTTATTTGATCAGTATTTATTTTAGTAATCAGCTTGACTGAAGCCTTGATAATAATCTTTGTGATTCACACGTGCTTTTATAGCATTTGACAAAGTTGTTCAAATGTAAATAGGTTAGATTTATCATGAATTGATGAAGGTGGACCCCGACTTAAACAAGTTGAAAAACTTATTGGGGTGTTACTATTTAGTGGTCAATTGTACGAAATATGTACTGTACTGTGCAATCTACTAATAAAAGTTTCAATCAATCAGTCATTCAATCAATCAGATATAATTATTGAATACGATTAAAACCAAGAGTAAGATTACTAATTCAGTGTTGATATTTGTAGTGTAAATGTGAAGAACCACTGATGTAGGAATGAAGTCTTCTAGTTGCAGATTAAAAATGATCATTTGACCCCTAAAGTATATACAGTACAACATTGTGACATATTCAGAGGTTTTAGCCCCTTCACAACATTTTTCACGTAAAAATTGCAGCCAAATCCTTTTTTGTTTTTTAATATGCGGCCCTCAGTTTTAGTTTTATTTATGTTATTGGAGGATTTAAATGATTATTTTGTTTAACTTGCGTGTCACATGAAAAAAACAAAAAGTATTGTTTTCAAACATCCTTTCCATTGGGGCCGGGGTACCATTTATGACTGTCATTAAAGTACAGATTGGATGAGAAGTAAGTAAGACCCGCACGAGTCATTTAGTGCGATGCTCAAACCACAACAATGTTCCTCTTTTTACTTCAAATGCAAAAGCACAACTCTTCATCAAAAGTCCGCCGGGCAGTCAAATGGCAAAAAGAGATAAAAGGCTGGGAAAAAAAGGGGAAACTTTTATGGGCTTCATGGCACGTTTTACTTGACAGGGGGGTCAAACTGCTTCTCATTGGGGGCCACATCACAGTTATGACTGCCCTCAGAGGGCCACTTGTAACAGTGAATACATTTTCAATTGCTTCATTACACAATTATTTTTTGTGAGATATTTTTTACGTACACTGTAAGAAAAACATGTCCATTTTAGATCAGGATGTCAAACATGAGGCCCGCAAACAGGTTTTATTCGGCCCACAGGATGAGTTTGCTACGTATAAAAGGAGCTGAAATTTTGGAATGAAATAAACTGCAGTTCTAAATGTGTCCACTAGATGTCACAGTAGCAATTATTTGTATCTTAGTAGATGATTCTACATATATAAAAAATTAAAAAAATGAACACATGATGTAAGTGCACCAGTTGAGGAGGATGATCAAACTACATCAATATTATCCTGTAATGTACTACTAATAATAATAATACATTTTATTTGGTGTAGCGCTTTTCAGAGTACTCAAGGACGATTTATAGGACAAAAAATTAAAATATAAAACAGTTCAAAGTAATATTATAAAATACAAGAAATATAAAAGCAGTACATTGTAAAATATGTAATAAATTGTTTTTCATCCCATTTTTTTATCTTGATTGATTGAAAATGAACACTAATGAGTTGACTGATGAACATTATCACATCATTTGTTCAGAAAGTATAAGCAAGGACAAATAAAGATAGGATATTACTAATCATGACATGAAAGTGTGAAAAAAACAGACATAATAATGATTTGTACATTTTCAGAATGTGCTCCTTGTAGTTTTAAACAAAGAAAACAATCTGAAGTTGTTTTTATTTTGAAGTTATCGTGCTGTCATTTTACCTGAGTAGATTTTTCTCCCCGATCTAAAAGGAGTTTGACATCCTTGTTTTACCTTCAAGTGTAGCTGCTGTAAAATGTAGCATGTTTTCTACCATGTGTACCCTCCCTCCAGCCATCCATTTTATACCGCGTTTCCCTACTGTAAATGTAATTGGGAAAACAGTAGCACTGTTTTACTGTCAAATCTACAGCCATTGTTTTGGTTGTAAATGTAAAAGCAATGTTACATTTTTTTTTTTTTTTTTACGGTAACATTCCAGTAGTTTTTTTTATTACAAAATAATGTTGACTTTGTACAATTTGATGGATAAGTTGCTTAAGTCGAGTACTTATTTTGACGTTTGGGATGTGTGACGATCAAATATCTGTTAGATTTAAATATATAAAATGCATATGAATAAAATGACCACGAATTGACTTAAATAAGTTGAAAAACTTAGAGGGGTGTTAGCATTTAGTGGTCAATTGTTCTGAACTGTAAACGTCTCCATTAATCAATAATTATATAGCACTTTTCTCTAGTGATTCAAAGCACTTTTGCACAGTGAAAGCCAATATAAGTTGCATTTAAAGCAGTGGGGGTCAAGTGTCTTGCCCGAGGACACAACGGCAGTGACTAGGTTGGCGGAAGCGGGGATCGAACCCGGAACCCTGGAGTTGCCGGCCCGGCCGCGGTAGAAACCGAGCTATACCGCCCCATGCACTTCCTTCCACCAGCACACCTGAGCAGGTGAACAAACAAGACGGAGCCGAGGATGACCTTTTTCTGCGAAGCTGATGATCTCGGAGCTCTCCTCCAGGACATCGTTGGCCATGGGGTGTCCGTCCAAGTCGGGGATGTCCACCCCGCCGTCCTCCCGCAGCTTCCCGGCGTGCAGCTTCCGCAGCGCCGTCACCATGGCAGCCTTGGGCAGCGGGTGCGTGATGTTGGGCCGCCGCCGCATCTGCAGCCTGCTGAGGATGTGCCTCTTCACCGCCTCCACGAAGTCCGCGTCCAGCCGCCCGGACTGCGCGTCCTGCGGGGGACTGACGCCGCAGGACGCGCAGTTCTCCCGGCTGGATGCTGGGCGCCCCGCGGCCTCGGTGGAGCCGCCCGGTGTCGGAGTGACGCGGCCGCTGAGCACGCACAGCACGCACAGCAACAGCAGAGTCAGGCGCAGGAGCCAACAAGTCATCTTCGACTTTCGGAGGAAGAAATGCAACTTTGTCACAGCCAAGTCCAAAGTGATGGAGAACATTCCAATCACATCTTGTCGTCCTGCCTGCGCTCACTCCGCGTCTGGCGTCCTCATCCTCATCATCATCCTCCTCCTCCTCGTCTTCTTCTTCTTCTTCTTCTTCTTCCTCTTCGTCCTCGCGTCCACCAGTCCGCTGCACGAAGGCGCGCAGGTGTGTCCATGCTGGCGCGTGCGCGTCCTGCCGCCGCGCCAAGTCCTTGGAGACGCGCGTGGGAGGAGTCAGGCGTGGAAGGGGCGGGGTCAAGGAAGACTTGAACGAGCAGAGCTTTTCACTGAGGGCCACATGGCACTTATGTGTGGCCCCACAGCAGCCAATACTCCATCCAATCCATTTTATACCGCTTGTTCCCTTTTGGGGCCGCGGGGGACGCTGGTGCCTATCTCAGCTACAATCGGGCGGAAGGCGGGGTACACCCTGGACAAGTTGCTACCTCATCGCAGACAGTCAGTACTAGTTTTATGCATTTCATTAGTAGATTTTCTTTAATCGACTTTAAAAATATGGTAAGTTGCAATCATGTGAAGTGAATTATATTTTATATAGCGCTTTTCTCTAGTGACTCAAAGCACTTTACATAGTGAAACCCAATGTATTAAAATTAATCATATTCGCAGACGACACTAATATTTTCTGTTCTAACGATAATTATACAAATTTTGTATCCACCCCAAATAATGAAGTTGCAAAATTAAAAACATGGTTGGATATAAACAAATTATCCCTTAATTTAAAGAAAACAAGAGTCTCTTGTTGTGTTTGCATGGCTCAAAATAAACCGTTCAATCATTCATTATTTAATACATATAATGTTTTAGTTGCTTAAGAGATATTCCTGACTCTGAATTTGTTCATTGCTATTTTTATGTTTTTGTGCATTATTTGTTGCCGTAATTATTAAACAGGTTACTCATCAGTTACTCAGTACTTGAGTAGTTTTCTCACAACATACTTTTTAGTTTTACTGGGGCGGCATAGCTCGGTTGGTAGAGCGGCCGTGCCAGCAATTTGAGGGTTGCAGGTTCGATTCCCGCTTCCGCCATCCTAGTCACTGCCATTGTGTCCTTGGGCAAGACACTTTACCCACCTGCTCCCAGTGCCACCCACACTGGTTTGAATGTAACTTAGATATTGGGTTTCACTATGTAAAGCGCTTTGAGTCACTAGAGAAAAGCGCTATATAAATATAATTCACTTCACTTCACTTCAATATCTAAGTTTCATTCAAAGCAGTGTGGGTGGCACTGGGAGCAGGTGGGTCAAGTGTCTTGCCCAAGGACACAACGCCAGTGACTAGGATGGCGGAAGTGGGAATCGAACCTGCAACCCTCAAGTTGCTGGCATGGCCGCTCTACCAACCGAGCTATGCCGCCTCTGTCAGCTCAAAATGTAAATCCTTGTACTTGTCTACCACTTTTCTACTCCTTTTTTTAAAGGAGCCCAAAGCGCTTTGACAGTATTTCCACATTCACACATTCACACACACACACACACACATTCACACACACATTCACACACACATTCACACATTCACACACACATTCACACACACATTCACACACACTTTCACACACACATTCACACACACATTCACACACACATTCACACACACATTCACACATTCACACACACATTCACACACACATTCACACACACACACACACACATTCACACACACATTCACACACACATTCACACACACATTCACACACACATTCACACACACATTCACACACACATTCACACACACATTCACACACACACATTCACACACACATTCACACACACATTCACACACACATTCACACACACATTCACTCACACATTCACTCACACATTCACTCACACATTCACACACACATTCACACATACATTCACACATTCACACACACATTCACACACACATTCACACACACATTCACTCACACATTCACTCACACATTCACTCACACATTCACACACACATTCACACATACATTCACACATTCACACACACATTCACACACACATTCACACACACATTCACACACACATTCACACACACATTCACTCACACATTCACTCACACATTCACACACACATTCACACATACATTCACACATTCACACACACATTCACACACACATTCACACATTTCCACATTCACACATTCACACACACATTTCCACATTCACACATTCACACACACATTCACACACACATTCACCCATTCACACACATTCACACACTCATTCACAGACACATTCACACACACATTCACCCATTCACACACACATTCACACACTCATTCACACACACATTCACACACACACATTCACACACACATTCACACACACATTCACACACACATTCACATACACACACATTCACACACACATTCACACACACATTCACACACACATTCCCACACACATTCACACACCCATTCACACACACATTCACACACACACACACACATTCACTCACACATTCACTCACACATTCACTCACACATTCACACACACATTCACACATACATTCACACACTCACACACACATTCACACACACATTCACACACACATTCACTCACACATTCACTCACACATTCACACACACATTCACACATTCACACACACATTCACACACACATTCACACACACATTCACTCACACATTCACTCACACATTCACTCACACATTCAGACACACATTCACACATACATTCACACATTCACACACACATTCACACATTTCCACATTCACACATTCACACACACATTTCCACATTCACACATTCACACACACATTCACACATTCACACACACATTCACACACACATTCACACACACATTCACCCATTCACACACACATTCACACACTCATTCACACACACATTCACACACACACATTCACACACACACACACACACACACATTCACACACACATTCACACACACACACATTCACACACACATTCACACACACATTCACACACACATTCACACACACATTCACACACTCATTCACACACCCATTACACACACATTCCCACACACATTCACACACACATTCACACACACATTCCCACACACATTCACACACCCATTCACACACACATTCACACACACATTCACACACACACACATTCACACACACATTCACTCACCCATTCACACACACATTCACACACAAATTCACACACACATTCACACACACACATTCACACACACATTCACACACACTTTCACACACACATTCACACACACTTTCACACACACATTCACACACACATTCACACACACATTCACACACACATTCACACACACATTCACACACACATTCACACACACATTCACACACTGATGGCGGGAGCTGCCATGCAAGCGCTAACCAGAACCCATCAGCTAGTGTCTTGCTCAAGGACACAATGGACGTGGCTAGGAGGGTAGAAGGTGGGGATTGAACCAGGAACCCTCATATTGCTGGCACAGCCACTCTACCAACTTGGCCACACTGTCCCTGTGGTGTATATTACTGTTGATGGAAAACAGGGCTGCTGTTTTTGTGGCTTAAAAAAGGCAGCTCACTTGCCAGAATTGTACTTTTTATTTGTTATTAAAACTGCAATTTTACAGCAAAATTTGTTGTAAAAGTGTGTTGTTTTTTTACCACAAATCAAAGAGTGTATTTTTCAGCCAAAACACAAACACAGTTTATTACAGTAAAGAGAAAAGTGATAGAAAAATGCTACGGAGCCCCTAAAGGGACATGAAGGAAAACATTTTTTTTAGATAAGTATCTTGTGCTCACGTAAAAACATCTCGTGCGCATGAGAAACTTTTACATGAACACGAGATAGTTTTGTCGTGCTCACAAGATAGTTTCTAGTGCGCACAAGGTACATATCTAAAAAAAATAATAATCCCCCATGTCCCTTTGGGGCTCCTGTAAAATGCTGTAAAAACCACAGAACATTTCACAATTTATTACTACTTTTATGTTGCACCACTTGATGGATAACTTGCTTTGAAAGCATTATTATTAGTATTTATTTCTATATTAAAAATGGTTTGATTGATCATATATTTTTGCATAATATTGAAGTTAACCTAATTTACTATAACATGGAGTACATTTTTTTTCTCCCAAAGAAGAAAGAATACATTTAGTAAGAGAAGTTACAGTATTTTGTTGATAGACATCGTTTGCAGGGTCAAATAAAATGAAGTGGCGGGCTCAACAGAAAAAAGTTGTTAAATACATTTTTAAAAAACTCTCCTAAAGTTTGCTGCTGTGTTAAGCCTTTGTCGCCGGGTGAGTGGAGTCCAGTCATGGAAGACGTCGCAATGAGCCTTTTGTCTACGTTGGTATGAACTTCAAAACAACTGCAGAAGTTTGTTTATGATTTATTGACTTGAGTTGTTCCAGATACTTAAACATGGAATTGGTGTGTGAGTTATTGTTGTAGCTTGTATGCTACCATGTTTAGCATCAATAAAAACTACAATCAGTTAGATGAAAAGAATCTCCTGGGCTGGGCCGCATCTTCCACAGCAACAACATCTCTGAGGGCCAATTCTGGCACGATAATGACAATAAGCTGACCTTCAGAGTTCACTTTAAAACTTGAAAAAGTCTAACATTTTTGCAGCAAATTCCAAATCCTAAAGAACTGAAGCCCTGCTGCTGTTTGAGGATCCTGCAAACTTGCAGAAGTGCTAATGTGTTGGCATCCGTAAGTCTTGGAAGACAATGGATTGGCGGCCCTTGGATGTGATTTAGTTGGTCATGCAGCGTCTGCTGTGGCTGCACACGCCCACACGGGAGGGACAGTCTCTGGTGCATTTGGTGCATTTGGAGGCGGAGTCAGCTACAGGAAGTAGTTGCTTGCTCTTTCTCTGAGTTTGCTTCTCATCTGCAAGCTGGCGGAGTTTTGCCTCGCCTGCTTTCAGTCCAGTGTTGACGCTGGATCTGTCCTGGGCAAGTTCTTCCCAGGTGTTCAGGTGCATGTCGAGCACTTTCAGGTCACGCCTGCAGCCATGCTTGAAGCGGAAATGTGGCCGTCCCGTTGTCCTCGTAGAGGATGTCTTTGGGGATCCGGCCATGGTCCCTTGGACGCACATGACCCAGCCATCGAAGGCGACGCTGACGGAGGAGAGTGACCATGCCGGGAATCTTAGCTTGCATCAGCACCTCCTGTTTGTCACACCATCACTCCAAATAATCCCGAGTATGCGACGCAGGCAGCGCCTGTGAAAGACACTTACTTAGCCTCTTCTCCTGCGAGGACTACAGAGTCCAGGATTCACTGGCGTACAAGAGAGTACTTTGCACGCAGGCACGATACACAATGATCTTGGGGTTTATTGTCAGCATGCTGTTGAGACAACCTGGCCAAGGTTGTGGATGCCTGGTTGATCTTCTTGTTGATCTCTGCTTCCTGTGAGAGGTTGTCAGTGATGGTGGAGCCAAGGTATGTGAACTGGCTGACCACCTGTAGTTGATAGTCGTTGATGGTGATACAGGGTGCTTCAGCATCTTGGACCATCACATTTGTCTTCTTCAGACTGATAATCAGGCTTAACTGGTCACATGTCCTTGCAAAGTCGTCCATCAGGCTCTGTAGCTCTTCTTCTGTGTGGGTGGCCAGGGCAGCCTCATCTGCAAAAAGCATGTCACTGATGGTTGCCTCCCGGACTTTGTTCTTTGCTTTTAGGCCAGCCAGGTAGAACAGTCTGTCTGACCCAGTGTGGAAGTAAACACCCTCGGTCGACGATCTGAAGGCGTGCTTCAGCAGAACGGCAAAGAAGATGTCGAAGAAAGTGGGAGCGAGGACACAGCCTGGCTTGACGACACTGCAGATGTCAAAGGTGTTTGATGTCAGTGCAAATGTTGAGATTGTGGCCTCTTAAAGGTCATTTGTGTGTGGCATCTGTGGATCTGGAACATGCAGGCAGTTACATATCTACAGTTTGTCATTACATTACGGACGAAAAGGAGTATGAAGAAGCAGAGCTAACATAATAGTGAAGTCCAGTCCATAGTGGATCTAACATAATAGTGAGAGTCCAGTCCATAGTGGATCTAACATAATAGTGTGAGAGTCCAGTCCATAGTGGATCTAACATAATAGTGTGAGAGTCCAGTCCATAGTGGATCTAACATAATAATGAGAGTCCAGTCCATAGTGGATCTAACATAATAGTGTGAGACTCCAGTCCATAGTGGATCTAACATAATAGTGAGAGTCCAGTCCATAGTGGATCTAACATAATAGTGAGAGTCCAGTCCATAGTGGATCTAACATAATAGTGTGAGAGTCCAGTCCATAGTGGATCTAACATAATAGTGAGAGTCCAGTCCATAGTGGATCTAACATAATAGTGTGAGAGTCCAGTCCATAGTGGATCTAACATAATAGTGTGAGAGTCCAGTCCATAGTGGATCTAACATAATAGTGTGAGAGTCCAGTCCACAGTGGGGCCAGCAGGAGATCATCTTGAGTGGACACAGGTCAGCAGTGCAGAGACGTCATCAACTGATACACAGATGAGTGGTCCACCCTGGATCCTTACTTTAAACAGCTAGCGCTTCATCTGTGGTCACCTAATAACTTCTCCAGAGGGGGGCAGTGCAGAAAAGAGACGGCAAATCAACTGGTCTAAAAGGGGTGTCTATTTAAAGGCTAGAGTATACAAATGAGTTTTAAGATGGGACTTAAATGCTTCTACTGAGGTAGCATCTCTAACTGAACTAACGAAAAGTCAGCATGTGTGATGGTATGGGGGTGTATTAGTGGCCAAGGCATGGCTAACTTACACATCTGTGAAGGCACCATTAATGCTGAAAGGTACATACAGCTTTTGGAGCAACATATGTTGTCATCCAAGCAACAATATCATGGACGCCCCTGCTTATTTCAGCAAGGTCCTGAAAAATGTCACTTATGTAAAATAAGTATAAAGCTTCTGGAGCACATAAGTAAGTATGGGTAGGGAACCCATGACTCTAGAGCCAGATGTGGCTCTTTTGATGACTGCATCTGGCTCTCAGATAAATCTTAGCTGACATTAGTC
Source organism: Nerophis ophidion (assembly GCF_033978795.1). Lineage (NCBI taxonomy): Eukaryota > Metazoa > Chordata > Actinopteri > Syngnathiformes > Syngnathidae > Nerophis > Nerophis ophidion. The sequence continues at coordinate 1,398,455 of NC_084637.1, read as the reverse complement.
ACTAGAGAAAAGCGCTATATAAATATAATTCACTTCACTTCACTTCACATTGCTTAACATGATAAGTAATGAATAATTCCGCTGGTAATCACAGTGTCAAAAATAAAGTTTAAAATATAAAACATTCTCATGCATTTTAATCCATCCATCTGGTTTCTACCGCACCTGTTCAAGAAGTCGCATTAATGGTAAGAAGTATTATATTTATTATTGGTTGGCTTTAGAATAACAATGTTATTAAAAAGTACAAGAGACTCTTTGTACTCTAAAAATGTTGGTCTTACTTAAAAATGCATGCATTTAGTTGTATTCAGTGTTAAAAAATATTACATGTCTCTCACGGAAATACATTTTGAAATATTTGGCTTCCATGGCTCTCTCAGCCAAAAAGGCTCCTGACCCCCGCTCTACAGTTTTACATTGACCAGGACCAAAAAATAAAACCATTTTGTTGATTTTTCTTTTTACTGAGCATCAATAATAAGGGCAAAGTATTTTGTGTTGTTGTTTGCCACGTGCGTTACAAAAATAACAGTTAAACACACAGCTCATTTGCAACTTTGTGTAAAAAAAAAGAAATTTTAATTAAAATCTTGTTAAAAAAAACCAGGAAAACCCTCTGTCCCGATGTGGTGGTTGTACATGTATTAGTACTTCATTAGTCGTCAATTTTTGTGATGAGGTGGCGACTTGTCCAGGGTGTACACCGCCTTCCGCCCGAATGCCGCTGAGATAGGCTCCAACAACCCCCGCAACCCCAAAAGGGACAAGCGGTAGAAATGGATGGATGGATGGATAGTCTGCAATTTTACATACTTTTGTTTTAGGGATGAATTGCAAGAGTTAAGATGTGGAGTTTGACAACAAAAAGGGTTTGTTGAATGCAGTCTTTATGTGTCCGTTGCTGGGATAGGCTCCAGCACCCCTTGCCACCCTGAGAGGGACAAGCGGGGGGAAATGGATGCATAAATGGTGGAATCCAAGTGAAATAATGTTCAGTAAAGAGTTCCTGACTCAGATCACCGCCGAACAAAGTGGTGCAACAGCGCCATCTTTCTGCGAAACGCAAACACTGCAGGATAGGAAGTGTTTTGATTGATTGATTGATACTTTTATTAGTAGATTGCACAGTACAGTACATATTCCCTACAATTCAGCACTAAATGGTAACACCCGAATAAGTTTTTCAACTTGTTTAAGTCGGGGTCCACGTTAATCAATTTGTCGCCAAATGAGGAAACAATGAGTAATTCTATAGGAAATAAAATGAGGAAACAATGAGTAATTCTATAGGAAATAAAATGAGGACACAATGAGTAATTCTATAGGAAATAAAATGAGGAAACAATGAGTAATTCTATAGGAAATAAAATGAGGACACAATGAGTAATTCTATAGGAAATAAAATGAGGAAACAATGAGTAATTATATAGGAAATAAAATGAGGAAACAATGAGTAATTATATAGATCTGTAACGACCTGCTTGTTCTTGAGTGAGTGATAGGCAGAATTCCCATCTTCGTGAACGTGGCACGCCTGCACAGTGATTGGCAAACAACAACGTTGTTGTTGCCGAAATAAGGGGTGAGGATAGACGTGCGTGTGGAAGGAAGGAGATAAGTTGAGCTGTGTTAGAACAGGTTGCTCAATACAAGTTTAAAAAAGCGTCAGGCTTGGCGTGTGTTCTTCTGGACACAACAATTGCAACAACACTTCCTCCTTCTTCGCCAATCACCTTACAGGCGTGCGACGTTCACAACAATGGGAATTCTGATCATCACTCACTCGATAACACAACAGGCTGAGCAGGTCGTTACAGTTCTTTTACTCACATGTGGTCAAATGTGACATCAAAGCAATAGTGTTGGGTGCGTTGAAAACAAGTGACATATTTTTGGATGCATTATTTACGCGTGACTTTTTAAATTGCATAAATGGATTTCTATGCGAAAATGTGTATGAAAACAAATATTTCAAATGACTGTTATTTTAAATTTCCATTGTGTTCTCCGTATTAGTAGTTATAATTGTATTTATCTAGGGACAAAGCGTTGGGAAAATGGATGGATGGATCAACTTAATTCTATTGATCTAAACTGGAGTTAATGACATGTTTTGTTCTCCATACAACTGTAAAGACGGGGACTCCCGTGACGTCATATCCTGTCAATTTTACTCGAGGAGCCAGAGAAGACGAGGTCTCACTTGGCGTCTTTTTCACAGACATGTGAGGCCGTGAGAAAGTTAACAACCTCATTGAATCTGTCTGAATTTGCGCTCAGTTTAAACGTTAGCACTGTTTTGAAGTTATAAGGGATGTTTCTGAATCTATTTGACCATTAATAGTCAATCTGTCAACAGCGCGTATGAAGCGTCCGCCCTCGCAGTGACGTTTTCGACTGTCGGAGTGAGTCCTCCTGCCCGCACATCCTATCTTTGACTGCCCCCGCCACAAGGTGGAACACACAGTCTGCGGCTAGTCCAAACTTTTGTTTGTCTCACTTCGCCGTCTATGGTGGGCTAACTTTGTAAGGGGCGGAAGTAGTACTCGCAGGTGAGTGGAGTTACTTTCTTGTCACGGGTCCTTACACTCGGCTGTTTGTTGGCTTTGCTGAGCGCCATTACGTCGTTTTAACTTTGTTCCTCCTGAGGGAGAGAAAGCTCGGGCTGGGCTTGTCATGTGAGCTTTACTCGCGGCAGCCAATCATGGAGCTCGGGGGCGTGTCGCACACCTGCGCTCATCCAATCACAGTCGCTCTGTGCTGTGAAGGCGGGAACCTAGAAGAGCAAGTCTGTGTCTTGTCGGAACTTGTCTGATGTCATCTTGACTTAGTGATCAAGTTTGTTGATGTCAGCTTGACTTAGTGATCAAGTTTGTTGATGTCAGCTTGACTTAGTGATCAAGTTTGTTGATGTCAGCTTGACTTAGTGATCAAGTTTGTTGATGTCAGCTTGACTTAGTGATCAAGTTTGTTGATGTCAGCTTGACTTAGTGATCAAGTTTGTTGATGTCAGCTTGACTTAGTGAGCAAGTTTGTTGATGTCAGCTTGACTTAGTGAGCAAGTTTGTTGATGTCAGCTTGACTTAGTGATCAAATTTGTTGATGTCAGCTTGACTTAGTGATCAAGTTTGTTGATGTCAGCTTGACTTAGTGATCAAGTTTGTTGATGTCAGCTTGACTTAGCGATCAAGTTTGTTGATGTCAGCTTGACTTAGTGATCAAATTTGTTGATGTCAGCTTGACTTAGTGATCAAGTTTGTTGATGTCAGCTTGACTTAGTGATCAAGTTTGTTGATGTCAGCTTGACTTAGTGATCAAGTTTGTTGATGTCAGCTTGACTTAGTGATCAAGTTTGTTGATGTCATCTTGACTTAGTGATCAAGTTTGTTGATGTCATCTTGACTTAGTGAGCAAGTTTGTTGATGTCATCTTGACTTAGTGAGCAAGTTTGTTGATGTCAGCTTGACTTAGTGAGCAAGTTTGTTGATGTCAGCTTGACTTAGTGATCAAGTTTGTTGATGTCAGCTTGACTTAGTGAGCAACTTTGTTGATGTCAGCTTGACTTAGTTAGCAAGTTTGTTGATGTCAGCTTGACTTAGTGATCAAGTTTGTTGATGTCAGCTTGACTTAGTGATCAAGTTTGTTGATGTCAGCTTGACTTAGTAATCAAGTTTGTTGATGTCAGCTTGACTTAGTGATCAAGTTTGTTGATGTCAGCTTGACTTAGTGATCAAGTTTGTTGATGTCAGCTTGACTTAGCGATCAAGTTTGTTGATGTCAGCTTGACTTAGTGATCAAATTTGTTGATGTCAGCTTGACTTAGTGATCAAGTTTGTTGATGTCAGCTTGACTTAGTGATCAAGTTTGTTGATGTCAGCTTGACTTAGTGAGCAAGTTTGTTGATGTCAGCTTGACTTAGTGATCAAGTTTGTTGATGTCAGATTGACTTAGTGAGCAAGTTTGTTGATGTCAGCTTGACTTAGTGAGCAAGTTTGTTGATGTCAGCTTGACTTAGTGATCAAGTTTGTTGATGTCAGCTTGACTTAGTGATCAAGTTTGTTGATGTCATCTTGACTTAGTGATCAAGTTTGTTGATGGCATCTTGACTTAGTGAGCAAGTTTGTTGATGTCATCTTGACTTAGTGAGCAAGTTTGTTGATGTCAGCTTGACTTAGTGATCAAGTTTGTTGATGTCAGCTTGACTTAGTGATCAAGTTTGTTGATGTCAGCTTGACTTAGTGATCAAGTTTGTTGATGTCAGCTTGACTTAGTGATCAAGTTTGTTGATGTCAGCTTGACTTAGTGATCAAATTTGTTGATGTCAGCTTGACTTATTGATCAAGTTTGTTGATGTCAGCTTGACTTAGTGATCAAGTTTGTTGATGTCAGCTTGACTTAGCGATCAAGTTTGTTGATGTCAGCTTGACTTAGTGATCAAATTTGTTGATGTCAGCTTGACTTAGTGATCAAGTTTGTTGATGTCAGCTTGACTTAGTGATCAAGTTTGTTGATGTCAGCTTGACTTAGTGATCAAGTTTGTTGATGTCAGCTTGACTTAGTGATCAAGTTTGTTGATGTCATCTTGACTTAGTGATCAAGTTTGTTGATGTCATCTTGACTTAGTGAGCAAGTTTGTTGATGTCATCTTGACTTAGTGAGCAAGTTTGTTGATGTCAGCTTGACTTAGTGAGCAAGTTTGTTGATGTCAGCTTGACTTAGTGATCAAGTTTGTTGATGTCAGCTTGACTTAGTGAGCAAGTTTGTTGATGTCAGCTTGACTTAGTTAGCAAGTTTGTTGATGTCAGCTTGACTTAGTGATCAAGTTTGTTGATGTCAGCTTGACTTAGTGATCAAGTTTGTTGATGTCAGCTTGACTTAGTAATCAAGTTTGTTGATGTCAGCTTGACTTAGTGATCAAGTTTGTTGATGTCAGCTTGACTTAGTGATCAAGTTTGTTGATGTCAGCTTGACTTAGCGATCAAGTTTGTTGATGTCAGCTTGACTTAGTGATCAAATTTGTTGATGTCAGCTTGACTTAGTGATCAAGTTTGTTGATGTCAGCTTGACTTAGTGATCAAGTTTGTTGATGTCAGCTTGACTTAGTGAGCAAGTTTGTTGATGTCAGCTTGACTTAGTGATCAAGTTTGTTGATGTCAGATTGACTTAGTGAGCAAGTTTGTTGATGTCAGCTTGACTTAGTGAGCAAGTTTGTTGATGTCAGCTTGACTTAGTGATCAAGTTTGTTGATGTCAGCTTGACTTAGTGATCAAGTTTGTTGATGTCATCTTGACTTAGTGATCAAGTTTGTTGATGGCATCTTGACTTAGTGAGCAAGTTTGTTGATGTCATCTTGACTTAGTGAGCAAGTTTGTTGATGTCAGCTTGACTTAGTGAGCAAGTTTGTTGATGTCAGCTTGACTTAGTGATCAAGTTTGTTGATGTCAGCTTGACTTAGTGAGCAAGTTTGTTGATGTCAGCTTGACTTAGTTAGCAAGTTTGTTGATGTCAGCTTGACTTAGTAATCAAGTTTGTTGATGTCAGCTTGACTTAGTGATCAAGTTTGTTGATGTCAGCTTGACTTAGTGATCAAGTTTGTTGATGTCAGCTTGACTTAGTGATCAAGTTTGTTGATGTCAGCTTGACTTAGTGATCAAGTTTGTTGATGTCAGCTTGACTTAGTGATCAAGTTTGTTGATGTCATCTTGACTTAGTGATCAAGTTTGTTGATGTCATCTTGACTTAGTGAGCAAGTTTGTTGATGTCATCTTGACTTAGTGAGCAAGTTTGTTGATGTCAGCTTGACTTAGTGAGCAAGTTTGTTGATGTCAGCTTGACTTAGTGATCAAGTTTGTTGATGTCAGCTTGACTTAGTGAGCAAGTTTGTTGATGTCAGCTTGACTTAGTTAGCAAGTTTGTTGATGTCAGCTTGACTTAGTAATCAAGTTTGTTGATGTCAGCTTGACTTAGTGATCAAGTTTGTTGATGTCAGCTTGACTTAGTAATCAAGTTTGTTGATGTCAGCTTGACTTAGTGATCAAGTTTGTTGATGTCAGCTTGACTTAGTGATCAAGTTTGTTGATGTCAGCTTGACTTAGCGATCAAGTTTGTTGATGTCAGCTTGACTTAGTGATCAAATTTGTTGATGTCAGCTTGACTTAGTGATCAAGTTTGTTGATGTCAGCTTGACTTAGTGATCAAGTTTGTTGATGTCAGCTTGACTTAGTGAGCAAGTTTGTTGATGTCAGCTTGACTTAGTGATCAAGTTTGTTGATGTCAGATTGACTTAGTGAGCAAGTTTGTTGATGTCAGCTTGACTTAGTGAGCAAGTTTGTTGATGTCAGCTTGACTTAGTGATCAAGTTTGTTGATGTCAGCTTGACTTAGTGATCAAGTTTGTTGATGTCATCTTGACTTAGTGATCAAGTTTGTTGATGTCATCTTGACTTAGTGAGCAAGTTTGTTGATGTCATCTTGACTTAGTGAGCAAGTTTGTTGATGTCAGCTTGACTTAGTGAGCAAGTTTGTTGATGTCAGCTTGACTTAGTGATCAAGTTTGTTGATGTCAGCTTGACTTAGTGAGCAAGTTTGTTGATGTCAGCTTGACTTAGTTAGCAAGTTTGTTGATGTCAGCTTGACTTAGTAATCAAGTTTGTTGATGTCAGCTTGACTTAGTGATCAAGTTTGTTGATGTCAGCTTGACTTAGTGATCAAGTTTGTTGATGTCAGCTTGACTTAGTGATCAAGTTTGTTGATGTCAGCTTGACTTAGTGAGCAAGTTTGTTGATGTCAGCTTGACTTAGTGAGCAAGTTTGTTGATGTCAGCTTGACTTAGTGATCAAGTTTGTTGATGTCAGCTTGACTTAGTGAGCAAGTTTGTTGATGTCAGCTTGACTTAGTGAGCAAGTTTGTTGATGTCAGCTTGACTTAGTGATCAAGTTTGATGATGTCAGCTTGGCTTAGTGAGGAAGATGCAGACGTGACATGTTGACTTACTTCTTCAAGTTTACTCCACAGCGTGCTCATCAAAAGCATGGCTATGTTCAACAGGGCTCCTGTGCATGCTCTTCACTACTGTGGCATGCTGGGTAATGGAGTTCTTATGTTACCTGGATCATAACATCACAATATATATCTGCCTTAGGCCAGCAAGAAGGCCTTTCCTGTCAACAACTCCTGATCTGATTGGCTATTGCAACTGTCTATCAACTGTATGTGGCCCTTCACTGACAGTGCACACATATTGTTGATTCTGAAGGCAGATTTGGTACAGAATATGTACAGAATATGTACAGAATATGTACTGAATATGTACTGAACTGTGCAATCTACTAATAAAAGTTTCAATCAATCAAAAACAGCATGGCAACATAAGCTGGCTGAATTCTGATTGCATAAAAACTCTATAAACCAAAAACAACAGCACTGGAAGGAACATAGTATGATATCTCCACATTGTGTATGGGGACACATAATTAGCTGCTAGCTCAGTGTTTGTGATGGCCACTAAATGTCATTAATCTGCAATCCTTTTTCACGAAGGATGGTCACATCCCTCGTCTTCTCTGCTCTGTAATGACCTCAACTGCTGTCTGGTGCTTTGTGACCTATCGGTTTTTGCAGGTCTTCAGTGGAAGTTCTGGTCCGCTGGGCTTTTGCAGTCATGACCTCTAGCAAAAACAAGAACCAGACCTCCCTGGCGCTCCATAAAGTCATCATGGTGGGCAGCGGAGGTGTGGGCAAGTCCGCCCTCACGCTGCAGTTCATGTATGACGAGGTGAGTTTGCACCACAAACCCTCATTTTCTCAAAAACGTCTTTTTAAGTGTAGATGAAAGGCCAATACGCATCAAAACGTACCCTATTTTCCGGACCATAGGGCGCACCGGGTCATAAGGCGCACTGCCGATGAGCGAGTTTAATCAGGTCTATTTTCATACCAAAGAGGGTCATATTGTGATTATTTTCTAAATGTAAAAGACTTCCTTGTGGTCTACATAACATGTGATGGTGCTTCTTTGCTCAAAATGTTGCATCGATGATGTTTTACACATCATCTTCAACTCACTTTCTGACAGTCTCTTCAGTTTTGTGGGCAGTCTTATTTACGTGCCTCCACTTGGACAGCGTCTTCTCCCTGTCATCTATGTTGTAGCGTGCAAGGACAGGAGTGGAAGAAGTGTCAAAAGATGGCGCTAACTGTTTTAGTGACATTCAGACTTTACTTCAATCAATAACGTAGCAGCATCTCCTCATCCGTGGCTCACTAGTGCAACAACAACACCCGAAATGTGTCCTGTGACCGGAACTCTCTAATAAGTAAAGTTCCTTGGGTGAATAATGTAAAGTCACTACACCGGTATGTTTTAGTGCTTTCCTGGTGAGTTTACTGACAGATATAAGTAAGAACTTTACACTACTTTATATTAGAAATGACAACAGTGGAGGATGAATGTCACATAACAGAGAAAAAAAAGAAGCTTATCCATTACGTCGGCGGCACAGACTACAAAGGCAGAAGTATGCAAATTTTAGGACTTATGCAGATCCCAAATACAGATTTTTGAGCGCCGTGTTAAATGTTCTACATTTTCGATGGAAACATATTAGGGCTGCAACTCACAACTAATTTGATAATCGATTAATCTGTCAATTATTACTTCGATTAATCGATTGGTAATCGGATAAAAGAGACAATCTACATTTCAATCCAATACTGGCACCATGTTCTTTCAACTTGCCAAATAAAACAAGGCAAATGTTACAAAAATGTTTGTTTTTTTATAAAGTGCACCATAGTCATGAGCAATAGCAATCATTTTGCTTGTGGGAATTTCATAGCTGGCTACAACCTTTTCCAACCTCTCTGCAAGGTTGGATGCTGAATGTCTGTCCTCTGGTGGCATGGTGGTAAGGCAGACTGACTTCATCTTTCATCGCTCTCCAATGTAGTGGCATGTATTGCCAAGGTGGTTACACCTGTCCACACTTCAGTAGTGAGAGCAAGTTTGCGCTGTGTGGCTTTTATGTCAGTCTACACTGCTTGGAATGTCTGCTCGTACTTCCTCTCCATCACTTTGGTCAAATGGCTCCTCCAGGGAAGAGTGTAACCAGGGATGAGGACGTGAATCATTTGTCTAAAAGCTTCATCCTCCACCATTGATAGTGGCCTCATGTCATTTAGCAACATATTCAGGACAGCATCAGTCAGTGCATCCGTTTGGTGTGGTGTGCACACCTTCCTTTAAACCAAGTCGCTAATGCTGGCTTGTTTCTTTCTAAAATGAGAGAAACCATATAATGAACATACATAGTAGCATCATTTACATGTAACTTAATACAAAGCTAGTTGATTTCATTCATCATTTCTGACCTAAAAGGCAAATACGCCACCACATTAAAAAAAGCAAAATGAAATAAATGGACATTGGGGTTGCGGCATACAACAATAATAACACAGAAATGTAACTCCTCAGTTCAGAACTGGATCAGATACAGTACACCTTTCTGTTGTGAATAATAAAGGATTCATTTTAGGCTGCCTGTGAATAATAGCATGAAATATTCCAGCACCTTCATAACGTTTAGTTATACTAAAGCGTCACTCAAACCAATGTAGTCGGACTATGGACTTAAAAAGTTAGGTAGCGTGAGTTCTTCCCTTCATCCATGGCTCCAACATTTCTCCTCTTCAGGTGCTCCTGAAGCAATGTTGTACTTCCGTGCCACGCCAGGTCCATGCGGCACTTTTTGCAGGAAACTGTCTTCTTTCAAGTCATTAAAGTAAAGAGTTAACGCACTTTTGACGACTTAGGTGGTCGACTTTCTCCATTGAAGCATTAACCTCAAGATGTTTCTCCACTGAACTATCCGTACTGTTTTACTCCGCCATTTTGTGAATGTTTCCAGGCAAAGGAGACAACGTGGTCACGTGAGCTGCACATGACACATCGTTGGCGGGCTTACTGCCACCTCATGAGACGTAGCTGCAGCGCATAGCATAGCATAGATACAACAAATCCATGACTAAATTAATCGCCAACTATTTTTATAATGGATTAGTGGTTGCAGCTCTAGAACATATACAATGTAGGTGTTCTTTGCTTGAGTCATATTGCAGTCTGCACGTGTCTCTTATGTGTGACCGCCATCTACTGGTCACATTTATCATTTTACCTTGTACCAAATAAAATTGCTTTGAGGTTGGTAAGCACAACCAAAGTTGTTCCGTACATTAGGATCACCAGGTTTTGAGAAAATGAAAAGACTTGAAGTGCGCCTCATAGTTGAAAAATGCGGTATATGTTTGAAAATGTCCGTGTTCTTGTGGACTTGGACTCAGTTTCCAGGCAGACTTTTGTGTGTCCTGTCTTTTGATGGCTTCCATGTTGGCAGTTTGTGGAAGATTACGAGCCCACCAAGGCAGACAGCTACAGGAAGAAGGTGGTCCTGGATGGCGAAGATGTTCAGATTGACATCCTGGACACGGCGGGGCAGGAGGACTACGCCGCCATCAGAGACAACTACTTCCGCAGCGGCGAGGGCTTCCTGCTGGTCTTCTCCATCACGGAACACGAGTCATTTGCTGCAACGTCAGAGTTTAGGTCCGTGCTCTCTGGCCACGTCGGAGGCTTGAGCGCATTTAACAGCTTCTGCTCTCTCGTGTCCTTCAGGGAGCAGATTTTGCGTGTGAAGGAAGAAGACGCCATCCCCATGTTGCTGGTCGGTAACAAGTCGGACTTGGAAGACAGGCGGAAGGTGTCTGTAGAGGAGGCGGCGGGGAAAGTGAGTGAGTGGGGCGTTCAGTACGTGGAGACTTCAGCCAAGACCAGAGCCAATGTAGACAAGGTAAAGATGCTTGGAATCAAGCTCTGCTCGGGCGCCCTCACCCACAATGCTGTGTTTGTCTCAGGTCTTCTTCGACCTGATGCGCGAGGTGCGCAAGAAGAAAATGTCTGAGAGCAAGGACAAAAACGGGCCGAGTGGGAAAAAGAAGAAAAAGCGCTGCTGCATACTTTAACCTGGGAATATGCCGAGAACACACCTGACAATCACCTGGCTGCCACATGATTTGGACTTCCTGTGTTTCTTTTTTTAACTCCTCTTTAATCACTTTCACACGCTGCTGTCAGCCACTAGATAGTTGTATCAGATGGCAGGTCTGCTCACTCCACTGAGAAGTCTGCCCACTACACACATGACATCATGTCATAATAAAACATCACCATTGTTGTATCTTTCAGCTGCCATGCACTCTGTGTCCGCCAGGTGGTGCTGGAGACAACATGTTACCTGCAGTCTTCACCTGCTTCTTGGGAGACACAAACATTTAACTTCAGAGGACGTTGAAAATGGATGGATGGATGAGACTTGGAAGTATTCAGTTCAGTACAAGTCTCTTCACCTAGTATTACTGTAACTGTAACTGCCCAGTCAGTGCTGCCTCACCTGGACAGGTGACCTCAGTACAGCCAGTGTTGCAGGATGCTGAGTGAGATGCGTTGTTTACGCCGAGGGCAGGTAGGACTGTCGCACACATCCCTCCAAAATAAAAGGAACAGTTGTCATTATCAGTCTTCTAATACAGCACTAAGTTCATGTGGGAAGGAATCCATCCATCCATCCATTTCCTACCGCTTGTCCCTTGTGATCACGGCTAAATAGTGAACAATATTGTGCAAGGAACTGAGCTGTGATTAAAGCGCTGGCCTGCAGGGGGCAGCACTGTAACATGTACGTGCTTGTTGACAAGATGTAGTGTCAATACTACAGAATACAACAATGACGTCATTAAACATATTTCATTGGAAAATCCTGTCAATCAAAAATGCATCAATGCTAATAATCCTGCAGGATGACAGATGGATGCACTCACACACCCACTCTTGTGTGGTCTTGTAGCAACACTGGGGCTTTATACTGGCTCTCATTCTTTACTTTCCCCATCCAACATCCAACATCCAGCCTCTAGCCCAGCAGTAGGGAACCTATGGCTCGCGAGCCAGATGTGGCTCTTTTGATGACTGCATCTGGCTCTCGGATAAATCTGAGCTGACATTGCTTAACACAAGTGTAATTAAAAATTCCACTTGTCATTACAGTGTTAAAAATAATGTTCAAAATATAAAACATTCTCATGCATTTTTAATCCATCCATCCGTTTTCTACCACACCTGTTCCAGAAGTTGCGTTCATGGTAAGAAGTTATTTATTTATTATTGGTTAGTGTGGGGCTTGCCCTCCTGGGGGTTCTTCAGACCACTAAGCACCGACATGAGAGCCTGTTTCAGGGTTGCAATATTGTTTTATTTTTAAACAAGTCTCTCAGTTGCTTTCCAGCAATTGTATTTTTCTCTTTCGTTCTCGCTCGCGCTCTGGCTCCAGTTCCAACCCTGTTTCTCTTCCTGGCTGCTGCTTATAAGAGAGCGACAGGTGATTAGATAACAAGGCCCAGGTGGGCCATCTACGCACCTGTCGCTGCAGGCCCGCAGGCCACACCCCCTCCACAGTTATCTTCAGAATAACAATGTTATTACAAAGAATAAGAGACCTATTATACTCTAGAAATGTTGGTCTTACTTAAAAATGCACGTGTTTAGTTGTGTTCAGTGTTAAAAAATATATTATATGGCTCTTACGGAAATACATTTTAAAATATTTGGCTTTTTGGCTCTCTCCGCCAAAAAGCTTCCCGACCCCTGCTCTAGCCTCTAACATCCAACCTCTAACATCCAACATCTAAAGTCGAACCTCTAACATCCAACATCTAAACTCGAACCTCCAACATCCAACATCTAACATCCAACCTCTAAACTCGAACCTCCAACGAACATCCAACCTCTAACCTCCAACATGCAACCTCTAACATCGACCCTTCACACACAAAACAACAACCTGCCCCCTAGTGGCCACCATCCTAATTACAATGACAGTCTGCTCCAATCGCCTTGCTGTAATAGGCCACACCCTAAGTAGGCCACACCCCCAAAACAACCTGGCTAAATTGGGTCTTGCAGCAGTATTTTATTTGCTGACCCCTCCCGTCCTATCAGAACATTTTTCCACACACGTGTTTGTGTAAATCAGTTTTTATACTATTTGACTCCAACTTGAATTTAATTTGAAGCATGTTGTAGAATAAAACACACTTGTGGGAAAGAAAATCCTGTTCAATATTTGTTTTCTTTAGTGCAAAATGAGAACTTGAAGATAAAATGTGCAACCTTCCTATCAGAGCTCCCACCCTGCACAGCCACACAAAGACTCCAAAACTGAGCAGCACAGGCGAGGGCGATACTGTCTCTGCATGATTGATATCATATTCAGCAAGTAATATGTCTGCGCTGACATTTCATACTGTGGTGGCCTCTGTGGTGTTCCACACCATCGTCTGCTGGGGTGGGGGGAGCATGGCCGGAGACAGGAGCAGACCCAACAAAGCAATCAAGGGAGCCGATTCCATCCTCGGCCGCCCACAAACTCTCGGCCAGTGTCCAGTCCGCATGGATGAGCGAGGATGCATCCAAGGAGACCAAGGTGTGTATGTATATATATGTATATATATATATATATATATATATATATATATATATACATATATATATATATATATATATATATATATATATATATATATATATATATATATATATATATATATGTGTGTGTGTATATTAGGGGTGTGGGAAAAAATCGATTCAAATTTGAATCGTGATTCTCACGTTGTACAATTCAGAATCGATTCTCATTTTTTAAAAATCGATTTCTTATTTTTATTTTTTTTATTTTTTTATTTTTTTAATCAATCCAAAAAAACAATACACAGCAATACCATAACAATGCAATCCAATTCCAGAAGCAAAGCTGAGCCAGCAACACTCAGAACTGCAACAAACAGAGCAATTGAGAGGAGACACAAACACCACACAGAACAAACCAAAAGTAGTGAAACAAAAATGAATATTATCAACAACAGTATCAATATTAGTTATAATTTCAGCATAGCAGTGATTAAAAATCCCTCATTGACATTATCATTAGACATTTATACAAATAATAAAAAAGAACAATAGTGTCACAGTGGCTTACACTTGCATGGCATCTCATAAGCTGGACAACACACTGTGTCCAATGTTTTCACAAAGATAAAATAAGTCTTATTTTTGTTTCCTTTAATATTTAAAACCAATTTACATTATTGCAATCAGTTGATAAAGCATTGTCCTTTACAATTATAAAAGCTTTTTACAAAAATCTACTACTCTGCTAGCATGTCAGCAGACTGGGGTAGATCCTGCTGAAATCTATGTATTGAATGAATACACAATCCTTTTGAATCGGAAAAAAATTGTTTTTGTTTGTGTTGAATTTAAAAAAAAATTGATTTTGAATCGAATCGTGACCCCAAGAATCGATATTGTATCGAATAGTGGGACACCCAAAGATTTGCAGCCCTAATATGGTCTCACAAGATGTAGTTTGTCTTTAAATATCCTTCTTGAAAATATGTGCTGTCTTGTCTAATCATAAAAGATGCAGACGCGGCATGTTGGCTGAATTCTTCAAGTTTACTCCACAGCGTGCTCATCAAAAACATGGCTAATTCAACAACCTAAACGGGGCTACTGCGCATGCTCTTCACTACTGTGGCATGCTGGGTAATGGAGTACTTATGTTACCTGGCTCATAACAGCACAACATATATCTGCCTTAGGCTTTACTGTCAACAACTCCTGATCTGATTGGCTATTGCAACTGTCTATCAACTGTATGTGGCCCTTCACTTACAGTGCACACATATTGATTCTGAAGGCAGATTTGGTACAGAATATGTACGGAATATGTACTGAACTGTGCAATCTATTAATAAAAGTTTAAATCAATCAATCAATCAATCAATCACAAACAGCATGGCAACATAACCTAGCTGAATTCTGATTGGATAAAAACTCTATAAACAAAAAACAACAGCACTGGAAGGAACATAATATGACATGAAGAGAATATGAATACTTTTACATATTTAGGTAAAGTAAATTAAAAATGACTTTTATCTTTAATTATGATGATGATTTGTGGTTATGTTAGGCCAGCAGAGAAGATCTTGCTGGCCCTGACGGCACAGCACTGATGTAACCATATGTTTGAACAACACAATTAAATCTCATCATGCTAGTATCGAGCAGAAACCTATTAAGTCTACTGGTATCACTATTATTGATGTTTGCTACATTTGATACATGCACTCAAACTAGTTTGAGCTTAATGTTACCAGTGTGATGTAAAAAAATGCCACCCGGTGGTACACTGAAAAATCCCCTGAAACATATAACTTTTAATTTGAATGTACGAGGTGGGAAGTTTATTTTGAAAGGCATCGTGTCCGGAGGAAACACGTTGTAGGAACACCTTCGGGTTAGGAGGCCTGAAACATATGACTTTTATTTTGAAAGTACGAGGTGGGAGGTTTATTTTGAAAGGCACCGCGTCCGGAGGAAACACACTGTAGGTGTACGCTGCGGGTTAGGAGGCCTGAAACATGACTTTTATTTTGAAAGTACACGATGGGAAGTTTATTTTGAAAGGCACCGCGTCCGGAGGAAACACACTGTAGGTGTACGCTGCGGGTTAGGAGGCCTGAAACATGACTTTTATTTTGAAAGTACGAGGTGGGAAGTTTATTTTGAAAGGCCCCGCGTCCAGGGGAAACACATTGTCGGTGTACGCTGCGGGTGAGGCGGCCTGAAACATTTGACTTTTATTTTGAAAGTACGAGGTGGGAGGTTTATTTTGAAAGGCCCCGCGTCCGGAGGAAACACGTTGTAGGCGTACATGCGGGTGAGGCGGCCTGAAACATATGACTCTTATTTTGAAAGTACGAGGTGGGAGGTTTATTTTGAAAGGCCCCGCATCCGGAGGAAACACACTGTAGGTGTACGCTGCGGGTTAGGAGGCCTGAAACATGACTTTTATTTTGAAAGTACGAGGTGGGAGGTTTATTTTGAAAGGCCCCGCGTCCGGAGGAAACACATTGTAGGTGTATGCTGCGGGTGAGGCGGCCTGAAACATTTGACTTTTATTTTGAAAGTACGAGGTGGGAGGTTTATTTTGAAAGGCACTGCGTCCGGAGGAAACACACTGTAGGTGTACGCTGCGGGTTAGGAGGCCTGAAACATGACTTTTATTTTGAAAGTACGAGGTGGGAAGTTTATTTTGAAAGGCATCGTGTTCGGAGGGAACACGTTGTAGGAACACCTTCGGGTAAGGCGGCCTGAAACATATAACTTTTATTTTGAAAATACGATGTGGGAAGTTTATTTTGAAAAGCATCGTGTCCGCAGGAAACACATTGTAGGTGTACGCTGCGGGTGAGGCGGCCTGAAACATTTGACTTTTATTTTGAAAGTACGAGGTGGGAAGTTTATTTTGAAAAGCATCGTGTCCGCAGGAAACACACTGTAGGTGTATGCTGCGGGTTAGGAGGCCTGAAACATATGACTTTTATTTTGAAAGTACGAGGTGGGAAGTTTATTTTGAAAGGCCCCGCGTCCGGGGGAGACACATTGTCGTGTACGCTGCGGGTTAGGAGGCCTAAAACATGACTTTTATTTTGAAAGTACACAGTGGGAAGTTTATTTTGAAAGGCCCCCTGTCCGGAGGAAACACATTGTCGGTGTACGCTGCGGGTGAGGCGGCCTGAAACATTTGACTTTTATTTTGAAAGTACGAGGTGGGAAGTTATTTTGAAAGGCCCACATTGTCGGTGTACGCTGCTACGCTGCGGGTGAGGCGGCTGTGTTGTGCTCCAGTCTCCCAGGGATGGACCTCCGCACACGGGAAGCGGCGACGTCCGAGCGCACGGAGCCAAGCGGCCTCCTGGCTAAGTTTTGAGGCGACAGGAAGTGTTTTGTCCTCCGCCGGGCTGCAGCCTCCGTGTCCCCGCGGCACAGCAGCAGGGACGGGAACTCACGTCCGAGCAGCAGCTGTCCTCAGGCCGGATCTTTTGTGGCCGTCACGTCTTCGCCAGACTGCTCTCAGCGAGACTCCAAGGCGGTCCTTAGTCCGGGACCACAAGGGACCACATTGCTGCCTTTTCTTCCCGACGTCGGCAAGTCCTAGCGGGCTAGCTGGCAAGCTAGTTGCCGCAGTCCGCTAGCAGGAGAAGGCCGTTGTCCCGCCGCGCTTGGACAAGAAAGTTAAAGTAGCGATGACAGAAATGACTGGACGTGGCTCTAGAAGCTTCTTCTGAGGAGCAGACGTCGGCGCCGCGGTCCTCCTCTTCTCGGCCTGTCCGGACATGGGGAAGCCCTGCTCGGGCCGCTGCACATCTGTCAGCCCACCCAAGTCAGGAGCAGCGAGACACCGGAGAACATCTGCCCCCAGCGGCCAGTAGTGACGGGACTGCCCGCAGCGGCCAGCGCTTGTGAGTCAGATCCCAATCCTGCCAGTTGTGATATGTGTTTGTGGTGAACACCCCATGTATTTAGTTCTCCAGGAAACCAAAGAAGGATCCTCTGAGGTTCCGTAGAACAGCTCAGGACCCTTGAAGCAATCCGGGCAATGAACTACCAGCAGCACCTCGCCAACTCGGCCGCCATCCGGGCCGAGATCCAGAGGTTCGAGTCCGTCCACCCTAACATCTACTCCATCTACGAGCTTCTAGAGCGGGTGGAGGAGCCGCTGCTTCAGAACCAGATCAGGGAGCACGTTATCGCTATTGAAGGTAGGAGATCATCAGCCATCAATAATTCCATTAGGTGTCTAAAGCAGTGGTTCTTAACCCGGGTTCGATCAAACCCGAGGGGTTCGGTGAGTTGGCCTCAGGGGTTCGGCGGAGGTCAAGACACACTCCACTCATCGTGTAAATAAAAACTTCTCCCTATTGGCATGTTATGTAAACAGCAACCGCAGAAGTCAGACTGATGTGCAGGTGTGTCATTTGTTGTGAGTTCATGCTCTCTTTTGGTTCTCTTCTTTGAACAAAGTGATGTTCATGCACAGTTAATTTTGTGAAGCAGTAACAAAACATATACCTTTGTCTTGAATTTGAAAAAAACAAACATTTTATTTTTCACTAAGGAATGGCTGGTGAATGTGCACATGAAACTGGTAAGGTTCGATACCTCCGACAAGGTTAACAACCACTGGTCTAAAGTTATTGATGAAGTCAGTGTTTGTATTGATAAACATTCATGCAGCAGTTGTGAACATGCAAAAGATTCATTTTTTTCTGATACAACCTCCACACAAGGTTGGTACGGGTGCTTAAAAACCTTGAAAATGCTTGGATTTTAAAATGCGTTTTTAAGGTTTGATAGATGTTTGTAAATGCTTGGAAATGTTCATCGTATTTCGTGGCAGTCTGACTTAACAGCTTAATTATAAAATGGGATAAAATAAAAAATGAAAGCTACACGCTAGATCTGTTGGCTTTGCACGAGCCCTTACATTAGGTTGTTGTCATGAGTGAAATTGACATTTTGATTGTGCTTGTATTTATATCACATTATGCAGCTAATGTTATTAATTTGACAAACAGTTTGTGCAATTAATTTTGATTGTGCTTGTATTTATATCACAAACTGCATAATGTGATATAATCACACACACAATCAAAATGTCAATTTCATTCATGACAACAACATCATGTAAGGGCTCGTGCAAAGCCAACAGATCAAGCGTGTAGCCTAGAACCCAAGTGGTGCTTGGTTATTGGACTTTAGTGCTCGGCACGGATTGTCCACAACGAACACAATGTTCAAACATAAGGGTGTCCATATGTGCACTTGGCACCAGGACGCCCTCGGCCGCAGTTCCATGATTGATTTTGTAGTTGTGTCATCGGATTTGCAGCCTCATGTTTTGGACACTCAGGTGAAGAGAGGGGCGGAGCTTTCTACCGATACCTGGTGGTGAGCTGCCTCCGATGGTGGGGGAGGATGGCGGACAGACCTGGCAGGCCCAAACGCATTGTGAGGGTCTGCTGGGAACGTCTGGCAGAGTCTCCTGTCAGAGAGAGTTTCAATTCCTACCTCCAGGAGAACTTTGAACACGTCACGAGGGAGGCACTGGTTATTGAGTCCCAATGGACCATGTTCCGCACCTCTATTGTCGAGGCGGCTGATTGGAGCTCTGGCCGCTAGGTGGTTGGTGCCTGTCGTGGTGGTAAACAAGTAAACAACGTTTGCAAACACCAATGACATTGAATAGTCACACTGCTTCATTTTTTATGCCCCATTCAGTTCATGATAATTGCTGCCTCAAAGTTAGGCTTAGCTTTTAGCAGATGTTCCATATTTTTTCCTTCAGAGAGCATTTGGTGAGCTCAAACAACAAGGCTGTGGATTGAATCACACTGTTTTTTGCCTTTTGAAGGCTTCTGGAAAAACTGGAAAATTGATCTTTAAAGTCCTTAAAAAGTGCTTGAATTTGGCCATGGAAAAGGTGTACCAACCCTGTCCACACTCCACGGTTGAGGCAGTTGAGTCGTAAAAGTGTGCAACAACCTCTCCCATTTACCTTCTAGAAACTGAGCATGATCTTTTTTGGTACTTGTTTATTTGAACGGATAAGCGGAAGATGGATGGATGGATGGATGGTTTATTTGAATGGCAATGTGCAGTTACATTAAGAAGATGGCTGCATCAGGTTTAGCACCATCCTCATTTCCATCTGTAATCATTTTATGGTGCATCTAACAGCCACAATTAAAATGGCGCAGGATTGATAATACACAACAATATTGAAGTTACAGAATGATAGGCAATTTAAAATACAAGTACAGTACATAGAGGGTATGTGAGTTGGAAATCAGTCAAGTTACAGTATCTTAGCAACTTCATTTAAAGTGCAAAAAGTATGTAAAGTGCAGCAGTTTTTTTCAAAGTCCACATACAGTGCAGTAGCCATCAGATGGTACCCATAAGGGTATTATTCAATAG
This sequence comes from Nerophis ophidion, assembly GCF_033978795.1. Lineage (NCBI taxonomy): Eukaryota > Metazoa > Chordata > Actinopteri > Syngnathiformes > Syngnathidae > Nerophis > Nerophis ophidion. Next base: position 1,378,517 of record NC_084637.1, on the reverse strand, counting down.
CCATATACCCCATTGGTACTACATACGTGAGTTTGCAATGTTACTGTGGGGGCCATCAGACTGCTGCCGCCAGGATATCATCTGATGGTCAACTACCTGGCTGCTGTAAGTCCTTCAAATATAGCATGTACAGTATTTTTTGGAGTATAAGTCGCTACGGAGTATAAGTCGCACCTGCCGAAAATGCATAATAAAGAAGGAAGAAAACATGTATAAGTCGCACTGGAGTATAAGTCGCATTTTTGGGGGAAATTTATTCGATAAAACCCAACACCAAGAATAGACATTTGAAAGGCAATTTAAAATAAATAAAGAATAGTGAACAACAGGCTGAATAAGTGTAGGTTATATGAGGCATAAATAAGCAACTGCTATGTTAAGCTAACATATTATGGTAAGAGTCATTCAAATAACTATAACATATAGAACATGCTATACCTTTACCAAACTATCTCTCACTCCTAATCCATAAATCCCATGAAATCTTATATTTCTAGTCTCTTACGTGAATGAGCTAAATAATATTATTTGATATTTTACGGTAATGTGTTAATAATTTCACACATAAATCGCTCCTGAGTATAAATCGCAACTACGATTTATAGTCCGAAAAATACAGTACTGCTTCATTCATATATATAGCAACATGCCCGATGTCTAATGTGCATCAGATGAAAGCTAGTGTCACTGTGCGGCAGTATTTTCTGTAAATCTCTCTTCCCTACGCCCTAAGAGCTAGAGGTGGGGGAAATAATCAATGTTAAATGCGTCACAATTTGTACATGTTCAGTTATAAAATGTATTTGTAAACATCAATAATTGATGTATTTATTGTAAAGTTGTAAAATGGGGCTACAGTATGTTCCAGTTTTGCACACACTTCCATTCATTTCTTAAAATAAATGGGTTGTACTTGTATAGCGCTTTTCTACCTTCAAGGTACTCAAAGCGCTTTGACACTACTTCCACATTCACACACACATTCACACACTGATGGAGGGAGCTGCCATGCAAGGCGCTAACCAGCACCCATCAGGAGCAAGAGTGAAGTGTCTTGCTCAGGACACAAAGGACGTGACGAGGTTGGTACTAGGTGGGAATTGAACCAGGGACCTTTGGGTAGAACACAGCCACTCTACCGCTGCGCCACGCCGTCCCTAAAAGTGATGGGAATTGATTTAACTGCTTGTTATTACCAATGCACTGTTTTCAAAGTTGCAAGAAATAAACACGTATTTAGTGAAACGTAAATACATGTACAACTGCATCAATATTCATAAATTAAAGCTGCATCAATAATTGGTTTATAATGGAATCGTAGCTCCTGAATTGTAATGGAATCGTGAGGTGCCAAAGAGTCCCACCTCTACAAAGAGCTGTGCTGTACAACAAGTAGACACCCCCGTGGTTTTTGTTTATTGGCTAGCACTGCTCGACAAAACTCAACCAGTCGAAGTTTGTAAGCCCGAGTTCCAAGCCTGCACATGCGTTACAAATCTCATAATCATAATCCCACCTGTAACTGTCATTTTGTCACTTATGTAAATTAGGTTTGTCTCTTTGCTGGTCAAACTCGCTCTCAGCTTGTTTGCACTTAAAAGTGAATGTGAGGATGGATGTTTGGCAAAGATGTATGTTTGGTTTATCAGGAAGTTTTTTGTACTGGATTGAAGGCATCCGTTATGTAATGCCATGGCTGAAATCTCTGCACCTTTTGTTCATAATGCCGCCCCAAGCTCCTCCCCCACACAGATTAGGGACAAGTGCAGACATTCAGTTCCCTCAGTTAAGTGCTTGTATTTTCTGTGCATCATCATCCTGTGGCCTGCAGGCCCCTCTTTCTGCATAAAGCCCCATGAGTACTCAGTGGAAGCTGAGAGGCCGAGTCTTGATGTGATGATTCTAATGGTCTTCAGTCACAGTCATCAGTATTAAATGGCGGCTGTAGCATGTGAGCGATTCCAAAGTAGTGAAACATGTTCCAGATTTGAGAATGAGAGGGTAATTGCTAGATTAATACATTAAATGGAATCTGTCTGGTGCATGCTGGCTATGGACAATTCTGAGGTACCCTAACTTTTGCTCCGGCACATTAACAATTAAATCCTCATGTTTTCATCCTGAAATGTTTTTTTGTAGAAGTGCCTGATTAGTCATTTTGGTGACATGGCAACAAGGCAGATGCAGCTGTCGTCCTATTATAAGTGAGGTCGCGAACCAGCGTGTAGCTAAACCTAGAGGCCAAACAAAACTCAGAGGTCACTCTCTCTTGTTACCATCAGATGGTGAGTTAAAGGGAGCTGGGATTAGTGACACACACTACTTTTCCTCATGCGTTAATCCACCGCCAGACGCTTGTAGCGATGCATGCTTTCCAGGTTTTCACACGTTGGGCACCAACCATCCTGTGGGTGCATGGGAATGAAGGACATACATGCTCCTGCGGGATCTACCATTTTATTAGGGTGGCACCCTTGTCACCCAACGTTATTGAATTGCATTCTAATTGTTGTACAGTGGCAGATTACAGCATAAGTATTTTAAAGATACTGTTCATGTACAAAAGATCTATTCATTTTTATTTTCATTAACCAAACTAAAAAGGCCTATCTTATTCATTTTATTTACACGACAACATGCCATTCCTGTCTTAACTTGGCTACGCATTTACAATATCTCAGTTTGTCTCCACTGTATGCAGAGGGGGTATGGTATGAATAAATTGACCATCTATGCGGTGTGCACCCCAAACGTAAGTTTGAGGTGTGAGATTTGCAACAGTTGCCTAGAGTGTTTGTTGCACGGTAAGCCTGATAAAACATTGATGTTTGTATGATATTGTTTAAGTGAGCATGACAGATAGCATGCTGCTTTAGTAAGTGTGACCACTTGCTAATTTATTTTGAGGAAGTGCACATCAAAGATTGTGTCCTACTTTGTCTAAACTGTGTCGTCTGTGATACCCTGCTGAGCCTCCAGTCTTTGTCTGTCATGCCTTCTGTTCAGTGGAACCACAAACACTGCCTCTTCTCAAATGAGGTCTTGGACCAGACTGGGTCAAAGCTTAACTGAAATCAGTTTTACTCATGCCTCCTTCTGTTGTGTGACAATGAGCTATATTCTGTCCATCTATCTCCATAAGGCTGATGTTGAAATGTTATCCTCCTTTGCTGTGTGATTTTTTCCTTAAAATCTAGTGTGTGTGTGTCTGGTGGAAGCAGACAGTAATAATAATAACACAACATCTCATATTTATGGTGTCCTCAAAGATGTTGGACAATTTGTCAAATGCAGTCCTGTGAATGGAAGGAATGTCTACTGCCTGAGCTCCACTTTGACAACGCTATCAGGGTTCAGTCTGGTGTAAATTACTGCTAATCGGCCCCCAAAATCTTGATAATATATTGTCTCTACTGTATATGCTGGCCCCGAAAGGGAATAAGCGGTAGAAAATGGATGGATGGATGGATGTATATGCCAGTCTTTCCCAACCTTCATGCAGCCAAGGCCCATATTTAGCATTTGAAAGAAAACACCATACAACTCTCCACCCAAACAAACAAAAAAATCTATAGTTGTGGTCAAAAATTTTTATGATAAATTGAAATGGAAATCTTATGTAAAAATATACAACATAAAGTATTAAGAAACACGTCAATAATAAATAAAGCAAAACATGTTGTAGACCAAAAATCACTTCATATTCTCTACTGCTCGCTAGTGTTACATATCTGACTTATTGTGCAGAAATAAGTACAAATGTACACAGCATTCATTAACCAAGTTACAAAAAAAGATCAGTTATAATAATACATGGGCAGCACGGTGTCAAAGGGGTTAGTGCATCTGCCTCACAATACGAAGGTCCTGAGTAGTCATTGGTTCAATTCCGGGCTCGGGATCTTTCTGTGTGGAGTTTGCATTTTCTCCCCGTGACTGCGTGGGTTCCCTCCGGGTACTCCGGCTTCCTCCCACCTCCAAAGATATGCACCTGGGGATAGGCCCCTCCCACCTCCAAAGATATGCACCTGGGGATAGGCCCCTCCCACCTCCAAAGACATGCACCTGGGGATAGGCCCCTACCACCTCCAAAGACATGCACCTGGGGATAGCTTGATTGGCAACACTAAATGGCTCCTAGTGTGTGAATGTTGTCTGTCTATCTGTGTTGGCCCTGTGATGAGGTGGCGACTTGTCCAGGGTGTACACTGCCTTCTGCCCGATTGTAGCTGAAATAGGCACCAGCGCCCCCCGCGACCCCAAAGAGAATAAGCGGTATAAAATGGATGGATGGATGGCTATAGAGAACATACAAACCCTTTATCTATTGAATCAAAAATACTGAAATTCCACAATATAGTGAATTTGCAAAGAGCTAAAATGATACACAAAGCAAAGTATAACCTGCTACCCAAGAATATGCAACAATTCTTCTCAAAAAAGAGGAGAATTGTAATCCGAGGGAAAATTGTAATTTAAAACATTTGTAGGCACGTACAACACTTAAGACCTTCAGTATATCAGTATGTGGAATTAAATGATGGAATGGATGAAGCAAAGCAATCAAAGAATGTACTAATATGATCCACTTCAAGAAACTCTTCAAACTTAAAGTGTTTACTAAGAACCATGATAAACATTTTGAATTTATTTCATCCATCCATCCAATCATTTTCAAAATAATCTTACTCATCTCACCATATGAAATGTAACTTACTTCACCGAGTATTATTTATTTATTTTGATTGTGATTACTTATGGAGGGTATTGTGAATAAATTGAGAACAGGAAGTGAACAAAAGTTTTAGCAACTGTTATGTAAAAGAAAAGGGGAACTATTAAATAAGCTCTGCTTCTTCCTACTCCTTTTCCAACATGTTGATGTGTCATGTTGTAGGTTTGTATGTTCGACATAAACTCAAACTCAACTCAAATCAACTCAAAAAGTGTACATACACTTGTAAAGAACATCATGTCATGGCTGTCTTGAGTTTTCAATCATTTCTTATTTTTTGTGATGTAGTGATTGGAGCACATACTTGATGGCCACAAAAAACATTCATGAAGTTTGCTTCTTTTATGAATTTATTATGGCTCTACTGAAAATGTGAGGGTCAAAAGTATACATACAGCAATGTTCATATTTGCTTACATGTCCCTTGGCAAGTTTACCTGCAATAAGGCGCTTTTGGTAAATACTTTGGGAAGGCTATTGTAAAACATTGATTCTAGCCTGATTTAGCCATTCCTTGACTACTTTTGTTGTGTGTTTGGGGTCATTGTCCTGTTGGAACACCCAACTGCGCCCAAGACCCAACCTCCGGACTGATGGTTTTTAGCTTGTCCTGAAGAATTTGGTGTTAATTCTCCTTTTTCATTGTCCCATTTACTCTCTGTAAAGCATCCGTTCCATTGGCATCAAAACAGGCCCGGAGCATAATACGACTGCCACCATGCTTGGCGGTAGGCCTGGTGTTCCTTGGGATTGAAGGCCTCACCTTTTCTCCATTAAACACATTGCTGGGTATTGTGGCCAAACAGCTCCATTTTTGTTTCATCTGACATCACATGGACAAAGATAAGACCTTCTGGAGGAAAGTTTTCTGAAAGTTCTATATATCTATCCTATCTATCTATCTATCTATCCTATCTATCTATCTATCTATCTATCCTATCCATCTATCTATCTATCTATCTATCTATCTATCTATCTATCTATCTATCTATCTATCTATCTATCTATCTATCTATCTATCTATCTATCTATCTATCTATCTATCTATCTATCTATCTATCTATCTATCTATCTATCTATCTATCTATCTATCTATCTATCTAGATATATAGATATACATACGTATGTGTGTGTATATGTATATACAGTATAAATGTACATGTACATATGTGTATATATGTCTCTTCCCTTACCCCAGTCCTTCTCAGGAAGAACAACATATTTTGCACCCCCAATTAGTCTATAAAATTGTTATAATTACACCTCTGCATTACATTGTCTGTTTATTAACATTAAAAGAAACAACACACCGGTCTTTCCTGGTCTCCCAACGTGGTTCCAGTGAAGCCAAGTGCTGCATATGCTTCATCATATTCTGCTATGGCAAAAAGAACATGTTTCCTTGAGGTCACACACACTCCCCCTGCCATCGCACCACAACCCCCACTATTTGAGAAGGACTGCCTTACACTAATCAGTGGCCTACAAGGGGAAGTGCCGGACACTGACCGAAACAATAGTCAAGGCCAGCCTCACACGGATCACTTGCAGGTATAAAAATAGGTTTCCTGTCCACGGTGTAACAATGCTCTAACATCTTCCTTTGAGCGTGGCAATCAGACTGAGAAACATCCTGCATAAACCACCTCATAAGAGGAGTTGGACAACACATGATACCCCATGTCTTCAATTCATCCATTTCCTACCGCTTGTCCCTGTAATTGCGAAAACATGCACAAGAGTGTCTATTGCAGTAATCCACACGGGAAGTAATTGAGGCTCTTGGTGACAAAATCAATCAGAGATGGGGGAGTCCAGGGTTACTGTATTTCTAAGATGGAAGAAGGTAGAGTTTGTGACAGACTTGATGTGACATTGGAAGGAGAGGAGAAAGAGGAAAGCAAATCAGTTTTACAAAGAAACTAGTATGATACCCAGGATTTCCCCCAGATTGTCAAAATACCTGTAGTTAGGGGCGGGGCCAATATGATGTAATCATAAAGTTTGCATGATCTACGATGATGAAAAATTATATTTTCTTTAAAGAAAAACGTCATTACTACACCTATTACATTTATTTTTTTCATATTATATTGTTTTGCCTTATGTTTCAATTGTTGCTGCTTATTGTACAATTAACTTTGTTGTGAATTGTTCAAGTTTCTCCAAACTCCTCCATTACGTTTAGGGACTTTTTCTTTTTTATAAACGACTGGCAACAAAAATATAGCAATTTTTTTCTGGTGTTATTGGAAACTGTACTTGTGTTTAGAGAACATCTGTTGTTTAATGTTGGCGATGAATTACGAGAGCTTCAGCACACCTCACTGACGTCACAGTAGCTTCATGATGCTGCTTCAACTGTACTTTCTCTCCATAAAATCTGCTGCCCTCCTCTTAATATTTGCACAATGCACATTTTGTAGATTTTATACATATGGATGGATGGATGGAGTTTTGCTTAACAAATATATGTAATATGTTTGGCCCCTGTGCCCTGAGACTGGAAGGTTGTGAGTTTAAACACAGGGTAAGTCATACCAAAGACTACAAAAAATGGGAGCCATTACCTCCTTGCTTGGCACTCAGCATCAAGGTGATTTTTTTCTTTTTTGCTGCTCACTGCTCCCCTCACCTCCCAGGGGGTGAACATGGAGATGGGCAAACTGCAGAGGACACCTTTCACCACACCTAGTGTGTATGTGACAATCATTGGGACTTTTTTTTAACATTACACACAGTTTAAACAGTAACTGTGCTTTTGAACATTTAATTAATATTTAATAATTAAGTGATTCTTTGGTGTACCACTAGATGGAGCCCACCTACCACTAGTCGTTTGCGTACAAGAGTTTGATAGCATAGATTAGAGCAGGGCTTTTCAACTAAAATGTTCTGGGGGCCACATTTCCATAAAGTTAAGGATCAGGGGGACCGGACATTTTCCTTCATTCCTATTCTTGTTTTGTGTATTTCTGATTTGCCTTTGGTCTATTTCTTATGACAAAATAGCAGATGTTGCCGACTCTCAGAAGTTTCAAATTTCAATGCAAGATCTGCCATATATTAAAAGTTGTATTTCTCCAAGTGGGTAGTCGTAAATTAAAACACAAGTGATATTTTTACACCGATTCCAGTTTCTCTATACGACAGGAGAGCTTGGTTGGTTTTTAGGGACCTAATTCAGAAAAGCCAGTCAAAGATCATCTACAGCAGGGGTGTCAAACTCAAATACAGAGTGGGCCAAAATTTAAAACTGAACAAAGCCGCGGGCCAAGGTTGAACAAATTAACCTTGTAATAGGGACCCAGAAAAGTTTTGCATTGAATATTGAACAAGCAAGGCTTCTATAACTTTATAGTGACATGCAAAATCCATTTTCAAATAATAACAATTAAAAAATATCAATGACATATCAAATAAAATGTAAATAAACATTGAATGCCTCTTTTCTACTTGCAGCCTTCTGTGGTAAGTATCAAAATAAACCTGTTCCACAGGCTAATAATACATTTGAAAAAAGAATAACAATAATTAATGAATCAAACATTCAAGCTTTGAAGTAGCAAGAGTAAGTGCATGAATAAAACGTTAATTATTGCTCAGTTTGCTACACTATACTTTAACACTGAATATGGAACAAGCAACGCTTGGGGCAAAATCAACTTTCAAAAAACAAACAAAAAAATTGTATATTAGATATTGTTTAAATAAAAAAATGTATGCCTCTTTTCTATTTGAACACTTCTGAGGTAAATATCAACATTAACTTTGTCCACAGGCTAATAAATTTGAAAATAAAATAACGATGAGGTGGGCGGGGTTGGGGGTGTTGGGTTTGGTGGTAGCGGGGGGTGTATATTGTAGCGTCCCGGAAGAGTTAGTGCTGCAAGGAGTTCTGGGTATTTGTTCTGTTGTGTTTATGTTGTGTTACGGTGCGGATGTTCTCCCGAAATGTGTTTGTCATTCTTGTTTGGTTTGAGTTCACAGTGTGGCGCTTATTTGTAACAGTGTTAATGTTAAAGTTGTTTATACGGCCACCCTCAGTGTGACCTGTATGGCTGTTGACCAAGTGTGCCTTGCATTCACTTACGTGTGCTCACGAGCTGCTTACATTATGTGACTGGGTCGGCACGCTGTTTGTATGAAGGATAAGTGGACGTGACGCCCCCAATATTGTTGACCGGGTGGAAATCGGGAGAAATTCGGGAGAATGGTTGTCCCGGGAGATTTTCGGGAGTGGCACTGAACTTCAGGAGTCTCCTGGGAAAATTGGGAGGGTTGGCAAGTATGAGTATTAGGGGTGAATGCGGTGTTACAGCAGCACCGGCTGTATAGTACCGGCGGGTCCGCTCAATGTTTATTTGATATTGCCTCAAGGGCCAAATGAAATTACACGGTGGGCCAAATTTGGCCCGCAGGCCAGAGTTTGACACCCATGATCTACAGTATATGACCGCCCTCTAGTGTTTTAAAATCCATCCATTTATTTTCTACCGCTTGTGCCTCTGTGTTGTGAGAGAGCTGGAGCCTATCCCAGCTGCAATCGGGCAAGAGGCAAGGTACACCCTGGACAAGTTGCCACCTCATCACAGGGCCAACACAGGTGTAGAACATTTACACACTAGGGACTATTTAGTGTTGCCAATCAACCTATCCCCAGGTGCATGTCTTTGGAGGTGGGAGGGGCCTATCCCCAGGTGCATGTCTTTGGAGGTGGGAGGGGCCTATCCCCAGGTGCATATCTTTGGAGTTAAGGGAAGCATTTACATTTTGAGCCTAAAAGGTGTTGTTGCAACTAGGAACTTGCAACTTTCTAAATCTTTCAAACCAAAAAATATGATGAGGCCGATGACTATTCTAATTTGGTTTAAAAGAATCTATTTTTCCAGGAAAAATAAGTCTGTACTTTTCACACACTAACCTTATTTAACAAATATTAGAGATCGATTGATTATTGGCGCCTATAATTGGCATTTTGACATATATCGGTATTGCTCTCTTTTTTGGTATCTTTTTTTGAAATGTATTTTTAATTACATTTTTTTTTACTATATACACAACTATAATATAACTACATCAGTGGGTACACTACATACACATATAATAACAGTATTTAGTATATTTAAAGAGTAATAGTAAAGTAGATAGTTATTACCACTGCTCAAGCACCAGCCCGTTGGGAAAAGTTCAAAATTAGATTAGAGGTAATTATATTTATATAGCGTTTTTCTCTGGAGACTCAAAGTGCTTTACACTGTGAAAGCCATCATCAACAGATTTAAGCTACAATTAAAGCAGTGTGGGTGGCACTGGGAGCAGGTGGGTAAAGTGTCTTGCCCAAGGACACAGCGGAAGTGACTAGGATGGCGGAAGCGGGGATCAAACCAGGAAACCTCAAGTTGCAGACACAGCCGCTCTATCAACCGAGCCACGCCGACCCAAGTTGCTTTTTTGTTGTTGCTGCATCACGGGCCAAGTCGCCTCTCTATCTTCCTTTTAAAGTGTTGGCCGCTTATACACAAAACATCTGTTCTTCTGCTTGTTTTTTTATTGGAGTTTCATGATGTTTCATGATCCCATCAAATTACAAAGCGACAGCGATGGATGGAAATGAAAATGACAGAAAAGATATACAGTATCTGCCAAAATTGCAAACTTTGTGCAAATATGTTGACACATGGGAGACTTATGATACATGTTCCAGCCGGGCCGCATGGTTTGCAGTAGGTGGTAGAAAGACAGCGGGCAACAGCGTGCAGATAAAAGAGTCTTAATGCTCGAAAATACACAAGAAATCATTGCATCAGGGAAGTGCAGCAAAATTACAGGGAGGCTGAACACGGAAAGCAAAGCCTAACGAGAGCTTACGTGTAAACTAGCCAAGCATAGACACCGGTCCCAAAACAAGGATGTCACAGGAACTAAGCGGTGACAACAATCAATCAATAACCAGCCGGTGAAGACACCCGCACTGAAATGGCTGCATGACAACATGGGGGGCTTTGAAGTACATAATTATTAAGCTGTATATGTCCCTGTTGGTCAGCATGAATCTTTTCTAGAAATTCATTATATGCAGATTTATTCATCTAGTTTATTAATACCATTTAGAATATTTTCTTGATGCTAACAACTAGCACCAATGATGCTATAATGTGGTCAAATGTGTTGCATGAAGCACTTGTCTTTCCTGCACAACAACTACTAAGCTTTTGGTCTCTGTTATAAAAATGGGCAATGAAAATAAGTGAAGTGAAGTGAAGTGAATTATATTTATATAGCGCTTTTCTCTAGTGACTCAAAGCGCTTTTACATAGTGAAACCCAATATCTAAGTTACATTTAAACCAGTGTGGGTGGCACTGGGAGCAGGTGGGTAAAGTGTCTTGCCCAAGGATACAACGGCAGTGACTAGGATGGCGGATGCGGGAATCGAACCTGCAACCCTCGAGTTGCTGGCACGGCCACTCTACCAACCGAGCTATACCGATAGAGTGGATTGGAACAACAATCACAATATTTATTACTAGAACGTAACATGACGTTAGTTTATTTGCACAACCAGGTCTCTTCATAGTTGTATTTAGGCATAGCCACTGCAAACTAATGCGATCTCTTGACCTTTTTTTACGTTTAGTTCTGCTCTCATACACAACTGATATAGTACAGAATAAACTCGATTGCATCACAGAATGTTTCTTAAAAAAATGAAATGTTAAAACATTTTACAAAGTGATCGCTGCAGACACAAGTGGTCCGATTTTACTCCACAACATAATGAAAGTGATTATTTTCTTAGATCTAAGCACTTTCGTTTTTTTCCTGACTTTATTATCTCTATACACGACTTCTTTTGGTACTCTATGAAAGCTCTTTCCTATCTCTCTATTTGAAAGATTGGAGCAGCCAAGAACAGAACAGCAATACGACATTTTCTGATCAAACGCTACACTCAAGCTCTCTTGTTTTCATGCTACGCTCAAGCAGCTTGACGGCCGTGTCAATTACGCCACAAAGAAGAACAATGGATATGATGTCATATGCAACCCAGCTATACACACAGTTTCAATAAAACTAATTTAAGTCCACCTCTCTAGAAATAGGAGAAGTAGTGGGAATTGCTTAAATAGTTGTTGCAAAGTATTGGTCTGAGCCATACGGTTGTTCAATTGTTACAAATACACTGTGCAGCTTCCAACTCATGCTGTCATATTTGTTTCGATGTGCTTCATTCTGTTCATCCTGGCCTTGTTCACTATCTGGGGAGTTGTTCCATTTTTTATAGTTTTCTTAGTATAAAAAAACGCCAGCTTGTTGTAACATTTTCTCAGCACCATTGTCTCTGGACTCTTCTGTTGTTTAAGTATTGCTGTCTGCATAAGCTGAGGATGTTCTATTTGTTGGGAAAAAAAAGTACATTTTTGCATGCACTTTGGAGAAGGTCACCACACCTTTGATCACAGAATCATCACAAACCTGCTTAGGAACTTTTAGCAGGAAGCATCATGAAGGTCATGGTCGCATGCACTGCTGAATGATGCTCAGCAGGTGGCAGCAGTGAGTCAGCTGTGCGGGTGTATTTTCAACCTGAAACTTACTGTACCCCGACTTCTGTGTCTGCAACATATTTTTGTATCTATTGTTGCTCCATATTCAGGGCACACGGTAATATTATGTCCAATAATAAATATCTAATAGACAAAAAAAGTCACACTTCATATTTAGAAGGCAAAATGTGGGTGAATATAGCAGTAATTATAATTATGGTTTTGGCCGCCTAAGACAATCTCAGATCACGCTACATGCTAAATGACAGCTATTATTTAGATTTCATATAACAAGCTGCATCGCAAGCAGGCGCTGTCATTTTATGCAAGGCTTCACGCTGCAATGTCATTGGCATAAAGGCTGCAGTTTCTCCTCACTCCAACGCGTCCAATAGCGTGCCTCGGTGGCCGCACGCAAAATGCAGGTGCACGAAGATTAAAACCGCTTTAATAAGATGAATTGCAAGTGCAGCGTAGGCATTGATTTCTGCGGGGTTCCAACAGTGTGATCCAGTAGAAGTAGGTCACACACGCTGCTGATGTATTTGTAGCTTTTGCAGCTTGTGAAGATGCTGTGCTGGTGTTACTTCCTGCTGTCCATCAACACATCATAGCAGGTCCAACAAACCATCTAGTCGCTTATGTAGCCACATTTCATTTGGATGTTTCACATCATCTTGAGGCCTCCATAGAGAAGCTAACAGATGTGAAATATTTCATTTCCTGGAAAACTGTAGGATTGCAGCGAACATACCAACACACCCATGACATCAGATAACGCCATGGCAACCAGCCTGCATCTGAAACTGGAGTGGGGCAGGGCATGATTCCTTCCTGTGGTACCCACATTGTAAAATGTGAAATTGTGGAGCAGCTATTTCAGTGTTTCCCCTATCATTACACCAGGGAGGCAACCTGCCCTCCCCCCTCTCCCTTTCTGACTGACCCATTTTTACAGTCTACCGGGGACATGTGTGGGGGAAGGGGGATGCCCATCCTGCCGCTGCACTGGCAAATCACTTTGTCGCTATATTATCCCTCTAATGACTGCACTGTACACATAAAGGCTGATCGGTGATCATGTCGACCTGTGACCACATTCACTATGTCTTCCTGTGAGTTCATACCTTTCAACACAGGCTTGCAGATTTAACTTTGATGTAGCATTTCTTCTGACTGTATGCTACAGCAGTTTTCAACCTTTTTTGAGCCAAGACACATGTTTTTTATTGAAAAAATGCGGAGGCAAACCACCAGCAGAAAACATAAAAAAATTTAAACTCAGCAGCTGATACACAAAGTCGTTCTCGCAATTGTTGGATATAACTTGATACCATAAGCCACCACAAATCACTATAGCTCTTGTCTCAGCAGGTGTACTGTCATGACCTGTCACATCACCCTGTGACTTATTTTCACTTTTTTGGTGTTTTCCTGTGTGTAGTGTTTTAGTTCCTGTCTTGCGCTCTTATTTTGGTGGCTTTTCCTGTTCTGTTTCATGTCTTCCTTCGAGTGTTATTCCTTGCATCTGCTTTGTTTTAGCAATCAAGACTATCTAAGTTGTGCGGACGTTATTCTTCTTTGTGGGGACAATGTTGATTGTCATGTCATGTTCAGATGTACTTTGTGGATACCGTCTTTGTTCCACTTTAAGTCCTTGCTGTCGTCCAGCATTCAGTTTTTGTTGACTTTGTAACCAATTCAGTTTTAGTTCCGTTCTGCATAGCCTTCCCTAAGCTTCAATGCCTTTTCTCAGAGGCACTCACCTTTTGTTTATTTGTGGTTTAAGCATTAGATACCTTTTTACCTGCACACTGCCTCCCGCTGTCGTCTGCCTATTGGGATCACGACAAAGCATCGTCGTCTTACACACGTGTTCCGGACATCTACAAAGCAATGAGCTACCTTACCATGAATTGATAAACGTGGACCCTGACTTAAACAAGTTGAAAAACTTATTCAGGTGTTACCATCTAGTGGTCAATTGTACGGAATATGTACTGAACTGTGCAATCTACTAATAAAAGTATCAATCAATCAACAAAAAAAACCTGCTGCCACCTACTGACATGGAAGAGTATTACATCACGGTTACTTTTCAACAACAGTTGAGTTATTTGCGGATTATAGTTCTTTCTTTCTTTCTTTTGTTTATTTGGAACATGAACACACTTCCAGCATAATAATACATCACACAATTTCATATCATTTCACTTTACATCACGTCCCAAAAGGAGTAGGACGAAGCAAAGCATATTTAATCCTACTCTTTTCCCACTTCAGAGTGTTTACAAATATTTACATTCATTTACTGACTATTAAGTCAGTCATTATTAACATACTGAGATGAAAAATATCTTATTTTTCAAAAAAGTTGAAAGTATTTCTCATATTTCTTCTTCTTTGTACTTTGTAGGCACTATTCATTTGAACAACCTCTCAGTACAATGTTTAACTTCCTCACTAGGTATAAAAAGACAAGTGTTACAGTAATTATTGTAGTAGGAGGGACAACGAGACAATGGTTCCACATTGACAAAACATCAAACCATATTTAGGTATTCACGGAGGCAATGGGGAAGACCCAGGACACGTTGGGAAGACTATGTCCCCCAGCTGGCCCGGGAACACCTCGGGATCCCCCGGCAAGAGCTGGATGAAGTGGCTGGGGAGAGGGAAGTCTGGGCTTCTCTGCTTAGGCTGCTGCCCCCGCGACCCAACCTCGGATAAGTGGAAGAAGATGGATGTAACTTACACGTTTTGTGTAATTACAACAATAATAAAACATTATAAAATACATTATTTCCAAGACATAATTGACCCTGTTATAATGGGCATTGAGGAGGAGAGCGAGGCTGAAGGAGAAAGTGACTTCTCTTCATTAAACCCAGCAACAACGCAGGATGTCTCCTTGTGGTCAGAAGTAGTGCACACTTCAGCAAGCTTCATGTTGCCATCACAAGATAGTTGTGGCCAGACACAGCTGCTGCTGCTGCTGCTGCTGCTGCTACAGCTGCTGCTGCTGCTGCTGCTACAGCTGCTGCTGCTGCTACAGCTGCTGCTACAGCTGCTGCTGCTGCTGCTGCTGCTGCTACAGCTGCTGCTGCTGCTGCAGCTGCTGCTGCTACAGCTGCTGCTGCTACAGCTGCTGCTGCTGCTGCTACAGCTGCTGCTGCTGCAGCTGCTGCTGCTACAGCTGCTGCTGCTGCAGCTGCTGCTGCTACAGCTGCTGCTGCTACAGCTGCTGCTACAGCTGCTGCTGCTACAGCTGCTGCTGCTACAGCTGCTGCTGCTACAGCTGCTGCTACAGCTGCTGCTACAGCTGCTGCTGCTACAGCTGCTGCTACAGCTGCTGCTGCTACAGCTGCTGCTGCATGGCCTTTGGAGGCGTGGCAGAGGAACTTGACTGACAGCAGGGAGAGCCAACAGGCCCCGCCTCCTTTAGCAGAAAAGAAAACCTGTGATGGAGCTTGTTGACGTTTCACAGAGAACTTCTTTAGCTGGAAAGAAGAACGGTTAAAAGCGCGCCTCAAGCATCATGAAGTAATAATTGTGTTTAGACGAGTCTACATTTATACATTTGAAAAGGTTGCATTGTTGTCGTCATCTTCCGAGCATGCGCAGTCGGCCGTGAAGCATGCGCACCATCTTTTCTCTGCCGCTGAAGCATGTTTGGTGCGTGCGCGCGCACCTTGCTCCACTGTCTCGCGCGTGGGGTCCAGAGCTCCGAGAGCCGCGATCCACGACGTCCTCCACTTGGAACTGTCGTCGTGGAAACAGCTGGCGGGAAAAGACTCCCGTCCCACCGGCCGTCAGCGCGTCTCGTGAAGCTCACGCGCGCGTGTGTTTTTTTTTTTTTTTTTGTAACTTTTTCGGCCAGAGACTGCTTGGCCAGCTGCATCGCGAGGGGATGAAGGCGAAGTGCATTTCCTGTCAGCTTGCATGCTTGTTGCACATCTGGATGAAGGGAAGTGGTCATGTTGCTAATTGAGGGCTTTAATATTCCCACTTTTAATGCTGCCTGCGAGGTCCACGCCATTCACGTGGGGTCTCTCTGGGGAAGATGTTTTTCTTGATCTTTTTTTAAAGTAACTTAAACTATGTTTTTTCTGGATGGGAATTGTTCTCAAGGAATGGAGCGAGGAATGCCTCAGAAGAAGATAGTGTACTGCATATCCCTCACGCTAGTGAAGAAAGAGACGTTGGAGGACGGCGGCGACGTATTGGATTCTCAGCTGGTAAAAATCCCCAAGCTGGGGGCCTTCCGGCGGGAAGCCTCACTGGAAGCCCAGCGCAGCGTATTTCTGGAAGAAGTGCAGGAAGCGGAGGTCGAGTCAGATGACTTGTCAGCACAGAGCTCCATGAGGAACTTCAGGACATTCAGCACAGGCCAGCTGGAGTTGAGGAGGCTTAAATTCTCTCGCAAGCAACAGAGGTGTCAGGAATCACAGTCATCTGACAAACCTGAGGAACACATTTGCACCAAGACAAACTCTGCTAGGAATGTAGTGAGTAGCAGCGTGATGAAGATGAAGACACTTTTCAAGTCAAAGAGTTTGGAAAAGAGGAGTCCTGAGTCGCTAGACCATGGTAAGCTGACGCCAGCCTTCAATGGGCTCACAACCACATGCTCACCTCAGCTGGAGCCTGGCCTGCTGCGACGCAGCTTCAGCTTCCGACACTGGACGAGCAGTGATTTGCTGCGTCTGCACGCGCTCACAAAGGACAAACACCACAGCAGTTCTGGCTCTATCGGCCATGATGCTGCATCTAAAGGGCAGAAGGTCACACAAGTTGACGCTGAGCTCCGGAAACCTGCCAACCGCCCTCATGCTGGCACGAGACAGAAAAGCCAGACGTTGGAGGTCGGTGCAATCCTTAACAAGACAGACTCCATGTCTGAGCTCAGCTGTGTTAAGAATCGCACGCTGGACAACAGCGACTTGCAGCTTCTGGCTGCACAGAGGGATGGCAGTGCGCTACTACGGAACGGAGAAGAGCGTTCGGGTGAGAGGCGGCTCCTGCGGTTCTTCAGTGGCATCTTCTCCCGCAGGGACGATACCTCTACCCTCATACCAGCAGGAAGCCCGAGCAAAATCAGATCTCTGCGCCAGAGGATATTGCCTTTGCAGTCCAGCACAGAAAACGTGAACGGAGGAAGCCCAGTTGGTAAAGAAGCATCTTTGTGTGTGTATGTGCTTTGGGAGGTCAGTGTGTGTTTAGGACAGCAGGGTGTTGTTTGGTTGACAAGCAGACGCTCCTGTTTGTGTTTCGCTACTTGCAGATGCATTTATTTCAAGTGCAAACAGCAGGCAGGCCAGGTTAAAGAAGATCCATTTTAACACTCGTTTATCGCCGCCAATTGGTTCCGGACTTTATCGTAGTAAACAAATGTTTGCCACGTAGGAGTATTATTCATAAAGAAAATCTTTTCTTAGAGTATTAAACATAATGGTCACTGTTTTCTAAATGTATTTGTTTTTAGTTTAAAGAGCCCTCTAAACATGAAGTGACAGCCATATAACACTCGGTTCACCCAACTGTAGGGCTCTATGACTTCCACATGAACACAATCACACATGGAATCACAGAATTGCCCAATAAAAACAATCTACTGTCAAACACAAAATATCCTGGAAAATAATACAAATAAATTGCTATCATCATGAAGAGAAGGCGTGGGAAATCATATGTCTAGGAATGCTCATTTGTCCCCGAAACATTTAGACAATTCCATATGCTGATGATATTGTTGATGAAGATGAAGTGCTTCTTTAATCAACAGACTTCATCTCCACTTTATCCAGACAGCTGCTGATTCCAGCTAACAGTCTTATTGTGCTTGATGATTTATTGACCTACAAATGATTGCAGATAAATGATATTATTGCTATGATTTTTATGACACCAAATGTACTATTGATGTAATTATAATACATAATAATAATGCATGTTTATCATTTCGGTTGCAATAAACTTGTATTTTTTGTAAATGTTTTCATTGTAGTGGGAATGAAAACTTTTAAATCTTCATATAATTAAAACAAAACCAATAAAGATAAAATATACTTTGTTAATTAAATCGCAACCAAAAGCAATATAGAATGTTAGGGAGAGGGTGGAGGGGCTGCAAATGTACACAACCAAAACATAAAATAAAGTGTTGACGAACAAAGATGCACTTGAATATTGAACATGTAGGCAGAGGTAGAGTGTACATTACTTTAAGGGGAACTGCACTTCTTTTTTAATTTTGCCTATCGTTCACAATCATAATGAGAGACATGACGACAGATGTTATTTGTTTATTTCTAAATATTAAATAAATGCGATTAAAGTCTGCTTACAATGGAGCCTATGGGAGCTTTGGAATTCCGCCTACAGGTCCCTTAAAGACATTCAAACAGCACCATTGAGGTTTTATCTTCATGATGTAAGTATGTTTGTTATGTTGTAATAGACACATTTATTATAACATTTAATATCCACATATTTTAATCATCTTAAGCATAATTTCAAAAACGCTTCACACTGATTTTTTCTCTTTCTTCGTTACTGATTATTACTCACTGCAGATTTTATGAGAGCCAACAAACATAACAATACAACACCTACCGTGCAAGGGGTGAAAAATGTCTCATCCTCACAAGGAAACGTTGGTCCGCGGGGGGACCAAGCCTCTTTCCTTGTTCTGGCGATTTGCGGGTCCTAAATGAATGTCAGAGTGTACCAATTTCGCGGAATACCTACTCAGACCTATTCTGTCCAGGTGAGATGCATGATTTATGATCTACAATAAACTTACAGAGAGCAAGGAAGCGAGGAAGCAGCAGACCACTCCATGATGTAAACATAGGGCCACACAGTAGTGGTCACGGCACTGCTCAAAATAGTTTGTCTGCGTTAGTGCGCATAATAACAATATCACTATTACTTTGATCATATTCAAGTGACACAATGTAAATAGAGTATTCTTAGCGGTTTTTGAATGGTTATTTATTAGATTTTATGGGCGAAATAGTGGAACTCCCATTGGCTGCGCTGTAAGAGGACTATTGTTTACGTTTATTTAATAATTTAGAATGCATTAAAAAAATCCCTCCCTTGTCATGTCTTTCATAATGTCAGTGGACGATAGGCGACATTACAAAAGAAGTGCAGTTTCCCTTTTTACTGACAATCTAGTTAGGACCTTTTTAAACAAAAGTACAGAGTAACATTATAAACGCCACAGTTTAAGCAGATGTATTTAAGATCAAATGCAAGAAAAACTTAAGTCTGGCAGATTACAAGTGAGAAATACCAACTTGACATGACTGTCAAATATTTGCAGCACTTTTAAAAATGCTAGTTTTATCACAGTATTACAAACCCCATTTCCATATGAGTTGGGAAATTGTGTTAGATGTAATTATAAACTGAATGCAAAGATTTGCTAATCTTTTTCAACTCATATTCAGTTGAATGCACTACAAAGACAAGATATTTGATGTTTAAACTCATAAACTTAATTTTTTTTGGGCAAATAATAATTTACTTAGAATTTAATGGCTGCAACACATGCCAAAGTAATTGGGAAAGGGCATGTTCACCACTGTGTTACATCACCTTTTCTTTTAACAACACTCAATAAATGTTTGGGAACTGAGGAAACTAATTGTTGGAGCTTTGAAAGTGGAATTCTTTCCCATTCTTGTTTTATGTAGAACTTCAGTCGTTCAACAGTCTGGGGTCTCCGCTCGATGGGAGACAGGTCTGGACTGCAGGCGGGCCAGGAAAGTACCCGCACTCTTTTTTTACGAAGCCACGCTGTTGTAACACGTGCTGAATGTGGTTTGGCATTGTCTTGCTGAAATAAGCAGGGGCGTCCATGACAAAGACAGAGTTTAGATGGGAGAATATGTTGTTCCAAAACCTGTATGTACCTTTCAGCATTAATGGTGCCTTCACAGATGTGTAAGTTACCCATGCCTTGGGCACTAATGCACCCCCATACCATCACACATGCTGGCCTTTGAACTTTGCGTCGATAACAGTCTGGATGGTTTCGCTTCGCCTTTGGTCCGGATGACATGATGTCGAATATTTCTCCCAAAAATTTGCAATGTGGACTCGTCAGACCACAGAACACTTTTCCACTTTGCATCAGTCGTTGTGGTTTGTGCAGCCCTTCGAGACCCTTGTGATTTAGGGCCATATAAATAAACATTGATTGATTGATTGATTGATTGATTGATCAGTCCATCTTAGATGATCTCGGGCCCAAAGAAAATGGTGGCGTTTCTGGATGTTGTTGATAAATGGCTTTCACGTTGCATAGTAGAGCTTCAACTTGCACTTACAGATGTAGCAACAAACTGTATTTAGTGACAGTAGTTTTTTTAAGTGTTCCTGAGCCCATGTGGTGATATCCTTTGGAGATTGATGTCGGTTTTTGATACAGTGCCGTCTGAGGGATGGAAGGTCACGGTCATTCAATGTTGGTTTCCGGCCATGCCGCTTACGTGGAGTGATTTCTCCAGATTCTCTGAACCTTTTGATGATATTATGGAGCGTAGATGTTGAAATCCCTAAATTTCTTGCAATGTCACTTTGAGAAAGGTTGTTCTTAAACTGTTTGACTATTTGCTCACGCAGTTGTGGACAAAGGGGTGTACCTCGCCCCATCCTTTCTTGTGAAAGACGGAGCATTTTTTGGGAAGCTGTTTTTATAGCCAATCATGGCACCCACCTGTTCCCAATTAGCCTGCACACCTGTGGGATGTTCCAAATAAGTGTTTGATGAGCATTCCTCAACTTTATCTGTATTTATTGCCACCTTTCCCAACTTCTTTGTCAGGTGTTGCTGGCATCAAATTCTGGAGTTAATGATTATTTGCACAAAAATAAAGTTTATGAGTTTGAACATCAAATATGTTGTCTTTGTAGCATATTCAACTGAATATGGCTTGAAAAGGATTTGCAAATCATTGTATTCTGTTTATATTTACATCTAACACAATTTTCCAACTCATTTGGAAACGGGGTTTGTAAATGGCAGCGTGTGTTTGGTGATGTATTGAACTGCACTTTCTTTGAGCACACACTATGTTGTTTACACTGACCTGGCTTGTTCACCAAACCAAAGTGAGTGTGGACTGTGGCCTGGTTATGTTTCAGGTTGGTTGCATTGGTGCACATTTGGCTCTCTGTCTACTTGGTGTTGATAGGCTCATCTTGTTGCAAGGGTGTAAACTGAAATATTCTCACTCTGGCATTTGGTTTGGTGATCATTTTGTCTATGTTAGCTAATCAGTTGTGATGCTAGCGGGCCATCAGACCCGCCTTGCCGCACTAAGAGTTAATAAGACTTGATGATGAGAAGAGAATTCACCCCCTTCTTTTCATTTTGCTGTGGCACTAAGGTGCATCACTGCTGTAGTGCTGCAAGCACACCGCTGGGTGATGTTACTGCTGTGTGTTGCAAATACAGAGTTAAAGTTGTCATTGTGCAAGCTAAACTGTCGTCTTTTCCACGAGTCAAGTATTGATGGACAGCAAAGCTCCAAACATTCCACAGTGCTGCCGTTCAGCAGTCGTTACGCATCTCACATGGCAGGACCAAGTTTATTTACTTTTGCTCCTCCGTAAGGACAAAATAAACTGTTTGGGGTTGAGTTTACGACTGCTCCCTTTTTCACATGATAACGCACACATTTGCGAGATCTCTTAGAAATCTGCACCACTTTGCTGCATGGCGGAGCTGCAACAATGCGCATCAGAACGGTGGTGGGGATTGGTGCAGATGTTCAATGGCAGCAACGTTCAGCAGCTGTTACACATCCGGGGTGGAAGCTAACCATTATGCTCGGTAGAGTCTGGAGACACTTTACCATCCAGTGGCAACATTTCTGATGTTGCCGATGTCCTGGCAAACCCTGGCACCCCCTGGTCGCCTGCGTATAAATCCAGACACTGCGAAAAGTATAATTGTGCATTGACGGGCTCTTTCACACGAGTTTAATTGTTCCACTAAACAACTACAGTATTTTTCGGACTATAAGTCGCACTTGCGACTTGTACTCAGGAGCGACTTATGTGTGAAATTATTAACACATTACCGTAAAATATCAAATAATATTATTTAGCTCATTCACGTAAGAGACTAGACGTATAAGATTTCATGGGATTTATGGATTAGGAGTGAGAGATAGTTTGGTAAAGGTATAGCATGTTCTATATGTTATAGTTATTTGAATGACTCTTACCATAATATGTTAGCTTGACATAGCAGTTAGTTATTTATGCCTCATATAACCTACACTTATTCAGCCTGTTGTTCACTATTCTTTATTTATTTTAAATTGCCTTTCAAATGTCTATTCTTGGTGTTGGGTTTTATCAAATACATTTCCCCCAAAAATGCAACTTATATATGTTTTTTTCCTTCTTTATTATGCATTTTCAGCAGGTGCGATTTATACTCTGGAGTGACTTATACACCGAAAAATACGGTATATTTTTGTATTTTAACATTTATTTTACATGTTTCATACGACAAAAACGATCAAATGTATGATTAGGTCAAACAGGGGTGTGCAATTGATGACACCCATGAAACATGATTGTTTTTTATGGCACCATAAAAAGCATCAGAAATGGAAAAATAGACCTAAAGGCATCATATAATGGAACCAAAAGATGACACATTGATACTTGTATTCAACAACACAAATATTTGTTTTTGGATAGCCTTTTTTTAAACCATTACAAAGTATGTGATGGAGTAGTGGTCAACACTCCCAATACTGTTACCTAACTTAATGAAGAATCATGATTAATAATTGTCATTTCCATCCATCCATCCATCCATTTTTCTCCCGCTTGTCCCTTTTGGGGTCGCGGGGGGGCTGGAGCCTATCTCAGCTGCATTTGGGTGGAAGGCAGGGTACACCCAGGACAAGTCGCCACTTTATCATAGGGCCAACACAGATAGATAGACAACATTCACACACTAGGGACCATTTAGTGTTGCCAATCAACCTATCCCCAGGTGCATGTCTTTGGAGGTGGGAGGGGCCTATCCCCAGGTGCATGTCTTAAGAGGTGGGAGGGGCCTATCCCCAGGTGCATGTCTTTGGAGGTGGAAGGGGCCTACCCCCAGGTGCATGTCTTTGGAAGTGGGAGGGGCCTATCCCCAGGTGCATATTTTTGGAGGTGGGAGGGGCCTATCCCCAGGTGCGTGTCTTTGGAGGTGGGAAGGGCCTAACCCCAGGTGCATGTCTTTGAAGGTGGGAGGAAGCCGGAGTAGAACCCACACAGTCACGGGGAAAACATGCAAACTCCACACAGAAAGATCCCGAGCTCGGGATTGAACTCAAGATTACTCAGGACCTTCGTATTGTGAGGCAGACGCACTAACCCCATTTCATTATTCATAAAAATGAAGATGATCATTTTGACCATAACCATGCGGCCCTGGCTCATATCTCAAAATGCTGGCAAGTTGAGGTAGCTAAAGTGAGGTAGCAAAATAGAATAGAAAGTACTTTATTGATCCCTGAGGGAAATTCAGTACCACAGTTCGCTCACAATAAACAATAATAAAAATAGATAATATGACATATATTATATATATAAATATAATTTATAAGATATGAATAATATAAATATATTCTACATTTAAGTGCAGTCAAGAAGGAACATATGCATTATACAGTCTGATGGCTGTGCAATGTCACTTTGTCACACAGCTGTGTTTCGCTGCTCTTCCAGATGTTGCGGTCTCATCTTATCAGCCATCTGTACTTGTACTGCATTGACAAAAAAACACTTGTTTGTTCTTTCTTGTCTTCGTCTTGAGTCCACTATAGGTAGGGTGGGGGCACCTATAGCAGCACCTTTATTTAAATTTAGATAGGCTCAGTAGTGTTTCAGTTTCCTTTGAAACACGCCTCAGAACAGCCAATCACTTTGTATGGCATGCTGTGGATGAACACAAACCTATTCACGTTTGCACAGTTACTTTTGATAGCCTCCAACTTTCATAATAAAAATGAAAGTGAACATAATGTGAATACTCCTCTGCACATGATACGGACAAGACATTTTAAACTTGCTAACATGTAGAGACAGAAATGTTGTGTAAATAAGATGAATAAGGCCAGTCCATTCGTTATGTTTAATTAAGGTTTAATATCAAACGTGCTCCCCGACGCTATAGGAAAGGAGAGTACCAATCTGTAGAAGACTAATTAACTTCACATTTAAATTACCACCGCAACCACATAATGTCCCCATTGTGGGACAGATAGTCTATCCTAGCCTAAATTCATACTAGTCAATCTAGAATAAGTGTAAATATATGGATGGACAGAATAAAAACCTGCTGTACCTGTTTAATAAGGAGCAGGAAATTTCTGAGCAGGGGTGTCAAACTTGTTTTCACAGGTAAGTCTGGCCTCAGAGGGACGCTCGGAACAGTGGGTCATGAATAAATAAAGATTCCCCTCATGATATTATTATACAATTACTTATGCATTTGACCATTATATTTTTTTAATGTAGAACTATTAAACTGGCAGCTTTAAATGGAAAAATTGCACCCTTGTTTTTTTACAGTAAAATTCTGGCAAAAGACTGGCCAGGTTTTTTTCCCCGTAAAATTTGTGGCTGCGGTTTTTATAGTTTATTACAGTAAATAGAAAAACAGTATCACTTTTTTTTTACAGTAAAATCCTGAGTTTCCGTTTTTTTAATTGTAAAATACATGGTTGTTGTTTTTGCGGCGTATTACTGTAAATGAAAAAAGGTACCACATTAAAATTTTTAGAGAATGATACCATAAAATCTATTAGAATTTTTACAAAGTATAATTTTTTGGAAATCAAAAGTCAGTCAGATATTTATTTTAATATTTGGTACATTATTAGTAAAAACAAAGGTAATAGTTCATTGCCATTGCAGATTACTTTATAACCTAAATTCATACAAATGCAACACTACATTATTAACATGAACAACATTATTATTACAGATTCATATGTAAGTAAGATATTTGAGTGTTTGGGGTTTTTTTTGGGGAAAAAAAGTATTTTATGGTAATACGTGTTACATTATATATTGAATACATATATATGCAATTGTGTTCATTTCATGTACTTTTTCCTGTTAAAAAATAAAGAACAAATACATTTAGTAAGAAAACAAAGTCCTTGTAGACACACTACTTCCAGGCCTTCTTGGGCCACCTTAAATGATTTTTCCAGATCTGGCCTCTGGGTTTCGAGTTTGACACTTGTGTTCTAAAGTCAGCCCGTTTTAATATGTGACATCGCTCCCAGTGGGTAAAAACATACCAAACACCAAGTTTGGACTCAAATAATAATGTACCTTCACATTTGAATTTGAATGGATTAATAAAATGATAGTAATATAAAGTAGTGAGTAGATAACACAATAATGACAGTAAATCGCATATTTAAAAATAATTGTCCAGTCAAATTCCGTTTTATTAAGTTGCTACAAATATTTAAGATACAAATGTATTTCAGTGAGGGAGAAGAACAGAACATTGTAAACATTGAGTGTTTTAGTGCGTTTAACTGAATGTAGACAGACTGGTTCGGGTGTGAATGGGAGTTATGTTGGATGTTTGACATTCTTAAAGAGTACTTCTAATGATGGATGCTAATTGTTGCCCAAAAATATTTAAACACCTTTTGATTCTGTGATGGTGTGACTCTTAAACATTCACCTCAACTGTGATGCTCATCTACTCATTGACAAGAACAACTTTGGCAAGATTGGTAAATAATACTACTAAAACATAAATAGTTAATAATACATGCAAAACACTTTTTTTTTTTTTTAGATTATTTCAGTACAAATCACATGATTGAGTCAAGTTCACAGCCCCTCACTTCTGGGACCCCACTACCGCATCCATCCATCCATCCATCCATCCATTTCCTACCGCTTGTCCCTTTCGGGGCCGGGGGGGTGCTGGAGCCTATCTTGTACATTTTTACTGAACCTAAAAAATAATTTGTGCAGAACTATTCTCTCTCTCTCTAACACACACACAGACTGAATCATGAATTGGCATATCAACATAATGTACACTTCACATGTATGTTCTTTTATAACAAGGACGTTGATAGACTTGCATTCTGAAACGCCAGTTGAGTGTTTACAGATGGCTCCCGTTGTCCAATCTAGTAATAATAACGATAATAAATAGGGCTGTCAAACAATCAAAATATTTAATCGCGATTAATCACAGTCTGTTCAAAATTAATGACAGATAGGTATAATTGTCCATCATAAGTGTACCCTGGCCAGATAATTTTCAGGGAGGGTGGCTTCATATTTTTGCATGAAATGTTTTAAACTTCTCTATTGATTTATAAAATTGAATATTGAGCCTGCTTATTATTCCGTAATTGAGTAATCCACCAAAACATGTTATACAAGAATTTATACAATATTTCAACCTGCCATAATCCGCCCCCTTATTCCTAAACTGATGTATTAGCATTACTTTAGGTGCAAATATCACAGAATAACATTACAAAACCTCTCTGACAAAGCATAATCACAATATAAGACATTTTAATTTAGTTAATGTCAGGCTATCCCCAAAATACCTGTGGCGGTGGGGGCGTAGTTGATATGATGTCATCGCATGATTTGCTATGATGCATATATTCTTTAAAAGGCAAAACATGTGAATATTCTTTTAAAACAGATCTGGTTTTAAGGTTAGTATTAACATGTATATTTTTCTTACATAATATCATTTTGTTTTATTCTTAAATTGTTGTTGCTTATATCATACAATGTACTTTTAAAGTTTTTTTTTTGTAGAGATTCCTGCAATACTTTTAGTCACTTTTTGGCAACAAATGTAGTATCTATTGTTGGTGTTATTGGCGATTGTACTCGTGTTTCGATTCTGTCGCGCCATGTCTGCCAGTTGCAAAGAGCCTGACGTCACACTTGCTTTGCGTTGCTGGGAGCTTTTCTCTCATTAAAAGTTGCCAGTGTTATCCTGAATTGTAAAGATCACTGTGTGAGGGTATATCTGCAATATATTAGAGTACGTCCAGAAAAGTCTGTGCATATGGCTGGTGTGAATGTGTATGTTGGTGTCTTATGGTGGTCATTTCTCCCGTGGTCTGTGAACACACTGTGGTCATTTCTCCCATGGTCCGTGAACACACTGTGTGGGCAGAGAATGGACAAGTGGTGTATGTCTATGAGTGAAGCACGGAGACAGACGTGTGTGCACGGAGACAGACGTGTGTGCACGGAGGGAATACTTGTTGGAAGTGGGCTCCTTGTTAGTAAAAAAAATTGACTATACAAGCTGAAAATAGCGTCAGACTTTTTCTTCTGAACACTACAATAAATATTACTTTATTTTGTTAGGTGTGGCGGCTTTTGTGAAGCTCGTACATTAAGGAGAAACCCTAAACGACGATAAACCGGGTGCACAGCGTTGCGCTTTTATTTTGAAGCCAGCAGGAAATGTGTGTGATTGTTTTGATGAAAGTTATGTCGGATCAACTCTTTGCAATAAAAAAGTCTCCTTTCAACATTTTTTCATTTCTGTTGAGCGTTTATGCCATCTTACTTACTAAATCAGTCACAGTAACAATCTAAATGTTATCACTGTTATCACCTTAACTGTAAACTGAACATGGAAGTGAAGCACCACCCACCTCTAGAACGACGCGAGCAGCAGGTGTTTGCTGCAGGAATGTCGCCTCTTCTCAGGGTGGGAAATAGTCTTTTCTTGTCGGGAGAACAACTTGCAATGACTTTGAACCTGATATTTCCATAAAGTAGACTATCTTTTGTCCATTTCTGCTCGCTTGTGGCTCATCAGTAGCAAGTGAACAGCAGCCAATTTCTCCCGCTACGGCACTGCAGGGGGGTCAAAAAGGAAGTGATCGCGTTAGACGGCCGTTAGAAAAATTTGTGCTGTTACTAAAATTTATAGTTAACGCGTTATTATCGCGTTAACTTTGCATTCCAGCGGACTCTCAAAGTTATACAACATTTAGTGGTTGGCTAACAGAAAAGCGTACATAACAGAGATAAAAACAACAACAAAATGTTCACTGTGTGGTTGAGAGATGTGACGTTCACAAAGCTAAAAGTGAACCTTGACATCTGATTCCTAATTGCTGTAGTATACTATTTTTCAAATTAGTACTCATTGTTCACGCAAGAGCCATTTTAAAAATATTTCATTGTTCGGTTAGCGTACAGCAGCTGTTATATTGCAGTGCATAATAGTGCATTACATTTCTAGAACCTTCTGGCAAGCTAATCAAAGGCATGGTGAGTTACTGGTTTATGTGTAGATACTGGAAGTATTTCTTTGAGAGCTGGAAACTCTTTTTGTTACTGGATAGAGTTTAACAATATTTAAAGTAGAATACAAAATACACAACATCCTACTTGCCACCGTTTAGGGTTTATATATTTAGGTGACCATTATTTACTACATTTGATGGAAAAATATTAGAAACTGAGTATGATGCAGTGCAGTTGTACATCGCTGCAAACTACAAGCACATTATTAAACATTGTTAAATAAATACCACTCTGACACTTTTCAACACAGATCAGTTGATTCTTTTAATGACATTGTGAAGGTTGTAAGAACGTTGTGTATCATCAGTATATATATATATATATATATATATATATATATATATATATATATATATATATGAATACAACTACATCGTACATTTGTATTATTTATTTATCTTACTACAGTTTGTATTATTTGCACAGTAAAAATCAGAGGGTTCTGGGTGGATGTGATCCCGATTGTTTAGTTAGTGTGAAAGGGCGCGAAATGGCTTTTATTCCATATCATAACTCTTAACCCCCGCTAGAGAGTATGTGTTAGTGCATCTAGAACCTGCACACTGTCAATATAGGCATGCACTTGTTTAAAGGAGGGTGCGTGTGGGTATGCATCAGAGTTTGTGACCTACATCCACAGCCGTGCAGAAGTAATGTGAGTCAAAAGCCACATGCATGCATTATCAAAAAGATGGATGGAAGACCCCCTTCTAGATAGTCCATCTCTGCTATCCATCAGCCCATGCATATTAAACCTCCTGCTCCTATTCTTTGTCTTTAATTCTGACCGTTTCCCTCACTTAGGTTAGTGAATAGTTTGTGTGTGTGTGTGTGTGTGTGTGTGTGTGTGTGTGTGTGTGTGTGTGTGTGTGTGTGTGTGTTTCAGAATTAGTAACCATCAGTGTGAGTTTAAAGCAGCGCAGCAGTAACTCCCCCTATGTGATTGGGTGGGGGTCAAGATTGTGTTCTTGACACTCCTCCTCACCACCATTTCCTCTTCGGGCCCAAATTGGAGTTTGTGGTGAGTGTATATGGTTCAGAGGGGGTGCAAGAAGTCAAGGGGCGTGTTTGTCTTGCGTGACATAGCATCTCAAGACAGGGGCAGATCCTAACTAAACACACACACACACACACTAGGTGTGGTGAAATGTGTCCTCTGCATTTGACCCATCACCCTTGATCACCCCCTGGGAGGTGAGGGGAGCAGTGAGCGGCAGCGATGGCCGCGCCCCGGGAATCATTTTTGGTGATTTAACCCCCAATTTCGACCCTTGATGCTGAGTGCCAAGCAGGGAGGAAATGGCTCCCATTTTTATAGTCTTTGGTATGACTCGGCTGGGGTTTGAACTCACAACCTACCCATCTAGCATTTTTGTTGTATATTCAATATATTGGGATTGATATGGTACAATCTAATCCAGGCCTGGGCAAATATTTTGACTCGGGGGCCACATTTAGAGAAAAAAAATGTGTCTGGGGGCCGGTGTATATATTTTAGGAACACTAATACAAAATCTTACAATAATGTTTCATTGAATGCTAAAACATTATGACAGACCGCCTTAAAAAACTTAATGGAATTTTATTTTTTTCTATGAAGGATAAAACACTGAATATTGACAAAATATGAATGTCACACCCTATCTCGATCAACATATTTTACAATCA
This sequence comes from Nerophis ophidion, assembly GCF_033978795.1. NCBI lineage: Eukaryota > Metazoa > Chordata > Actinopteri > Syngnathiformes > Syngnathidae > Nerophis > Nerophis ophidion. Next base: position 1,348,200 of record NC_084637.1, on the reverse strand, counting down.
AGTGAAATGCAACTAAAATGCAACAACCAGTGAAATATGAACGCGCATGGTACAAAATACACCCAACTACAATCTGATATATCTGATATTTGTTGGATTTCCCCAAGGGATCAATAAAGTACTTTCTATTCTATTCTATTCTATTCTATTCTATTATATATATCATTAAGCTTTAGAACATAGTTGTGAAAATCTCCTTCCACGCCTGTGGAAATGCTTCCCGCCCACGCTGCTTGGTGCCTCGTCTGAGCTGCTGTGACGTAGATGACCATAATAACTAATTATATGACCATAGTAACTAATTAGATGACCATAGTAACTAATTAGATGACCATGGTAACTCATTAGATGACCATAGTAACTAATTAGATGACCATGGTAACTAATTAGATTACCATAGTAACTAATTAGATGACCATAGTAACTAATTAGATGACCATGGTAACTAATTAGAGGACCATAGTAACTAATTAGATGACCATGGTAACTAATTAGAGGACCATAGTAACTAATTAGATGACCATAGTAACTACTTAGAGGACCATGGTAACTAATTAGAGGACCATAGTAACTAATTAGATGACCATAGTAACTAATTAGATGACCATAGTAACTAATTAGATGACCATGGTAACTAATTAGAGGACCATAGTAACTAATTAGATGACCATGGTAACTAATTAGATGACCATGGTAACTAATTAGATGACCATAGTAACTAATTAGATGACCATGGTAACTAATTAGATTACCATAGTAACTAATTAGATGACCATAGTAACTAATTAGATGACCATGGTAACTAATTAGAGGACCATGGTAACTACTTAGAGGACCATGGTAACTACTTAGAGGACCATGGTAACTAATTAGATGACCATGGTAACTAATTAGATGACCATAGTAACTAATTAGATGACCATGGTAACTAATTAGAGGACCATGGTAACTAATTAGATGACCATGGTAACTAATTAGATGACCATGGTAACTAATTAGAGGACCATAGTAACTAATTAGATGACCATAGTAACTACTTAGAGGACCATAGTAACTACCTAGAGGACCATGGTAACTACTTAGATGACCATGGTAACTACTTAGAGGACCATAGTAACTACTTAGAGGACCATAGTAACTACTTAGAGGACCATGGTAACTAATTAGAGGACCATGGTAAGTAATTAGAGGACCATGATAAGTAATTAGATGACCATGGTAACTAATTAGATGAGCATAATAACTAGTATATGATGAGTATTCCAAGCATGTAAAGACTTAGTATAGTTGAAGACTTGGGGTGATTATAAAGGTGAGTTGACATCATAATGGCAGCTACACTTTACATCTTAAACATCTAAAATCATTATTTGGGAATGTCCAGCAGGCCAGATGGAAAAGGTCAACGGGCCGCATGTGGCCCCCGGGCCTTCATTTGTCCAGGTCTGGTGTAATTTGTCATTAGCACATTATGTGACTCTAACATCTGTCCCATAACATCTGCAACTCCTTGAAGAGCAAACTTCCTGCTTGGCTCGGCCAATCATGTTGGAAAATGTGCTTTCATCACACCCGAGGACTTCCTGTAATCCGACACTGGCGTGCCAGAAGAGTGTCACTGTCATCTACCTCCTGCTGATTAAGGTGCTTACATAATGCTGAAACCCACGGGGCAGATGATAAATGTGCACATAGTCACCTGCCACCACAACGAGGCAAGAGTAGAGATTCCAAGTATACATCTGAAGTAAGACTATGTTGATGTAAACACGTCTCATCATTCTTGCCTTCATTTGCATAACTTATGAGTGTGTGTGCGTGCTGGTGCTTGCATGTAATGCTGGGGCTGGATCTGCTGAGTCTCCTGATGATGTCAAGGTCAGTCCGTTTTTTTGTGTTTGGAGTTTGAGCTGTTTTTTGACTTCCTTTTTAGTCATCTTAAGTGCTTCCTATGCGTGTTATTTCTTCAATTTTGTTTCTTTGGTGTTTTGTTAACCTTTTTCTCTTCTTTTCTCACCTCCTTCAGCTGTGTAGTCCATGCAGCCTGATCATTCTATGAATGGGTAGTAGTAGTAAGGGTGTAACGGTACACAAACATCTTGGTTTGGTACATACCTCGGATTAAAGGTCACGGTTCGGTTCATTTTTGGTACAGTAAGAAAACAACAAAATATAAATTTTCTGGTTATTTATTTACCAAATGTGTACGCAAAAGCTGTGTGTGTGATGGATGTGAGCCACCACTAGGTTGATCAGTGCAACAGCAGGCAGTCATGAATGCTAAGTAGAGATGTCCGATAACATCAGACTGCCGATGCTATCAGCCGATAAATGCTTTAAAATGTAATATCGGAAATTATCGGTATCAGTTCCAAAAAGTAAAATGTATGACTTGTTAAAAGGCCGCTGTAAGGAGTGGTACATGGACGTAGGGAGAAGTACAGATCGCCAATAAACCTTAGAGGCACTGCCTTTGCGTGCCTGCCCACTCACACAAAATCTGCAGCTTTTACACACACAAGTGAATGCAAGGCAACACAGACATCAGCAGCCCAATTCAGAGCCTTTTTAATCCCTTGGCTTACTTATTATGAAAAGTGAAGTTGTCCAGTATGGTCACTGTGTTATTTAATGCAATTTTACTTACCTGTTGTAAAATTGTTCTTTGAGTGCAATAAGAAGCATATGTTTAATTTATCATAAGATTTTATGTTAAAATAGATCCAATAATGAAATGTTTTGTGGTCCCTTATATTTTGAAAAGTATCAAAATACATTTTGGACAACACTACTACCTAAGGGTGTAATAGTACATGTATTTGTATTGAACCGTTTCGGTACGGGGGGTTCGGTTCAGAACAGAGGTGCACAGAACAAGTTTCCACACGGACATATTATGTAGCACACCGCACGGCCGGACATAAGTAGCGTACCGCACGTTGTGTAAACAATGCACACCGCGGCACAACACACAGCATGCCAGCAACGACCAGGCTACGACAACATGCAAAAGCCAGAGCTGGAAGACCCTCCTGCCTCGTTAACGTCTCCCTTTTGTGTGTGATGTCAGTGAGGGTTCCAGCTGAGCTCTATTTGTTAGCTTTAGCAATTAGCAGTGGCAGTTTATCAGACTGCTGCTCTGTTGAATCTTTTCACCGGATTGTGTTACCTCTGGTTAATAAAGAGATTAAATGTGTTTCGATGGCTGTCATGTGTTATTGTCCACAAACGGGGTATTGTTTGGATTGAAAGCTTTTAGCTTCATAGTGGTTTGTGTTGTGGTTTGTGCATGTAAACATTGATTGATTGATTTGTTGTTCGTTGTTCCCATGGCATGTAGTAGCATTGTGTATGTGTTTTTGTGTGCTGGTTGTTGCTTTCATTAGGAAAAACAATATTTCCTACATTGAAGTTGCTGTCTTGTTGACATTAAACTATTTCAAAAGTGGCATGCCAAGGATGAAGCGTATTGCTGATCAGGTATGAACCAGGGAACTCCAACATTTTCAATATTTTTGTATGTGTGAATGCCTTCACACAATTCCAACAAAGCATCACGGAGGGTGTTGACACAACGTGATTTCTGCTCATTGCTCTGAATGTCATAGTAAAGAAAGTCTATGAAGCGTGGGTAAACGCCGGGAGTAAATATTGGTATTGTCTCAAATACATATACTATTTTATAAAATATACCGGAATACCGCCCAGTCCTACTTAATAGTAGAATGATGAGAGGTATATTTTTATTTTCACAAAATCATTTTTTCGTCGTTTTTTTTTTTTTTTTTACAAATGAAGTCCCTTAACACTATTGAGGTACTACCATATTGGGTTTATTTTAGTCCCTCCATATAAACCTTTTCATTTCTATAATATATTGCCTAAGTATCGGATTGGGACTTGAAATCAGATCAGGATCAAATGTAAAAAATTTAGATCGGGACATTTCTAGTCAGGATTATAGCTTAAATGATAATCACATGTGAGCAGCCATAACTATTTGGATTGTTAGCTTCCCATCTCGGGCGAGCGATAGTGTGTTGATAGTAGTTGGACAGTAGTGGCTGTAGTTAGGGTTGGGCATCGAGCATTGGGCATGAATGGGAACCGGGTCTTACGTTCCAATTCTCGTGGAACTTTCTACATTTTCAGAGGTTGACTCCCATTTTCAATGCAAATCTTTTGTCTTTTGCTAATGTTTACAAACTTTGAATATATGGCCCCAGATAAAGGAGGACTTTGAGAACCAAAAGGATTATGATGAGTAATAGAAGCAGGGGCTGGAGCCTATCCCAGCTGCACTCAGGCAGAAGACAGGGTATACCCAACCCTGACTACAGCCATCACTGTCCGTCTACCTTCAACCACAAGACGCCACCTCGTCGCAAGGCCAAAAACATTTATATTTAAGTTCAAAAGATATTCATATACCAGTTGAAAAAAGTCCTGTGAGAAATTCATAGTACATTTTTGACCCTGCATCTGAAAAGTGTCAGATTTGTTAAAGTACCAATGGTTAAGTTAAAGTAACAATGATTGTCATAAACACACTAAGTGTGGTAAAATGTGTCCTCTGCATTTGACCCATCACCCTTGATCACCCCCTGGAAGGTGAGGGGAGTAGTGGGCTCCAGAGGTGGCACGCCTGAGAATCATTTTTGATGATTTAACCCCCAATTCCAACCATTGAAGCTGAGTGCCAAGCAGGGAGGTAATGGCTCCTATTTGTATAGTCTTTGGACTGGAATCAGTCAATCAATCAATACAAACGATGGCCAACCTTAGCTGTAGCTAGTTCATACAGTTGATGCTTTTTCTCATGTGCTTATTACCCTGTGCAGGGCGAGCTGGTGTAACATGTGCTGGCGCCTCAGCATGGCCTCATGAATGTTTAGGCTGCTGCTTGCTTGCTGCTCACCCAGGTTGATTAAGCCATTATCATTTACTTGCCCCTTAGTGGTGGGTTGTTGAGTAATTGTGCAATACTTTGGTCTTCTTGATGATGAGACAAATGGAAAATGTGTCTTTTGGTTAAAGTCTCTTTAATCTACTAACCAAGAAGAATCACACTATCATTTCTGTCTTTTGTTTACTTTGCCAATCATTTTTTATGTCCTAAACACACACAGAATAACAGCAGGAAGGTATGTGTTGCTACTTGTAGAAATGTAGTCACAAACACAGCTCTTTAAAGAACTATTCTCTGCATGTTGTACTGAGATGGTAACAGGTGGAAGTAGCATTTATTTGCCCCTTTTGCCCCTTTTGAAAGAGTGTCTCCAGACAAGACAAACTGACTGTTAGAAGGCTTGAGAAGCATAATGGGTAAAGGCGGAACTAATACGATATCACAAGTGAGTGGTGAGGCGGGGCCTCCTTGATTTGTAAGATGACAGGTAACGTCCCTCACACACACCCTGCCCTGAAGGAAATAACTGCCATTCTGTCTTTTAGTGCATGTGTGCACACACGGCTTTGTAGGTCTGTGCATGCGCGTGTTTGTGATGTTTGAAGCCATCTTTCTTCATTTTACTTGATTTCATGTCCGTAATAGCGCTAAAATATGTTGACTAGTGACGCTGAGATCATTATACCTGCGTTGGTTGCCTCTCGTCTTGAGTACTGTTATTTTTGCAGTTGGTACAAAATGCGGCTGCTAGGCTTTTGACAAGGACAAGAAAGTGGGATCCTATTACACCTATACTGGCCCACCTGTACTGTCTCCTGGTACACTTCAGGTGCAATTTCAAGATACTAAACGGTTTAGGACTATCATATCTTGCCAATTGTATTTTCCCATATGTTCCATCCTGAAATCTGCATTTTACAATCGCTGGTTTATTTAGTGAACCCAAGAGCCCTAAAAAGTCTGAAGGCTCTTCTAGAGCATTTTCTATTTGGGCTCCAGTACTCTAGAACAGTCTTTTTCAACCACTGTGCAGTCTGGTCTGCCGTGGGAGATGATCTAATTTCACTTATTTGGGTTGAAAAATATTTCTTGCAAACCAGTAATTATAGTCTGCAAATGATGTGTTGTTGTTGAGTGTCTGTGCTGTCTAGAGCTCTGCAGAGAAACAGCGGGAGGCAGCGTGCAGGTAAAAAGGTGTCTACTGCTTAAACCAAAAATAAATACATTTGAGTGCCCCTAAGAAAAGGCATTGAAGCTTAGGGAAGGCTATGTAGAACCAAAGTAAAACTGAACTGGCTACAAAGTAAACAGAAACAGAATGCTGGACGACCGCAAAAACTTACTACACAATGTACATCCGGACATGATATGACAATCAACAATGTCCCCACAAAGAAGGATAAAAACAACAAAAATATTCTGGGTTGCTAAAACAAAGTAGATGCGGGAAATATCGCTCAAAGAAAGATATGAAACTGCTACAGGAAAATACCAAAAAAAAGAGAAAAAGCCACCAAAATAGGAGCGCAAGACAAGAAATAAAACACTACAAAAAAGTCAGGGTGTGATGTGACAGGTGGTGACAGTACACCTACTTTGAGACAAGATCTATAGTGATGCATGCCCTAAAGTCATATCCAACAATTGTGACAACGACTTTTTACTTTCACCCGAGCTTCGTTTTTTAACGATTTCTGCTGGTGGTGTGCCTCCGCATTTTTCAACGCAAAAAAGGTGCTTTGGCTCAAAAAAGGTTGAAAAACACTGTGCTAGAATCCGTTGTTTTACCGCCCAGAAAGAGAGTCCCCTCTTTCCATGGTTCATCTCCCCTCTTCCTCTTTGTGTTGATAGGACTGGGACCATACTGGGCCACACTTGGTCCTCGCTGCACCCATAATCTACCCAGTGACACCTGTTTTTGGAGACAATTTAAAACTTGTCCGTGGTGACCCATGGAATGTTGTAGAAAGTCAACACAAAGCTCGATAGATGTCGTGCTGTTGCTGTGGGGGTTAAAAGTAGCGTGTCATCTCTTGACCATGCTCAAGGCCTGGTAGCTTGTGTCTCTACTGCCAGCGAATCGTACCAAGTAGATGGCCACGATAACAGGAAGCAGCTGAATCAACATCCTGCAAGGCAGTGAGTTTCCACACGGGCTGTGGAAACCTCAACAATATCCTCCTGTGTCTATGGATTCTCTGGGATTATTTCCAAACTGATAAGATTGAAGGTGTGAACATGTTGCATAGAAGCTGCATAATTGGGTTGATCCAAAATACCAGTAATACTGCATTTCGAGATGCAGCCCCAGATAAATTGTGAATGTTTGTAGGTCATTGAATATCCTGGAACACTTCAGGAACTGTCAGATGAATGGAAGCGCAAACTGGCTGCTCTTCTTTCCTGGAGGGCTTTAAGCACTCACAGATTGCATCTAATGAATTAATGAGAAGGTCTGGCAGAGTGCGGCCTACTGGCCTACTTACCTAAGTGTGGCCCTTGATGGACCGTTCCAATCCTGTGTTGCAGGAGGTCAGCTTGGACACCACTTATGTCTGTCGGGAAACAGTCTACATGCTGTGAAAAATCTAATGTTTTTAAAGTAACCCATCATCAATCTTAAAGGTTAGAGCACTACAGGCTTTCTTCATTGAATGAATGAATGAATGGTTTATTTTGAGCCATGCAAACAAAACAAGAGAATGACATAAAATACAAAAGAAATATATCAATACATTATTTTTACACCTACATTGTAAACATTACATGTGACTAATCTTTTGTAGATTGGCTCAAAAGGGAGTGGGAAGAAGTAAACTTATTAGGTCCCACCCCTATACATATACAATATATATTTACAATATATAATACAATAATATATATAATATGATTCAGTTCAGTGGTTGCTGCGTAGATGCTATATATTATCTCTATATACTTCATTTAAATTCACACACACTTACATATATACATATGTACACACACATATATACACACACATCCATACTATATATATATATATATATATATATATACATACATACATATACATATATATATATATACATACATACATACATACACATAATCACATACATACACAAATCCATATACCCAAAATACACACATGTCCATCATACACACACACACACACACACACACACACACCTATATAAATACTATGTATATATAATATACACTTTTGGCTAAACATTATTAACAGTTTATGGTGCCTATACATACATATACATATATATATATATACATACATACATACATACACATACACACATAATCACATACATACACAAATCCATATACCCAAAATACACACATGTCCATCATACACACACACACACACACACACACACACCTATATAAATACTATGTATATATAATATACACTTTTGGCTAAACATTATTAACAGTTTATGGTGCCTATGGGAACAAGCTTTCATTTTGACTGTGATATTAGTGGTTAAAAGTGGATCTGTGGCTGTGGAGCTACTGCCCCTGATCAACAGGACCTGAGGACCACTCTTGCTACGTGTCCTATGCAGTGCATTAGGACAGCATAGGACACATGCCATTCCTAATCTTCCTCTTGTTCCTGCTGTAGAAATAGAACAAACTGGCAGGTTTTAGTCACTGACCACTAAAAAAAGGATGTTGGCCAGATGATGTAACATACCGTACATGCCATGGTCTTAGTGGCTGGCCTTTAAAAATACTTCATGTGTTTTCTTTTTCTTAGATGCTTTTGTGAACAGCCAGGAGTGGACTCTCAGTCGCACCGTGCCAGAACTCAAAGTGGTGAGTTTGCTCTCCTAATTCCAAGTCTGCAACGTACTGTCAGTGTCCAAAAAAAACCTCACTCTCTCTGCAGGGCATTGTGGGTAACCTGGCCAGTGGAAAGTCAGCACTGGTCCACAGGTACCTTACAGGAACATACGTCCAGGAGGAGTCGCCTGAAGGTACGTAACATCTTTACTTTTGACCAGCAACATCCAGATAACAAGGAGTCAACAAAAAAATGGCTCTTTTTGCCCATTATTTTTCATTTATGTGCTCTGATTCTAGCTAAGAGAAGTAGGAAGTGGGATGTCACAAAAAAGCTGCATGTTTTTGATGTATTATTCAGCTGCACTATCTGTTTGTAAGATATTTATCAACATGAAGTAAATAGCAAGGTACTAACAGTAGTCATCTCCACACCTCCGTGTGTATAAAGAAAGTTGTTTGTTTGTGTGAGGACCCACACGTGGACCCAGGCAAAGTAGCTGGGACTGTTATTTTCTTGCTTGAGATGCCAAACTTTGTGGTGATGGGGATCCCCCACAGTTGTGATTGTGGTCCTGCAGTCTCGTGCTGCTTCAAGTTCAGCTCTCACCACCACTGCTATTTCTGCTCTCTGGTCTTTCAGCTTATTATTATTATTATTAGAGAAGATTCCGGACAGTTCTCTGACATGGTCTCAAAACTATAAGCTGAGAAAAGTAGCTGTGTTGTTTTCAAATTCCTGGAATCTAAAAATATGACTTAGTCTTCATTCCCATGCTGATTGATTGGGAGCTGAGGCAGCGCTCTCTGTGCCACAAAGCCGCTAACCAAAACTATTCTGAGGCTGCCAGCTGTGACTGAACACAAGCTTAACTTGCGGTGTGTTCAGGAGTGCTCAGACACACAAGACTTGTATCCGTGCAGAACGATGGCCGAAGACTGTGCTTAGAGAAGTTGGCCAAAAATCTGCTTTTTGCACCCTTCATCTATGTTTTTCTCTCCTCTCCTCTCTACCTTCTTCTTGCTGCTGCTCTTGTATACTAGCTGACGTGGATGCAGGTAACTATCCTCATCTTCCTCTCGTTCATTTGGCTTGAGCGGTTGCAGCAGCATGGCCAGAACTGCTTGGCTGTGCTTCAATTGTTGTATCAGTACTCTGATGGTTCTGTCTCGGAACACGATTTAAAACACCGACTATAAAATGTTACAATCCCAAGCAGAACTTGCTGGCTGGTGCAACCTTCATTTTAGATCACTCTTCATCTTCATCAAGCACATTCACCGATGATGGATGTAACATTTCTCTGCTTCCTAACTTTCCGACTGAGACACATTTCAACATTTAGGACTATAGTCGCTTTTGAAGCTCTGATAGATTTCATCTTCTCTCGCCTCCCTCACATAATCAAACAGTCGGTAGAGGAGGATGTCAAGCATCATTTAATCCATCGTTCTATGTAGTATGATGACAAAAGGTTTAGAGTCCAATTAGGTTAGTCTCTGATGAGCCCATGCTGCTCTCTGACTGCTGCTGCTTCCTACAGGTGGACGCTTCAAGAAAGAGATCGTGGTTGATGGGCAGAGTCACCTGCTGCTCATCAGGGATGAAGGGGGTCCGCCCGAGGCTCAGGTAATGGATAACACTTTACTTCTCCCAAACTTATCAGGGTGAAATCGAGTCTGAGTGTGCTCTCCATCCAGTAAATGAGCTGTCATGTTCCAATATTTATGTCCGCCATGCTTATCTGCTGACCTTGCAGTTTGCCTTGTGGGTGGACGCAGTCATCTTCGTCTTCAGTCTTGAGGATGAAATCAGCTTCCAGACGGTCTATCACTACTTCAATCGCTTGGCCAACTACAGGAACGCTGCCGACTTGCCCTTGGTTCTAGTCGGCACGCAAGGTCTGACATGCACATTACATGCACACGCATCATTTCCAGTAGGTCGCTGTTTACAGGCTTGCATCTAAGTGCCTTCATCTGACTGGTCAAAAAATTGGATTAACACAGGAAACCTAGTTCTTCTTGCTTTTGGCTCAGAACACTTGTCTCAAAACAGCCCTGCCCATTGAAATTAATTGATATCAATTTCATTAGTGCTTAACCCTCCCAAAACATCACCATTTTAATATGTAATGTGTTTTCTAAAAAGAAAACCTAACATCAAGACAAAAATACATGACAATAGCAAGTTCTACAAACAATTACAGTAGTTTTATGAAATAATTTAATAATATTATAGATCATTCTTCTGAAGAACCAGAATATAAGCAATGTCTTTTCAGCTGCGTTTACCTACAGTGTTGCCTGGTCTGCGTATTATACCAACTTGTTTTCAGAGCGCGACCTGTTGCGTGCTTCTGTCCTCCCATCTGGCAACACTCTCTGTCTGCAGTGTCTTGAAGTGCGTGGCCGGCAAAATCATTTTCCAAGAAGACAACAGCAACAAGCGATGTGTATGTCTATGGTAGACAGGACCAACTGAACTATGGCAAACAGCATCTACAGCTTTTCAGTATTTGAATAGATAAATGTCTATTGTGTGGGCACCAGTCGCAGCATACCACCACTCCGATGGTTGGAGGGCAGCGTGTTGATCTCTGAGCGGATGTCAACCAACGTAACGCATTTCCCTGGGTTTCTTATCCAAATGAAACAGGAACATGATGTGACAATGCAATAATTATTTATAGCTCTAACGGTTTTGTTTCTTGTGTAAATGAAGCAGGAATAGTAACATGGAACAATATATCAACTCTTTATTGCTCAAACGGCACAAACCTGTTACAAATATTACTACAGATGGTGGAAATGCTCGTAACGCAAACTTGCAACTTAAAGCAGGGAGAAAGCTTGGAGCTAAAATAACTTGTAAGTTAAGGTACTCTAAAGTCGGACTAGCACTGTATACACTTGAATCACCTGCTAACTGCGGCTCGTGTTTTGTACATGCTCCATGTTTATGCACGTTTATCAGGGACTCTGCCAACAACGGTTTAATGAAGTCAATATTGTAAGTGAAAAAACTCCTTCCTCTTTGAAAAGTGGTGGAACATTTTGGAAGAAGTCGAACTTTAACAAAAGTGGTGGCCTCAGCAAATCTAAACATCAAAACTGCATTTTAAAAATTCACAAAAGAATTGAAGAAAATGTCTGTATTGTGTGATTGTTATGGATTGCAAACACAATGTATATATTTTATTTACACCATGTATTTACACCATTCACCATACTCAATCAAAACAAGCCGTCAGAATATTTTCACTCTCTGTTATAAGACCTAAATAATTACTTGAGCACAGAGATGGAGACCTCACAGAAAAGTATAGAACAAAGAGAGATGTGTGCAGCCTGATTAATATGTGCAAGTACAGTCACTCTCCTCTGTGACCATCTTTAATGCACTACTGCCACCTACTGGAGGATCTTTATAGTTGCAGTAACTTGATTAAAAAAATGCATTTATTTCAAATCATGTGGGACTTTAAGAAATTCCCACCACACCATCAGCACACTGGTTTTTTTATGTCATTGGAGAAACCAAAAGCGATGCAACTGGAGCGTTAGTTATAATACACATTAAAGAGTTACAAATTAAAATGTAACAATGTGCATATGACGTCAAAAAAGCTTTTATTTATATTTCAAAGAGATTTACAAACCTTTTCCCTCAACCATAAGGTGTTTTGGGGTCTTCAAGACAATACAACATCCTGTTTATTTCTCAACTTAACTATAAAAGTCAAATAAATTGCTGGTCAAAAGTTTATCAGTTTCAAAATGATTTTAGAATTACTTTAACATTATTAATATATGATAGATTGTCTGAATGCTTTCAAATCTTAAAAAAAATGCCATAAAAAAACATAATTTGAATTTAGTGAAACCTTATTTAAATTAAATGTATTAAAAATTGATATTCTATTTGAAAATGAAATAATGCACTTGTAGACAAAAATATGCACGTCATCATTTGTCACTGCAGCACATTGAGTGGTACGGCGTGCACAGTGCGGCTTTCTCTTGGTGGCTTGTGCATTTGTACGCAGCAACTCATGCATTAGTCCTATATTGTGTTTCCAAGTTGATTTCTACTATGCAAGGTAGCGTTAATTATCAATAACATTAAATCAAGCGTGTTTATTACATGCATAAATACACTCATGGATAACTGGTTTGTTTAAAATCAGTTTGTGAAAAGGGAAGCTATCATTTTTATTGCTTTAAATCAGGGGTGCACACACTTTTTCTGCAGGCGAGCTACTTTTCAATTGACCAAGTGGAGGGAATCTACCTCACTCATTTAAATCATTATATTGTTTTTATATATTTATTTATCTATTCATCCATGAAAGAGAGGTTTTTGTTAACAAGTGAAAGGTGTTTAATGATAATACAAGCATGTTTAACATTCCTTTCTGTCATGAAGACAAGAATATAAGTTGGTCTATGACCTGATTGTGATGACTTGCATTGTTTGGAATCAGACATTAGTGATGATAACCTCCACATTTTCGAACGGAGGAGAAAAAAAGTCCCCTTTTCTGTCCAATACCAAATGAAAGTGCTTTCTTTTTTCCATCTCATTTGTCCAGTTTCCATATTCGTTTTTATACACTTTACAAGAAATACGTTGGTGGAATACTCCGTAGCTTGCTAGCTTGTGTGCGGCAGCTTTCTGAGACTTCTTTAATTAGCGCAGGCAGTATGAAGCAATGCTTTTATTGTGAAGATAGGAACTGTGTTTTGACAGCAGGTACGGCGCGAGAGTCTGTTGAAATAGAAAGTGTTTTTCGCCTTCCTGTCGGTCATTTTTTCTTAATAATGATCTGGCAGCAGCCAGCGTCATCTCACTAGACCCTCGGGTGCCGTCAATGTCAATCAAGTGACCAAAGTCACGTCATGGTGAACATCGGTGATGGATCATTTTTTAAGTCTTTTTTTGTTAATGCCTGGGTGGCGATGGACTGACACACCCTCCACCATCCACCGCTAGCTCGCCATCCACGTAGTGGCCACCCCCGCTTTAAATCATACGTTTTTTTTACGTGCACCACGGAGTGAGTGTCTCATGGTTTTTGACTGCGTGGATTATTTTATATTCATTTCTATTCCGAAAGGTGACAAGTGTAATTAAGAACTGCGTTCAGTGATCACAATTTGGAGTCATTCTCTTGACACGTGGGTCTGTTGGGCCCTGACACACCTCTCCTAAAAGTGCCAGAGGAGAGGAGATAATGAGTAGATCTGAGCCGAGGATGTCGTCGTGGCTTGTGCAGCCCTTTGAGACACTTGTGATTTAGGGCTATATAAATACACTTTGATTGATCGATTGAGTCATCCCTCGATTATAGCATTTAATTGCTTCCCGACTTGACCGTGATGAATACATTTTCGCAAGTAAGAATCCTATTAATAGGTGAAATACTTTCATAGTTAACATTTAAGCCTAGTTACAACCTTCTAAAACGTGATTATAGCCCTTTAGACATGAAATAACACCCTTTTAATCACCTTGTTTTACTCAATACGGTGCCTTGTTGGTACTCCAAGTGTCATTGTTCTGGCGCCTGTCAAGGTTTGTAGCGTCCTGCTTCATTCCTCTCTCAATGTGCTGAAACCACCAGCATCAGACACTTGGGATTTAGGGCTATATAAATAAACCTTGATATAAATAAACATTGATTCTTCCAAAAGCTTGATGTTTGCAGCGAGGATGGCTGACATCTGCCGTGTTAGCACTGAGTGGCACAAGGCCCACCCTGTTGGAGTTTGACTTCGCTCACATCGGAGGCTTGAGATGTGGTGTTGATGAGACACGAGTCCAAGAAGAAGCCTTTACACTCCTCTTTAACACAAACAACAGGCAGCTAAACAAACAATGGCTCCATCGACATGGAAATGAAGTTACCTTTAACGTGGAAACGGAAGTCTCCCTTATAAAAGACAGAGATAAAACTTGATTTCGTACAAAATGTACGTACAACTTTCTTTACAAAGACACTAGCATGAAGTGTTGAAGAACAACAACGTTTATGGTGGGCGTGGCGCAGTGGGAGAGTGGCCGTGTGCAACCCGAGGGTCCCTGGTTCAATCCCCACCTAGTACCAACCTCGTCACGTCCGTTGTGTCCTGAGCAAGACACTTCACCCTTGCTCCTGATTGGGGCTGGTTAGCGCCTTGCATGGCAGCTCCCTCCATCAGTGTGTGAATGTGTGTGTGAATGTGGAAGTAGTGTCAAAGCGCTTTGAGTACCTGGAAGGTAGAAAAGCGCTATACAAGTACAACCCATTTATCATTTATCATTTATAAATGACACAAATAACTCTACATGTCAAGTAGAGCAGTGACAGAAGTGTTGATTAAAAACAAATAGGAAGAGTGATGTTGGAATATCTAATATTTGGCTTTAGCATCTAAAGGAAATGATTTCAATGATACAAATATATTTCAGATGCCATCAGCTCATCAAACCCAAGGGTGATCGACGACAGCCGGGCCAGAAAACTTTCCAACGACCTAAAGCGCTGCACCTACTACGAAACCTGCGCCACCTACGGCTTGAATGTGGAACGAGTCTTCCAAGATGGTGAGAATCTTGACTGCAGAGTCCAGTCCTGTGGGAAGGTCACACTCCCCCCACTGCACATTTGCCAACTCTTAATCGCACGTCAATTAGGGGCGGAAATTGACCTGCTCAGTTATTTAGATCAAACAGAACAGCAATTAAGTTCTATCAAGCCAAGGCGGGCAAGATAGGGGGAGAGAGAGAAAGAGAGAGAGAGAGAGAGAAAATTCATCACACACTGACAGTCAAGAAGAGGAATGATGGTCCTGACAGGGAAAGGTCCAAAACCTACGGTGCCAAAATTTGGAAAGAACTTAGTTTTTCTGGTTGTGAGTAAGGCTGGGTGATGAATATGTGGATATGTTTAGGTCATGTGACCATACACCATATATATGTTTAGGTCATGTGACCATACACCATATATATGTTTAGGTCATGTGACCATACACCATATATATGTTTAGGTCATGTGACCATACACCATATATATGTTTAGGTCATGTGACCATACACCATATATATGTTTAGGTCATGTGACCATACACCATATATATGTTTAGGTCATGTGACCATACACCATATATATGTTTAGGTCATGTGACCATACACCATATATATGTTTAGGTCATGTGACCATACACCATATATATGTTTAGGTCATGTGACCATACACCATATATATGTTTAGGTCATGTGACCATACACCATATATATGTTTAGGTCATGTGACCATACACCATATATATGTTTAGGTCATGTGACCATACACCATATATATGTTTAGGTCATGTGACCATACACCATATATATGTTTAGGTCATGTGACCATACACCATATATATGTTTAGGTCATGTGACCATACGCCATATATATGTTTAGGTCATGTGACCATACACCATATATATGTTTAGGTCATGTGACCATACACCATATATATGTTTAGGTCATGTGACCATACACCATATATATGTTTAGGTCATGTGACCATACACCATGTATATGTTTAGGTCATGTGACCATACACCATATATATGTTTAGGTCATGTGACCATACACCATATATATGTTTAGGTCATGTGACCATACACCATATATATGTTTAGGTCATGTGACCATACACCATATATATGTTTAGGTCATGTGACCATACACCATATATATGTGGATATTTGGCCTTAGCCTTGAATGAACACTTGATGCATATAATGACAGCAGTATGATGATTCTATGTGTCTACATTCAAACATTCTTCTTCATACTGCATTCATATATGCTACTTTTAAACTTTCATGCAGAGAGGGAAATCACAACCAAAAGTGTATTTATGAAACAGTTATTAAGCAGTGGCACAAACAGAAAGTGCAAGATTGTCAGAGACATTTTAAAACAAGCTATGAGTGCACTTTTGTGCATGATGTCACAAAAGATATTTCAATAACTGTCAAAAAAAAGAGCTGCATAATAGGAAATCAAATAGTGTATGTCTTTCACTATATGAAGGACATACACTGCGGACATTATCTGCTGTTTTGGACTATTTGTTTCATACGGTGTTGATGTGGAAATGGTTGCTTGGGCATTTTGTGGGTGTGGCATCGAACGGAGATTTTGACATGCAGAGTTTCAAGCACTCAATCTCTAGTGGGTGACTTTTCAAATGATGCTACAAATTAGTAGTTCCACTACTTTTTGGAGCAACACTTTTGCCGCATACTGGACATATTACAGTTGTCCGTTCAAAATCTTCCCGCTTAAAGCCAAATCACCGCCAGACGATGGACCCCTGCTGTTTTTCTTGGGAAATAATTATTCCTCCATTCATTACAAGATTCGCACCTTCTTTTTCTCGTATTATCACTCGCACTACACCGCTAGCACCACAGCTAACTTCTATTCTGTTACCCATTCTGCTTGGCGAGAGCGTATGACTTTGCACATGACGTATGTAAGAAGGTGCGCTTGTTTTATGTCTCAGTGAGAAGGAGAGACAAGAAAGAGTGAGAAGAGCCTGTAGTGTAATGCCCGCAGCTAAAAACAACTGCGTGAGAAAGTATACTCCGATATCACCATATAGTCATTTTCTGTATCGCACAGATACAAACCCGCCATACATCCAGTGTCTTCCATATATCACCCAGCCCTAGTTCTGAGACACTTAGTGTTAGCATGTTTGACAGCCAGTGTTAGGAGTTACGGCGTTACAAAATAATGAAATACTAATTATGTTATTCTTTACATGTAACGAGTAATCTAATGAATTACCTTTTTAATCGTTACAAGGCTGTTTGTTAGCAACAGTGAAATGTGGCAGGTTATTATTGTAGCATTTAGACACAGTCTGACTTTGTCATACATATATACTCATGCCACCAATCACAGCCATGGAAATCCCAACACCCTTTAATGTTTTCATGGTGCGGGTACAGGCACTATTTCAACGCCGCCGATGTATAAAAGGCATGAACATAGATAATGAATGATGCGTACATTGTGTCTCAAAGCAAAGAGTCCATGTAAGTTTTAAGTCACTCTAATCTCATGAAACATCTCTCAACAGAACACACCAGGAATTTCAAAGCAATAATTCAGTTTGTTTTTGTTTTTTGAAAGAAACTGGGACAAATTACTCTTTGAAAGTAGTTTTTCTAACACTGTTGGCAACGTTTGGAGTTGTTTCTGTTTTGTTTGTGTCTGCTTTCAGTTGTCATGGCTGTGTTTGTCCTGAAGAGGGCGGTGCAGGAGCACAAACAGTACAGTTTGTTGTTTGCCTTGATCAACATAATTTGTGTGTGTTGATCACTTGACATCATCCAGCCTTTCATTTCCATATTCTACATCCTGTTCAGTGTCACAGCTTAGAACACACACTAAAACACTCATGGGACCGACACAGAGACAGAGACAGGTAACATGTCAGCTAACTACTCCTATTAAAGTATTATATTATTTTAACTAAATGCATTCAGAAATTAAGTGTTCTTTTTTTGACCCACTATTGTTGCTTGTTCCTAATTACTACTAGCAGTGATAATTATTGCTCGGAAAATATCAATTTGTGATATCGTTGTGAGCGCCATTTGTCTGGTCCACATAGACTGGGTGTACCGTGTTAGCGACACACCCACAGCAAATGCATTCCTCACCTGTAACACAACATTGTTTCAAATAGCCATGCATTACCAATACAAAACTTAGAAAATAGTGCATCTACACAATCTTTAATTGGATCACTTAGGGAAATAACTGTATAACAAAAATCTACAATCAATCGTCAGTTTTAAAAAGGTAACATTGATTCACATTGAAGTGAAGCAAATAGAATGACATATTTTAAAGACGTTTATTTGTCTTCAATTGTTCGTAGATGCGCAGGGAGCAGCTTCTTTGTTTGGTAGCGTGACTGCACACGCACACACGCGTTCAACACGTAATGAGAAGTGAAGCCTCGTCCAGTTTGGAGCCCTGACCTCTGTGTGAGGGACCGAGGGGGGTAGGGGTGTGGGTGACGCTCCCGTGGTCCCTCGTCCATCAGCGTGCTAATTTAATTAGCCTAATTACGGCGACATGAACCCCAAACACGCAGACACACACCCTCACCCTCTTTGTTGCTTCTTTCTCATCTGTCAGAGTGTGGAAGCCGGGCGCTTCGTTCACACTGGCTAACGAGCTCAGATCTGTGCTCTTGTAATGAGACATTAATGCTCATCCACTGCAACACACACACACACACACACGCACACACACACACACATGAAGTTCACCTGCGGGCTGCACAACGGCTGTAATGGGATGCGGACCATGAAAAGTAAGTCAAGTTGTTTGTCTTGCTTTTGTGTGTGTGTGTCGTGAACCAAACACTAATTCAATGCAAACATAGTCAGCCCCTAAACCAGGGCTATTTAACTACATAATGAAGAGGACCGCAGTTTCAAGAGCCCAAGGGCTGAAGGGCCGGACGGATGTTTCGTCAAAGTGCCTCCGCGGGTTAAATGCCTCTTAGACTGTGTTCACCTAATTACAAAGTAAACACATTCACTTTCACACTTCACTCTCAATACATTCACTAATCTGCCCTAGCTAGTTGAGTCCTGTGGAGCTAGTTAACATAAGGAAGAAACAGAAGCTCCAGAGGTTTTGTTGAGGATTGATGCTCCTTCTTTTGAAATCTTTACCTTTCTCAGTTCTATTTCTTTGCACTTATTCCTTTGTTTAGGTTTGACTAAAAATATAAACATTACAAAAGTATAACGTTTATTGTGTATTTTACATATGTTAAGCCTTGTAAGAATTAAGTCTAAGGTACAGCGCTGTCGCCCTTTACTGATAAAATTTAGCGCTATGTGTGTAAAACGAGCTTGGATCATCAGTTATTCATACAAAAACCAACATGACCGCGAATGCAAAAGACATTACAAAGTCATCAACTTGGATACAAAACAAGTCAGATATCTTCATGCACAGTGTCTACTTGCATAGATTTGATTAAGTTTTGTGATGAAGCGTACAAGTTACATGCGGGGATTTCTACCGTTGTTGCTGCTTGTCCAGAACAGTGTCCGGCGCCTTAAAGGTCAGACAAGGAAATAATATTGGAGCACCTTCTTTGGGGGAGAACATTCATTCTTTGTTGTCCAGTCATTGTTAAGTCCGATTTTTTTTCAGGGTCAAATAAGTAGTCTTCTTTTACTCACCTCACTGCCACCTCATTGTAACACATGCTTCGCTGTGGCCCCCTGTGGGGTGGAGGGAGTACTGCATACGTTAGCAACCCTAGTTTGAATGCTGCCAGTTGAATAGACCTGCGCTAAATCATCACAACTTTATGACTTCCCCACTAAACATAGACAGGACCTTTTTTAAATGATTGTTTTTTTTGTCTATTGACTAGTGCACAGCTGTCTAACTCAAAGCCTGCCACATCATTTTATGTGGCCCGCGAAAGCTTGGAAATAAAGTCAAAATACTTAAAAGATTTTGTTCTTTCTGTTTTGAAAGGGAAACATTTATTAATTGCATATCTTTTAAATTTGAGTATTAACTTATCATGTGACAAATAATATACTGTAGTACAAAAATATTTTTTTTAAATAAACTTAAATATGTTAATATCTGGGTCACCACGGTGGGAGAGGGGTTAGTGTGTCTGCCTCACAATACGAAGGCCTGAGTAGTCCTGGGTTCAATCCCCTTTCTGTGTGGAGTTTGCAGGTTCTCCCCGTGACTGCGTGGGTTCCCTCCGGGTACTCCGGCTTACTCCCACCTCCAAAGACATGCACCTGGGGATAAGCCCCTCCCACCTCCAAAGACATGCACCTGGGGATAGGCCCCTCCCACCTCCAAAGACATGCACTTGGGGATAGGCCCCTCCCACCTCCAAAGACATGCACCTGGGGATAGGCCCCTCCCACCTCCAAAGACATGCACTTGGGGATAGGCCCCTCCCATCTCCAAAGACATGCACCTTGGGATAGGCCCCTCCCACCTCCAAAGACATGCACCTGGGGATAGGCCCCTCCCACCTTCAAAGACATGCACCTGGGGATAGGCCTCTCCCACCTCCAAAGATATACACCTGGGGATAGGCCCCTCCCACCTCTAAAAACATGCACCTGGGGATAGGCGCCTCCCACCTCCAAAGGCATGCACCTTGATAGGCAACACTAAATGGTCCCTAGAGTGTGAATGTTGTCTATCTGTGTTGGCCCTGTTATGAGGTGGCGACTTGTCCAGGGTGTTCACCGCCTTCCGCCCGATTGCCTCTGAGATAGGCACCAGCGACCCCAAAGGGAATAAGCGGTAGAAAATGGATGGATGGATGGATGCTAATATCTGCTTGTCGCCTTGACTTATGATTTCATGGCAAGTTATCCATCAATTTGTACTTAAAAACATCTGCTAATCAAATACAAGTCCTCATGAGTTCATACGAGTACAGTATATATATAAATATGTATATCCTGTATATATATATTCACTGTTACTAGCAGCCCTCTGAAAGCAGTCACAACTGACTCCAAACGAGTTTGACACCCCAGGACTAGTGAGTTCAATAATAGTTTAGTAAAGGCAGCATTCTTGCAGAAGAAAGAAGATGGAAAATAATTGTTCAAGTTGAAATGTCTTCTGTCACGTCACACTTTTAACTTTACAGACTGCAGACTCAGCTGCACCCCCCTGTCTTTATGTGCCGTCCCGCCATAAATCTGATCCGACCCTTGACGTTTCCATTAGATGAGTGGCCACCTCTCAGACCAGGACTAAGATTGATGATTAAACGGGATGATTGAGTGAAATTGAAAGATAAATTGCATTAAATGTGCAGTTTAAATATTTAGCACATCCTTATCATAAGTGTTCTTAACTCTTGCATTGCCGCCTGTTGGGCACGCACACAAACAGCAGTTCTATCCAGCTTTGTTTTTGTTAACATTTGTTGCTTTTCAGACTCATAATTGAAACATTGTCACGCAGACATCAAATGTGCTGTTTTTTTTCTTAGTAAAATAATACAAAACAATTTTGACAAGCAACAATGTTTTGCTATGTGTGCTAAGAAAGATGCAACCTCAGATCATGGTTTGGGTACTTAATTAACGACAAATAATGAAGTTAACTTAGGTGCGTGGCTTGTGTTTGTGAGCGTGTGCGCCCCAGTGACTTCAAAACAACATGAAGTGTACTTCCTCCTTGTTCATGAGACAGACAAAGTACTGCACATGCATCTCTATAATGATCATTAAATGTTTGTCATTTCACAAGATTTAGCAGCGACACACGCACATCCTCGCGCTTTTGGTACTCAAACATGCAAAATAGTTTCCTTCCCTCGTTAGTGCGTGCTGATTTTAGAAATGATGTACATGTAATACATCATCACCATCTTATCATTCTATGAGTGTTGGGTTTCAGCAGCAGTGACGTCCATGCTTGCTTTAAACACACAAGAAAAGACACATCTTGTGTGGAAGTGATAGTTTTTAAAACCATATACATGTCGTTGTACGTCTGTCCATCCATCCATCCATTTTCTACCGCTTATTCCCTTTGGAGTCACAGGGGGCGCTGGTGCCTATCTCAGCTACAATCGGGCGGAAGGCGGGGTACACCCTGGACAAGTCGCCACCTCATCGCAGTTGTTGTACGTCTAGCATTTGGAAATAAACACAGCGGAGGTGTGATGCCAGCAAGTCAGCTGTGGCTGCTTCTTTCAGGCCTGTGATTGGACAGAAGGTGCATGACACAGGTGTGTAGACATAGACACACTTGTGTGGATGGAGATGCTTTTACCTTGCAGAACATCAAATGGATGGTTCCACTCCACCCTGGACTTCTCCACATGCAGTGATGTCAGCGTCTCTTGGCTGTTGGAAGCAGGGACATTGTCACTTTCCGGGAGGAAGTGCTTGTGAACACCTTTTCCCCAGACAAACATTCCAACACTGCATTTCAGTCACATTATGTCAATGTTTGTGACTTCCATCCATCCATCTTCTTCCGCTTATCCAAGTAGGGGTCGCGGGGGCCGCAGCCTAAGCAGGGAAGCCCAGACTTCTTGGTCCAACTCTTCCTGGGGGATCCCAAAGTCTTCCCAGGCCAGCGGGGAGAGAGAGTCTTCCAAACATGTCCTGGATCTTCCCCGTGGCCTCCAAGCAGTCGGATGTGCCCTAAACACCTCCCTAGGGAGGCGTTCGGTTGGCATTCTGACCAGATGCCCGAACCACCTCACCTGGCTCCTCTCCATGTGGAGGAGCAGCGGCTTTACTTTGAGTTCCTCCAGGATGGCAGAGCTTCTCACCCTATCTCTAAGGTGGAGGAAACTCATTTGGACCGCTTGCACCCGTGATCTTATCCTTTCGGTCATAACCCAAAGCTCATGACCATAGGTGAGGATGGGAACGTAGATCGACCGGTAAATTGAGAGCTTTGCCTTCCGGCTCAGCTCCTTCTTACCACAACCGATCGATACAGTGTCCACATTACTGAAGACACTGCACTTGTCCATCCCACCATCCACTCTTCCCTCACTCGGGAACAAGACTCCCAGGTACTTGAACTCCTCCACTTGGGGTAAGATCTCCAAGTCCAACCCTCACTGATCATACAGGGAGCAGACCATCACAACCAGATAGTCTGATACCTCTCTGAGCACTCCCCACAGGACTTCCTGAGGGACACGGTCTAATGCCTTCTCTGAGTCCACAAAGCACATGTAGACTGGTTGTGCAAACTCCCATGCACCCTCCAGGACCCTGCCCAGAGTATAGAACTGATCTACCGTTCCACGACCAGGACGAGAACAGCACAGTTCCTCCTGAATCCGAGGTTGGACTATCTGTTTGCGTTTTTGCACATTTTAATTATAGATTCTATTTTTATTGTCTCTTTCTGTATAAGTGTAAATAATACTGGCCAAGCTCCACACAAACTGATAGTAACACAAAGAAAAACAAACATCATTCCAACTATGTCGAAGAGGAGTCAGTAACATGTTCAATCAGTCCATCGTTGGGATTTTACTGATCAGTCCCCAAAATATTAGGATAATATGACATTATTTCAACCCCTAAAAACGTCCGCACGCCCCGCCTCTTTTCAGGCATGCATCCTGCCAGTCTCCACACGTGCACTTCCAGAAAATATAATGCAGCTGTGCCACTGCATCAAGGCTTTGAACACCCGACATCTCTCCCACCATTACTCGCCCGTGATGGCAAGCAAGTACTCTGTCAACTCTGCTCCAAAATACTCTTCTTCCTGCATCCACGTGCATGGAAGACTGACTGACATGTGACACAGGTGGACTGCACTGGCTGCTAAACACAAGGTGGTCAGCTAAAGAAGGATTTCCCCATTTATACGCTCTCCATCAAACACAAAACACTGCAAACACGCTGCAATCATTACACACGCACACACACACGCACACACACACACACACGCACACACACACGCACACACACACACACGCACACACACACACACACACACACACACACACACACACACGCACAAAGCCAAGACTCCACGCCATCTGGGAGTGACAGCCATGAACATATATTCTTCAAGCCAAATGTAAATTCTGATTGTGTATAACATATATAGACGTTTATTTATTTGATCTCTTCTTTAACATCACTAATGGTGACAAATGCTAGCCAGTTTTTCTTATATTTTTTTTTGTACACTAAATACATTTTTGATCCAGTGTCATACACTAACTTTTATTTATAATGTCTTTATGATATTTCAATTGTGGATTGTTCATATTTTCATAAGGAAGTACACTTAAGTACACTTGGGGCGGTATAGCTTGGTTGGTAGAGTTGATGTGCCAGCAACTTGAGGGTTCCAGGTTCGATCCCCGCTGCCGCCATCCTAGTCACTGCCGTTGTGTCCTTGGGCAAAGCACTTGAGCCACCTGCTCCCAGTGCCACCCACACTGCTTTAAATGTTACTTAGATATTGGCTTTCACTATGTAAAAGCACTTTGAGTCACTTGAGAAAAGCGCTATACAAATATCATTCACTTCACTAATGATTCCCGAGTGCGGCCACAGCTGCTGCTCACTGCTCCCCTCACCTCGCAGGTGGTGGAACAAGGAGGTGGGTGAAATGCAGAGGATAATCTCCCCACACCTAGTGTGTGTGTGTGTGTGTGTGTGTGTGTGTGTGTGTGTGACAATCATTGCTACTTTAACTTAATCATCTTTATTCAAATAATTATAATAATTAATACAATAATTTACCCTTTCTGCCTACTGTGATAAAACAGTTTTAGATATCAGTGTCATGATCGGCCATTAAAGCTTGCTGATAAAAAAAAGTCCTGATTGAGGTAATGATCATCTTGTGTCCAACCTCGTCTTTAAAAGAGTTTGGTTGAGCCAGAATTGAGGTCAAATTAATCTATAAGTCATTATCTCAAGTCAAACCTGAAGAGGTCTGTTTTCTTCACTTCCTTTACTTCATGGATTGTCTTGCCAGTGGGGGGGAAATGTTTTTGATGGGCTGCTCATCAGCCACCTTTAACGAGCTCAATTAAAACAATGGTTTCATCTGAGTTAATTAGACCAGAGCTAATGAGCAAGTCACCACACACAAGCTCACCTCCAAGTTCCACAAGATGCTGTGGAATGTCTCACTGCTTTGCCGCCGCTGACTTGACTTGACTTGACTTGACTTGACTTGACTTAACTCGACTTAACTCGACTCGTAGACCAGCTTTGCCTTGCAGAACGACTACTTATGGCTAATTACAATTTGTGGCGAGCGGCTACATGGCAGTTACCACACATTTCTCATTCAAGTCCCGTTAACCACCCCCGCCTGCGTGTCAGGTGGTAGGACACCCAGGTCCCCCCAAAAAGCTGTCCAAGGTGTGCCTGCAAAATCAGCATCTTTTGTAAACAAGGCAAAACATCATCTGAAAAAGCTCCTTGCCCATTAGGACGTTTGAAGATGTAAAATACCATTTGCAGTATTTTATTTTTGGGGAAAATACAAATAGTGTGTACTTGACATCCAGTCCCAAGCAAGCTCATTTTCACTGAACTGATCCCGTCAGGCAGTGGTCAACAATAATAGATTCATCACAATTTGGACATTGACAATTATAAAATTGATTAGCAGACGTCGATAATTCATTTATTTTCAATAAAATAATGCAGTCAGCTTTAAAATGAGGCTGACTGCAGCGAGACA
Organism: Nerophis ophidion; assembly: GCF_033978795.1. NCBI lineage: Eukaryota > Metazoa > Chordata > Actinopteri > Syngnathiformes > Syngnathidae > Nerophis > Nerophis ophidion. The sequence goes on along the minus strand of NC_084637.1, from coordinate 1,322,241 downwards.
CCTCACTGAGCTGCTTTATTCGGGGTTTCCCACACATTCATTTATTTGTGGCGGCCCGCCATGAAAGAATTACGGCCGCCACAAATAAATAGAAAAAAAAAATGTTTTTTTTTCTCATAAAAGCAATGGGACTCTGTCTGTGAATGGAGCTTGTAGTTACATATTATAAACATATGCAAGTATTATATTAATATGTATATACATTGGGGGAAAACAGTATTTAGTCAGCCAGCGATTGTGCAAGTTCTCCCACTTCAAATGAGGACAGAGGTCTGTCATTTTCATCATAGGTACACTTCAACTGTGAGAGACAGAATGTGAAAAAGAAATACAGGAATTCACATTGTAGGAATTTTAAAGAATGTATTTGTAAATGTGTAAATAAACGACGATTTGAGTTTATACCAAAATGGATACATGGATGACACAGCAGAGGATTGGGAGAATGTCATGTGGTCAGATGAAACCAAAATAGAACTTTTTGGTATAAACTCAACTGGTGGTGTTTGGAGGAAGAAGAATACTGAGTTGCATCCCAAGAACACCATACCTACTGTGAAGCATGGGGCTGGAAACATCCTGCTTTGGGGCTGTTTTTCTGCTAAGGGGACAGGACGATTGATCCGTGTTAAGGAAAGAATGAATGGGGCCATGTATCCTGAGATTTGGAGCCAAAACCTCCTTCCATCAGTGAGAGCTTTGAATGCTTGACCAAATACTTATTTTCCACCATCATTTACAAAAAAATTAATTAAAATTCCTACAATGTGAATTCCTGGATTTTTTCTCTCCCAGTTGAAGTGTACCTATGATGAAAATGACAGACCTCTGTCATCATTTGAAGTGGGAGAACTTGCACAATCTCTGGCTGACTAAATACTTGTTTGCCCCACTGTAAATATGTACATAAAGTGTTGTAATTATATTCCAAGTCCGCGTTCTTCTTGGTTATTGCCACTGCCCCCCCCCCTTCGCAGCCTGACCACACCACCACAAATAGATGCCTGACCTGTGGGAAACACTCTTATTATATGGTGCTTGAGTTCCAGTTCAGCAGACATCTGCATGAATTTAATAAATGTGATGTCTTGTTACCAATGCACTGTTTTTAAAAGTTGCAAGTGATGGACGCTTATTCAATGAAAGGAAAAGAAATATAAAGCTGCATCAATGTACATAAATTAAAAATGCGTGAATAAGCGATTTTTTTAAATTGAATTGAAGCTCCTGAATCGTAACAGAATGGTGAGGTGTCCAAATATTCCCACCTTCAGTCACCCATCTTTTTGAGGCCAAGATCCCTGATCTCAGCCAAAAGCAAAGCAAGCTCTACGGTTAAGTTGGTGCCTTTTAGGTTTATTGGCGCTCTGTACTTCTCCCTGCGTCCGTACAGCGGCCTTTTAAAAAGTCATACATTTTACTTTTCAAACCGATACCGATCATTTCCGATTTCACATTTTAAAGCGTTTATCGGCCGATAATAACAACAATCCAATATTGTCGGCCATCTCTACCGAGAAGCCATCATTCATTCATGGTTGCCAAAGCTGCACTGGCTTAGACTGACAGGAACGCCCTGGGCCTTTTTCCACCACCATCAAACATTTATTCAGATTTGTACCAAGAACCTTCCATTCTGTAGACGGCCACTCTGCCATCTTAGCCATGCCGCACAATGTCCAAGTTTTTAGTGTTGAAGTACTTCTTGCCCAGCTTGCAGTTCTCTAAGAAGGAGCTGAATGACTACATTCACAAGAGTACTTTGAAGTGTGAAAAGAAAGGTAACATCCTAGCTCGGTCTCTTGTTTATCACCTGAGACTTTGTGACCACTTCCCTCTCAGGACATCAATTGTACAGCAAGTCTGGTCTTGGTCCCACGATGTCCAAATGGGAACAATATGATGACCAGAATTGTTTTAATCCTGATTTGAATTGAACCAGGGCGTTCCTGGTCTGTACCATTTCATACTTTATTATAAAAGAGCAATTTGTGCAAGAAGGACTGAGACATTGAACAGTTGAACAAATGCAAACTGGAGCTGACTTGTCAAAGTTCCGGTGCATTTTAGGTTCATCCTGAAATGTTATGATGACTTTCTGTAAAACGTGTGTTCTTTTTGTCGGCGGCCTTGAAAGAAGAAATACGGCGACAGTACACAATGATTTAATATCTCAGCAGAGCGTTAACACTCGCGCCTTTTTATTGCAGTTGCTCAGAAGATCGTGGCCATCAGGAAGAAGCAGCAGCTGTCCATCGGCCCGTGTAAATCACTGCCCAACTCCCCCAGTCACTCCTCCGTCTGTGCCACCCAGGTGCCCAGCGTCCAGGCCAGCCAGGTCAGTTGGAGGATGTCTGCTCGCTCGTCACCATCCTGCTCAGGCAGTGCAGGGCATGTACAGCAGCAGCTCATTCATTAGCTGCAGCAACCAAGTAACCAGAGTAGCATCATTACAAACTCAACAATGTCCTTCATCTTCTTGGACCTCTTCTAATTCACACACTAAATACCAACCACGCCCATTGCGGTTTTATGCTAGAAGATTTATTTTAGGCCTTTTCAACTTCAATATTTTCAAGCCATTTCCCCAAAAAATAACAAATTAAACCAGATTACTCCAAACACACCATCATATTTTTACAAATACATTTTTGATATCAAATCAAATATCAAAATGATCTTAATCACCTTTATGGAATAAGGTTGTTGTCACTTATTAGAGCTACAAGTAAAAATGACATGGAAGTGTTAGTATTTATTTATACATTGCAAACATTTGCATTCTGGTCTATTGCACACAAATCAAGTCACATGACACAAGAACCAAATTAATGTCTCAACGAGAGTTGTCCCCATACCAATATTTTGGTACCGTATCAAAATGTGTTTCCATACTTCTCTAAATAAAAGGGCATTATTGGCTTAATTTTAACAAAAATTCCTACAGTATATTAAACGAATGTTTCTTATTGCAGTCAAAGAACATTTTAGTCCTTAAATAAAATGTTGAACATACCAGACAACTTGTCTTTTAGTAGTAAGTAAACAAAGCAAGACTCCTAACGGGGTGGTTGTGTGTTCAGGTGATGACTGAGTGGTCCCTGACACATTATTTTCCCAAACAATTTTCCCTTCTCTTCACAAAGAAATCCTTTCTCTCACATTTCTGTGATATTCTGCATTTAACAGCAAATTTCATTATATTGACCAATTATGTGACTCTGAACGTGAAAATCATACGCCTTATTTTTTGTTGAGTTTAGTAATTATTGATGAAGCAATGTGTTGAATAATAAGTAGCAACCATAGTAAGATCCCAAACCTCTAGTAGTCCTGCATTTTTCCACTCATTGGCTTCTTATCCGTTCCACCCTCACAAGCTCTGGAGTTTGCATGCATGTTGCAGGACCTGTTTTTTGTTTTTTTTCTGATCATTATATTTTTGTAAACGTGAGAAGCCATAATGAAAATCAAACTTCGATTAATTGTTCTGCCCTGATATCCAACATTAGTGATCATCTGCCAGTTTTCTGAGTTATTGTGTAGAAATATGGAAATAACTACAAAAGTATACTTCGTTCACTAACTGTGTTAGAAGAAAGATCAATTATAATAGTACATAATATTGGATATAGAGAACATACAAACACTTTATTTATTAAATAACTGTTATTGAAATTCAACTATTTGGTGCATTTGCAATCATCTAAAATGATGTACAAAGCAAATTATAACCTGCAAGCCAAGAATGTACAACAATTCTTCTCAACAAAATAGGAGAAATATAACCTTAGAGGAAAATGTAATTTAAAACATTTGTATGCTCGTACAACACTTAAAACCTTTAATATATCTGAAAGTGGAATAAATGATGAAATGGATTAAGCAAAGAAATGAAACAAAGCACCAATGTGATTCACTTTAAGGAACTGTTCCAACTACAACAATTATGAACAAACCTTTAAAAAAAAAGAGATAATCGCTTTCATCTCCCAGGTAAAACATACATTACTTATTTATTTATCTATGAGAACTTTAATTATTGTGTGTATGTCTAATATTTATTGATGTACTTAATGTGTTTACTTACAGTATATTTAGTTATTTATTTATTCATTCATTGTTTTGTTACAAACAGAACAAAGAAATGGGAAAAGTGCTGTGTTACGAAAAGGAGTTGGATTAAATAAGCTCTGCTTCTTCCTACTCTTCTTCAGACGTGCTGTGATGAAACAACTATATGTGATGTATCACATTTGAATTGTATTGTATGCGTGTTCAAAATGAACTTCAGCTAACTAACTTATTAACTACTTGCTTGCACTTGATTTGTCTTTGACTGATGTTGTTGTTCTTAGTTTGGAGGAGCCTTCGGCATGTATACATTTTTACAAAATAGCACTTTTCATTTCTAGTTGAAAAAATGTCATGTTAACATTTGTGTGTAAATGTCATTTGTCACATTACACTTTTTTTGTATTTTCTTTATTACTCCAGTAGAATATTTATTGTATTATTATAGTTATTTTCAAAACATAATATTGCTACTATTGCTTCGTAGCTTAGTCGTTGTTTCAAGTGGCCGCCTGGACATTGTTAGGGACGGGGTGATTGGGTGTTGAGGAGATGGATGACACATTATTTTCCCAAACAAATGTCGCTTCTCCTCACAAGGACACCATTTCACTCACATTCATGTCAATTTCCGTGCTATTCTGCATTTAAACAGCAAATTGTGTTCTTTTGGCCAATGTTGTGACTAAAACTAAACGGGTAAGACATGTAGCAGTTTTAAGATAAAACACAAATGGAGTTGTGGGAATTTGTTCCAAAATTCTGTCATTTCACTTGCATTAGTTTAGGCTACGGAGGCAGTTTTGACTTTGCTAATATTTGGCAACAAACCAAGCAGTTGTGTGCACAAGAGGGAAGCTAGTCGACCTGTCACTCTTTAATAGATCTGACAGCTTGTCATTTCAATCTTTACCTTTGCCGAGACGTGTTTTAAGGCAGCACTCTCAACGCGGGGATTCTGTGTTTAAATCGTCACCTTTATCGTTAGTTCTAAAGCCATAATACTTCACTCACACTCTTTATTAACCGGTAGAATTGGAGTTTTTTTTGTCATTCTTCTTCTCCATGCTGTTTCTGCTTGTGTGTATGCGCTGACACACTCAACATGCGTCTGGACTCAGCAGTCGGTCAAGTGCCGGTATTTCCAAAGGAAGTGTACTACAGTTTTTAATGAATTAGGACAGCAGTACTTTGTTAGAAGGGAGTGTTTGTCTTGGCTGTAGACAACATGTCTGTATTCTCCTTGATGTGTATTTTTATCTTTTCTGTTGTCTTAATGACAAAGTGTTTGGCGGCACACTCTGACCCACTTTTTACCCAAGCTTGGCAAATTAGCCACGTAGTATAGGTGAGAGAAAAGCGCTGTCTTGCATGTACGGAGGAATCCACCAAAAATAATCTTTGAAACCTTGGAAATGTTCAGACTTGTATCCTGTGGTACCTTTTGTACTGTAACTTTTTGGCCATCTCCTACTCAAAGTGTACCTTAGTGTCAATGCCAGCGGACCCAGCCTCTAACATAGTTTGGGAAATGTCATTTGGAATGTTCTTTTTGTTCCTTTTTCCATTCAGACGACAAACGGCGGGGGCGGTTTGAGTGACTACTCCTCATCGGTGCCGTCCACGCCGAGCACCAGCCAGAAGGAGCTGCGCATCGACGTGCCGCAGACCACCAACACGCCGACGCCCGTCCGCAAGCAGTCCAAGCGACGCTCCAACCTGTTCACCGTAAGCGCGCGTGTGCGCTGTGATTAGCAACTCTTGGTGATGTCAAAGCTGATTAAAGTGCGTCCCGTCCACAGTCGAGGAAGGCCAGTGAGACGGAGAAGGATAAGAAAAGCCTGGAGGCTCGAGCCGACAGCATCGGCAGCGGGCGAGCCATTCCCATAAAACAGGTAAAACTTCCTGTCTGCCGGTTTTTCATTAAGAGTGAAATCACACGCTTGACATCAATTAGAGTGCCAGGCTCTCTCTGGGGTCCTCCAAGCGGATCATTAGGAGACGCACTCCTCCCATCCCTCTGTTCACCTACTTCATTGGCCACTTCACGCCATCAAGCTGCTTCCTTTGCTTTGGCTCTCTCATCTGCAGCCGCACACTTTGGCAGGCGCAACAGCCTTTTCAAGAAATAAAGGGGAGGGGGAGCAACCTGCTGTGACGGCAAGGCGAGCGTCTGAATTGGCTCTTCATTTGCGGCAAATGTGCCCCAGCAGCAGTGGGCGATCCGGCAGGGCTCCTCCCGACAAGCATATCAGGCAATTAGCGGGCACTAATCATGACCCTCGTGTCGGTGCCGCAGCCTCGTTTGTAATCTCTTAATGAACAAATTGCATCTCTGATTAGGGGCTGTCACACCGGGAGAGCGAGCGGGACACACAGAGATGCCAGTAATTGCCTCCGCGCGCTTGCCGGCGACTCGTTTGTGATGTAAATGCACCTCAGTGGGCGGAGTCAAGACGTTTGGTGGCATCGATTCTGTTTGAGAGCAGTTGAATATTTTTGAAGAGGAATCATCATTATTTTGGCCGCTCGTTCTGCTGATGCAGAGGTCGCAGTGGAACGCTGAGACGGTGGTCATCATCAAAAGTGTCCTCTTCATCTTGTGATCGCTGCTTCCTGTTGCGTCTTCGCCCGACCGGCAGCAAGTTGACCCCTTCCTAGGCGCTGTCAGTCATAAAGATTAGAGCGGAAATCAGTTGGACGTTGAGTATTTGAACTGAGCTCACCTCACCTGTGTGCGCATGTGCGTGCTCACCGCTCTACCGCTTGATTGGCACTCCTGATCTCGTTAGAGCCACTCCAGGTGATGCCGGTTCAGCCCGCCTCTTCCTAAAGAGAGCATTTTTGTGAGCAGCGCACTCATTAAAAACAACGCTGGAGTCACGACAACAAGAACAGCCTGACCTAATTGGTCCTGTGCAGGTAGTGTGTGTTTCCAGGTGTCACGCTAGCATGTCTTCACTCGGCCACACCAATATCACTTTTTTGACTGCAAAACACAAGCAGGGAAAAAGAATATCACTCTTTTATTTTATTTTCATTCACCATGTGACCTAACTTTTTGGGTGAATTGTGAAATGTTTATTATTGTGGCTGTGATGGAACATGATAGGAAGGAAATGTTTGACAAATCTGCCCATTTTGTGGAATCCAGCAGATGCATATCTCTCGTTTACTCCTCCACATCTGGTCCAAGCTGCTAATTAACTGCTAATTGGCACAGAGACAGCTAACAGCTCACTCAAGTCTTTGTCTGGCAGCTGACCAAGGAGAAATGTATATCTTCAATATTTACAAACAATATTTGTGTGGGTGCATGGGTGTGTCAAGGCATTTCCATTCTTTGCAAAGTGGATCCTTTTCTTGCCATTTAAATTCCACTTCTCACCTGTCGACTCTCCTTTTACTGCCTTGCTCACTGCTAACCCCACACTGCCAGTAGCAGTATAGCCACACTTTGCAGAGCGGAGGTGCGTAAATTGTCCTTGAGCTACAATAGGCCAAAGACATGACTTTTAAAAAAGGATTGTTTTTTTTTTCAATCGACTTTAAGATATTAAAAATGACTTGCGAGGTTTCCCTCTCGTTGTGGGTTCTCCTGGAAAATCATGACTCAATGTCAGCCAAGAAATAATCAACATCTTCAAGCTTGAGGTTATCCAACAAGCCAAAAACATTCAGAACAAATGTTGAAAACAAGAAGAAGAATGTTGGGAGGAGTCAGGGGTTACCTATGTTCACAGTAAGATGTTTGTTTTGTTTTATAGAAGCAATCTTTTATTTTGTTGTTCACATGGCACAAAAAAAGCGTGGTGTCCAATGTGGACGCCAAGTGGCCCGCATGCAGACATGTCGTCAGGACATTGGTAGTCCAGTAGGTCGCAGTCCTGCTGCAGTTGTGGCTTTTTCAAAGATTTTGTACAATTATAGTCAACAAAAAGAAGGAAGAGGGCAAGCTTGTTGGCTCTCCCAGTTTGATTGGACGTCTGCTACATGGAGGACGAGCAGGGTGTGGAACATTGGAACATTCCACCAGCAGTGCTGGAACATTGATGTGAGTTCCCAAATAATATTATTTCACCTGTTCTGCTCATCTCTCAACTATTTATTTTGTCACCATCTATTTTGGCGAAGCATTATGAAACATATGGCCTGTTGATGTTGTTTTGGTGGGATGAACACGACCCGATCGTTCTGACTGCAGTCCCAGCCGAGACACATCCAATGTGTGTCTGTCTACGTATGAAAGAGGCCTGTGTCGGATTGTGCTGTTCACTTTGACATTTAAAAATCTGTCACAGGTGGGTAAAAACATCTGAATTGACTTGCAGTGTGAAGAAGGTGAAGGTCTGGCTTTTAAACCTGAAGAACACTCTGCAAACTGTCAGCCATGTTGGCAGGATGATGCATTTGGGATTCTTTGGTTCTTTACTGGGGCTCCGCACCAAGTTCAAGTAGCAATGATTGTCACACTCACACACCAGGTGTACTGAAATTTGTCCTCTGCATTTGAGCCATCACCTTTGATCACCCCCTGGGAGGTGAGGGGAGCAGTGGCCGCGCCCAGGAATAATTTTGGGTGATTTAACCCCCAATTCTAAGCCTTGATGCTGAGTCCCAAGCAGGGAGGCAATGGCTCCCATTTTTATAGTCCTTGGTATGACTTGGCCGGGGTTTGAACTCACAACCTACCCATCTCAGGGCGGACACTCTAACCACTAGTGGAAGAATGAGGGCTTCCTACAAATTCTTCAAATTCACATCAAATGAAAAGCAGGATGGCAAACACAAGTAGAATGTGCTTTCACTTGCATGCACTTTTCTACCTTCAAGGTACTCCGAGCGTTTTGACTGTCGACTCCTTTACCTGCCGATGAATAGCAATGGGAATTGATCGTCTTTATCAATTTTCGATACTACTTAATGGGTACTGTTCTTTATCGGTTCTCTTAGTGATTTTCATTTGGAAAAAAGGATCAGAAACAGACTGATTAGCATCAAATTGATTTTATTTAGCACAAGCGCGTACAAACCGGGCTGTGAGATCTTAAAGGGGAACTGCACTTTGGTTTACATTTTAAAAAACTAGACATGTGATAGACATGTGGTCTTTACTTTGTAATAACATTGTTATTCTCGAGCTAACTGTGGAGGGGGCGTGGCCTGCTGGCCTGCAGCGAACTGGGGTGTGCCAGGACTGGCCTCGAAATCAGTGACAGGTGTGTAGATGGCCCACCTGGGCTTTGTTATCTAATCACCTGTCACCTGTCGCTCTGTTATAAGCAGCAGCCAGGAGGAGAGACGGGGTTGGGGCTGGAGCCGGAGCGTGAGCGAAAACGAAAGACAAAAATACAATTGCTGGAAAGCAACTGAGAGACTTATTGAAAAGTAAAACAATATTGTAACCCTGAAACAGGCTCTTATGTTGGTCCTTGGTGGTCTGAAGAACCCCAGGAGGGCAAGCCCCACACTAACCAAGAATCTAGCCAAGAATAAATAAATAACTTCTTACCATTAACGCAAATTCTTGAACGGGTGCGGTAGAAAACAGATGGATGGATTAAAAATGCATGAGAATGTTTTATATTTTGAACATTTTTTTAACACTGTGATTACAAGTGGAATTATTCATGACTTATCGTGTTAAGCAACGTCAGCTAAGATTTATCAGAGAGCCAGATGCAGTCATCAAAAGAGCCACATCTGGCTCTAGAGCCATAGGTTCCCTACCCCTGGTGTATGGTCACATGGCCCAAAAATATGGAGATATTAATAAAAGGCCAAATATCGCCCAGCCCTACTTTAAAGCAGCATCCATGCCAGGAAACCGACCAACAAAGTCCACGAGTTCTACGTGGACATGTTTGTGTTTGTGTTTGTGGCCACCAACCCAGAAGGCAGTCAACATTAAGAGCGTAAGATACCTTAAACTCCGCCCCCTCGTAGTTTTTCCCACTCCGGACTCCTGGACTTCCCGAAGTGGGCCGGCGGTGTACTTCCTGTGAGGAGGTGATTAGCCCTCTAATTGGCTCCCAGGGTTGCAGACAAGCGGCGGGCTGGCTGCTTTTGACAAGTCTGCTCATCCCCCCTCGGCGCCGGCTGCTTTGTCAGGAGTTAAATTGCATGGTTAATTCGGATGTTATTTACTCTGTAATTCATTAGTTTCAGCCGCCATTGGCGGCTTGCAGGCTGTAATTTCACGCTTGGCAATAAAATATGTCTCATAATCTGCTTCATTTAGCAGCCAAAGAATTTAATGAAATTAACTGTGGCCCCTAATTAAGATGGTGAATATTAAAGACCTGCTATCAAGGCTTTAACGAGGGTGACACTATCCGCCTTTCGCCGGATACAATAAATATCATTTCTCTGTGAAAGGTTGTCACCGCTCGGAGCCATTTTGGCCATGATGACATTTTTGTCACGCACACTCACCCCTGCAAATTAGATTTTTCAATGGGCGTCGCTCCCATTTTAGTGAGAGGAATAATTAAAAGACGAGCACGGGCTCATTATGCCTCATCTCCATCTAGTTTGTGTTTGTTATGGGCTTGTCACATGATGACTATCGTTGACCTAAGGCTCTTTGTCTTTTTCTCCACCTCCTAGCAGGCTTTGTCTTTATTTCCCAAGTGTGGTCCTTTTCACCTACCTTGTAATAAGACAGATTGCACATCGAGATAGTTTTCTTCATATTTTGAGCGATACAACTTTCATTGCTGTTTTATTCCAAAGAAGCGTAGCCTCTGACTGCCTGGAAGCTTCTTGCCACCCGGGCTGCAATCTCCGTGTAGCCACACACTTGCTGTCTGAGAGCCTGATGGATGACTTGCGATGGCGGCGGCGATAACGGGGGGGCAGCGTCCGGCTTCCCTCCCACCCACTGTCACCCCCTCCAGTCTGCTGTCTCAGGGTGACGGCTCCGATTTAGCTTCCTGCTATTAGGGAGTGTCCACAAACAAAAGGGCTGTGGCCCTTCAGAGATCGCCCCATTCTCTTTAAAGCATGTCCTCCTCTTTTTTGCACCTTGAGAACACCGGTATCTCCTTTTAGATCGGCTGTCGGACCGCTAAACATTCCCGGGAGGCTCCATTGTGTGAAGAACGTCGCTTGATGGAGGAATTGGACGCTCGATTAGTTTTTAGCCGACCGGGAAAGTTCCTTTACTGCGACACACCCGGCAGGCTTGGTGAGAACGTCACGGGATGAAGGCTTTTCTTTCAGGCTGCCAGGAATGGAGTTCAGAAGAACTTGGCTAGGCCAGAAGGTGCAGGGACTTCTGCTGAACATTTAATGAAAGACATTGGGATGGCTTAGGCAGACATGACACGTGACCGGGATCAAAGCTGTCCTGTCCAATGTACTGTAAGCCTGGAGAACGCTAGTCAAATAAGTCTTCTTGTTTGTCTGTGTTTAAATTGTGTGTGTGTGTGTGTGTGTGTGTGTGTGTGTGTGTGCGTGCGTGCGTGCGTGCGTGCGTGCGTGCGTGCGTGCGTGCGTGCGTGCGTGCGTGCGTGCGTGCGTGCGTGCGTGCGTGCGTGCGTGCGTGCGTGCGTGCGTGCGTGCGTGCGTGCGTGCGTGCGTGCGTGCGTGCGTGCGTGCGTGCGTGCGTGCGTGCGTGCGTGCGTGCGTGCGTGCGTTATCGATTAAAGCTAAAAAACACAGCTCAGTTCAAAAACCATCGGTGACATCACCTGTCACTTGGCAACAGGCCCCACCTTTTAAAAGCTTTAGATGAAATGTCTTTCAGCTGCAAGTTCCAGATATTTGAGGTTTTTAAACAATCTATTAATTACTTCTATCCTCGTAATAAATTAAATTTATGTAAGAGTAATTCCATTAGTAATTCAGTTACTTTTTTGGTAAAGTAACGATAATCAATTACTTTTTAAAAATAATTTTGTGGGACATATCGCAGCTGTGGGCAGCATGGTGGAGGAGGGGTTAGTGCATCTGCCTCACAATATGAAGGTCCTAAATAGTCAGGGTTCAATCCCGGAATCAGGATCTTTCTGTGTGGAGTTTGCATGTTCTCCCCGTGACTGTGTGGGTTCTACTCCGGGTACTCCGGCTTCCTCCCACCTCCAAAGACATGCACCTGGGGATAGGCCCCTCCCACCTCCAAAGACATGCACCTGGGGGTTAGGCCCCTCCCACCTCCAAAGACATGCGCCTGGGGTTAGGTCCCTCCCACCTCCAAAGACATGCACCTGAGGATAGGCCCCTCCCATCTCCAAAAAAATGCACCTGGGGATAGGCCCCTCCCACCTCCAAAGACATGCACCTGGGGATAGGCCCCTCCCACCTCCAAAGACATGCACCTGGGGATAGGCCCCTCCCACCTCCAAAGACATGCACCTGGGGATAGGCCCCTCCCACCTCCAAAGACATGTGCCTGGGGTTAGGCCCCTCCCACCTCCAAAGACATGCACCTGAGGATAGGCCCCTCCCACCTCCAAAGACATGCACCTGGGGATAGGCCCCTCCCACCTCCAAAGACATGCACCTGGGGATAGGCCCCTCCCACCTCCAAAGACATGCACCTGGGGATAGGCCCCTCCCACCTCCAAAGACATGCACCTGGGGATAGGCCCCTCCCACCTCCAAAGACATGCACCTGGGGATAGGCCCCTCCCACCTCCAAAGACATGCACCTGGGGATAGGCCCCTCCCACCTCCAAAGACATGTGCCTGGGGTTAGGCCCTTCCCACCTCCAAAGACATGCACCTGAGGATAGGCCCCTCCCACCTCCAAAGACATGCACCTGGGGATAGGCCCCTCCCACCTCCAAAGACATGCACCTGGGGATAGGCCCCTCCCACCTCCAAAGACATGCACCTGGGGATAGGCCCCTCCCACCTCCAAAGACATGCACCTGGGGATAGGTTGATTGGCAACACTAAATGGTCCCTAGTGTGTGAATGTTGTCTATCTGTGTTGGCCCTGTGATAAGGTGGCGACTTGTCCAGGGTGTACGCCGCCTTCCGCCCAATTGTAGCTGAGATAGGCTTGGTAGAAAATGGATGGATGGATATTGTAACTGTCATCTTTGACAACAATCTGACACCTATTAAATAGGTCTGTTTTGTATTGTATCTAAGTTATATTTGCAAATATATTTCTATTAGCCTCTACAACTTTAATTTGAGTCTTTGTTGGATTCAAACATGTTAGGTCTTCTCTGATGAATGTCATTTTATTAGAGACGTGTCCATCATGCGATGCTACAGTTGCATGTGCAACACAGCCAGCTGGCCAAAACTATGGATACAAGTACACAGAGAAGCCAGGGAGCATGCTTTAAAACACACATTGTTAAAAATATAAAAATAAAAATTGTAGGGATTTCTTTAACAACGCTAATATTTGGCATTTAGCCAAGCAGCTGTGGATCTAACATGTGCACAGCAGGGAGGCTATGAGAGTAGTGTTTATGTATATATGTGTGGTCATATATATATATATATATATATATATATATATATATATATATATATATATATATATATATATATGTGTGTGTGGACATATATGTTTTTCTTAGAATTTTTATTTTTAATAATATTTCTGTGATACAATAAATGCACCCCAAAATATCATGTTCACATCCCTGCAAGAGGATTAATTTACAAACTGGGCAGGAGGAAAATACATATTTTCTTTATTGTATATTATAACACATCTACTTGAGATAGTCTTTTACTAAGTCCTTTTTATGCTTTGGGGGCCTGAAATGTCCAGTTTCTGAGTTCTGTGAGCTCCAGCATCGTCATGCAGGATGTCTTTGTCTGTGTGACATGTGACTGCTGTTTGACCCTCAGCTATGAGGCTGATGTGGCGTCTAATGAATGACCTCATCTGTCTGCCTGCTATCTTTCTTTCCTTTCAATCTGGAGTCACATTCCAGTTTCCCCACCTGAGCAGAGCTCTGATGCTCAGCAGCGCCTTTGGACATTTTTTGGCGGTTAACAAATGACGTCATCTCTGTCAACCTTCCTGAGATCCCCTCTGATGCCGACCTTTTCCTAAGCACCACGCCGCAATGCTTCATAAGGCGGGGAAGTGCCAAGTGAGTATACCTGTGGACATATTTATTTCCCAACGTAGAGACCTTGCGTGCGTCATTCCTGCCAGCCAGTCCCAGAGGCGGAGCTGGCGGAGGTCTGTAATGAAAGATATTAGCCATCAAGAGGCTGGATGTGCTGTTCAATTAGCTTCTCCTTCATGCTAACTGATGGCACGCCATGCCCGGGATAGAAGATAGTCCACATGAATCTGCTGATGTCTCCTGTCTTAAACCACTTGGACAATCCAGCATGACGAATGTTAGCTGCTGGCCTACGTGTCAGACCTTTTCTGACTATTACTCTTGTCTCTGCGCTACCTGACTCCGCTTGGGATGGTCTCCTGCTGGCCCACTATGGACTGGACTCTCACTATTATGTTAGATCCACTATGGACTGGACTCTCACTATTATGTTAGATCCACTATGGACTGGACTCTCACTATTATGTTAGATCCACTATGGACTGGACTCTCACACTATTATGTTAGATCCACTATGGACTGGACTCTCACACTATTAAGTAGATCCACTATGGACTGGACTCACACTATTATGTTAGATCCACTATGGACTGGACTCTCACTATTATGTTAGATCCACTATGGACTGGACTCTCACTATTATGTTAGATCCACTATGGACTGGACTCTCTCACTATTATGTTAGATCCACTATGGACTGGACTCTCTCACTATTATGTTAGATCCACTATGGACTGGACTCTCACACTATTATGTTAGATCCACTATGGACTGGACTCTCACACTATTATGTTAGATCCACTATGGACTGGACTCTCACTATTATGTTAGATCCACTATGGACTGGACTCTCACTATTATGTTAGATCCACTATGGACTGGACTCTCACACTATTAAGTAGATCCACTTGACATCCATTGCATTGGTCGCCCAGGGACGGGTCCCCACATCTGTGGTCCTCTCCAAGGTTTCTCATTGTTATCCCATTGTGGTTGAGTTTTTCCTTGCCCTGATGTGGGAGGATGTCGTGGCTTGTGCAGCCCTTTGAGACACTGGTGATTTAGGGCTATATAAGTATAAACATTGATGGATTTAAGGCACATAGGTAACATGACTTTACTGTACATGAAGATCTGTTTAATCCCACAGAAGACTTTTGTGGTGATGCTTCTTAGTACTGACATGCATTCCAGCTGCGAGACGGCCTTTAGTTCTCCGCGGGGAACCTTGAATTTGATGAGTGGAGTTAGTTTCCAGAACAAATTTCCAATGTTTTTGGTGACTCCAACATGGACATTTACCACCATTGTCGTTTGTTCATTTTCAAGTAAAATATTACACATTTTCAAAATGGAGAGAATGTTTAATTTGGTGATTTTAAAGTTTTTTTGTTGTATTATTTAAACCAAAACCTTTGTTAAAGGTTTCCTGTTATGAGGAATATATTATAATGACAACAAGTTAGACTTCCTTAATTAAGCATCTATGGGGCGGAGCCAATTCAATTCGAATACCAATTCTTTAAATGGATTGAATCGAAATTCCAAATGGATAACTTTGCAGAGGCCTGTTATTCAGAGGAGAGACTCGGGTGAGGGACGGGGGACATTCTTCACATTGTGGTCAGTCAATGACAGGACAAACAAGCCATCACGCTCACCATGGACATCAGACAGTCTCCAACCAGACTAACGTGCTTCATGTTTGTATTGTCGGAGGATGCCAGAGTAGCCCTAACAATCTTTTTTAGCACCACAGTTGTGTGAGGATGCAGTTTTCCTGCTCTTGTGTCTACTACACCAAAAGTGGCGGTCACCTGGGGCCCGCTGCTCCTTCTCTTGACCACCGCTGTCTTAAGCAAAGCACCTACCTGCTCTCCTCCTCCTCCTCGCCGCTGCAGACTGCTCCCTTTCCTTCCCGGCTGGACTCTATTAATAGTCAGTGTTGGCGTGTTAATGTTGTCGAGGTCCAGTGAAGTGACACGCGTGGCAGCGCCGCTTTAATTGCTAATCAGTGGACAGTTTTATCCGCCACCGCCGCCGCCGCCGCCTCCCATTACCCCCGTCACTCCTCCCTTGGCCGGGCCTTTCTCCCCCGCCATCTACACGACCTTCCTGCTCTCTCACCTAATGAACGGGACACAAATGAAGTGTGGGCGGCGATGGCTCGGCCTCTGTGCTCAGTCAGCCGCAGCTGATGTGCGTAGGAGCGGCGGCTGCAGGAGCGGCGACGTTAACAAGCCTGAAGAGGCAAGAAGTCAGACGAGTGAATGGCGCTGCCAAATTCTGGAATGTTGGGAGCTTGTTAGGGCTTTGCACTCATGAGCGCAAGATGGACAATTGCATGATTAGAAAGATTCAAATGCAATGGGACTCGTCTGTGGACGTTTTTGGATCAAACATTCTCTTCATTGGACACAAAACATTTACCAACAGAAATAGACTGTGTGGTGTGGATCTTGGATCTACAGCAGGCGGTGTAGGTCCAAGGCCAGGAGGATAGTGAGGGACTCTAACCACCCAGGCAAGTGCTACCAGAGTCTCATGGCCGACATGCAGAGACTCAGGAGGAGCTTCTATCTCGCAGCCATCAGTCTGCTCAACTGCATCGCTGATTGACACTTTATCACAATTGCACAACAATCACTTTACTTAGCACTGTAATTACCAGACTACAGTACTCTTCATTCAATGACTGTCAATAACGTAAAAACAGGAGTATGAAGAAGTCCTACTAACTGCCAAAGAACTGTAGACACCTTCATATTTGTTGCTTCCTATACTGTACGTACTCTTACACTATTTGATCTTGCACTGGTACTATATTTGACTACTGTACTTCTACTTGTACTGATACATCTACTGTAACTTATTGTGCAACTCATTGTCTTGTCATCAATTTACATCAGAGATATTCACATTTTGGGTATTTTTTTGTATTTACTGTATGAGATTCTGCAACTAGTGTTTGGATCCTACTGTACGCAATATCTGAAGAGCAAGGAAGAAAGCATTTGACTGTGGTGTAGTCTGAATGTGTTGTTGTCCTGCACACGTGGCATTGACCACACATGTCTTTGTCTACAGGGATTGTGTGTTGTTGTCCTGCACACGTGGCATTGACCACACATGTCTTTGTCTACAGGGTATGTGTGTTGTTGTCCTGCACACGTGGCATTGACCACACATGTCTTTGTCTACAGGGATTGTGTGTTGTTGTCCTGCACACGTGGCATTGACCACACATGTCTTTGTCTACAGGGTATGTGTGTTGTTGTCCTGCACACGTGGCATTGACCACACATGTCTTTGTCTACAGGGTATGTGTGTTGTTGTCCTGCACACGTGGCATTGACCACACATGTCTTTGTCTACAGGGTATGTGTGTTGTTGTCCTGCACACGTGGCATTGACCACACATGTCTTTGTCTACAGGGATTGTGTGTTGTTGTCCTGCACACGTGGCATTGACCACACATGTCTTTGTCTACAGGGTATGTGTGTTGTTGTCCTGCACACGTGGCATTGACCACACATGTCTTTGTCTACAGGGTATGTGTGTTGTTGTCCTGCACACGTGGCATTGACCACACATGTCTTTGTCTACAGGGTATGTGTGTTGTTGTCCTGCACACGTGGCATTGACCACACATGTCTTTGTCTACAGGGTATGTGTGTTGTTGTCCTGCACACGTGGCATTGACCACACATGTCTTTGTCTACAGGGTATGTGTGTTGTTGTCCTGCACACGTGGCATTGACCACACATGTCTTTGTCTACAGGGATTGTGTGTTGTTGTCCTGCACACGTGGCATTGACCACACATGTCTTTGTCTACAGGGTATGTGTGTTGTTGTCCTGCACACGTGGCATTGACCACACATGTCTTTGTCCACAGGGTATGTGTGTTGTTGTCCTGCACACGTGGCATTGACCACACATGTCTTTGTCTACAGGGTATGTGTGTTGTTGTCCTGCACACGTGGCATTGACCACACATGTCTTTGTCTACAGGGTATGTGTGTTGTTGTCCTGCACACGTGGCATTGACCACACATGTCTTTGTCTACAGGGTATGTGTGTTGTTGTCCTGCACACGTGGCATTGACCACACATGTCTTTGTCTACAGGGTATGTGTGTTGTTGTCCTGCACACGTGGCATTGACCACACATGTCTTTGTCTACAGGGTATGTGTGTTGTTGTCCTGCACACGTGGCATTGGCCACACATGTCTTTGTCTACAGGGATTGTGTGTTGTTGTCCTGCACACGTGGCATTGACCACACATGTCTTTGTCTACAGGGTATGTGTGTTGTTGTCCTGCACACGTGGCATTGACCACACATGTCTTTGTCTACAGGGTATGTGTGTTGTTGTCCTGCACACGTGGCATTGACCACACATGTCTTTGTCTACAGGGTATGTGTGTTGTTGTCCTGCACACGTGGCATTGACCACACATGTCTTTGTCTACAGGGTATGTGTGTTGTTGTCCTGCACACGTGGCATTGACCACACATGTCTTTGTCTACAGGGTATGTGTGTTGTTGTCCTGCACACGTGGCATTGACCACACATGTCTTTGTCTACAGGGTATGTGTGTTGTTGTCCTGCACACGTGGCATTGGCCACACATGTCTTTGTCTACAGGGATTGTGTGTTGTTGTCCTGCACACGTGGCATTGACCACACATGTCTTTGTCTACAGGGTATGTGTGTTGTTGTCCTGCACACGTGGCATTGACCACACATGTCTTTGTCTACAGGGTATGTGTGTTGTTGTCCTGCACACGTGGCATTGACCACACATGTCTTTGTCTACAGGGTATGTGTGTTGTTGTCCTGCACACGTGGCATTGACCACACATGTCTTTGTCTACAGGGTATGTGTGTTGTTGTCCTGCACACGTGGCATTGACCACACATGTCTTTGTCTACAGGGTATGTGTGTTGTTGTCCTGCACACGTGGCATTGACCACACATGTCTTTGTCTACAGGGTATGTGTGTTGTTGTCCTGCACACGTGGCATTGACCACACATGTCTTTGTCTACAGGGTATGTGTGTTGTTGTCCTGCACACGTGGCATTGACCACACATGTCTTTGTCTACAGGGTATGTGTGTTGTTGTCCTGCACACGTGGCATTGACCACACATGTCTTTGTCCACAGGGTATGTGTGTTGTTGTCCTGCACACGTGGCATTGACCACACATGTCTTTGTCTACAGGGATTGTGTGTTGTTGTCCTGCACACGTGGCATTGACCACACATGTCTTTGTCTACAGGGTATGTGTGTTGTTGTCCTGCACACGTGGCATTGACCACACATGTCTTTGTCTACAGGGTATGTGTGTTGTTGTCCTGCACACGTGGCATTGACCACACATGTCTTTGTCTACAGGGTATGTGTGTTGTTGTCCTGCACACGTGGCATTGACCACACATGTCTTTGTCTACAGGGTATGTGTGTTGTTGTCCTGCACACGTGGCATTGACCACACATGTCTTTGTCTACAGGGATTGTGTGTTGTTGTCCTGCACACGTGGCATTGACCACACATGTCTTTGTCTACAGGGTATGTGTGTTGTTGTCCTGCACACCTGGCATTGACCACACATGTCTTTGTCTACAGGGTATGTGTGTTGTTGTCCTGCACACGTGGCATTGACCACACATGTCTTTGTCTACAGGGTATGTGTGTTGTTGTCCTGCACACGTGGCATTGACCACACATGTCTTTGTCTACAGGGTATGTGTGTTGTTGTCCTGCACACCTGGCATTGACCACACATGTCTTTGTCTACAGGGTATGTGTGTTGTTGTCCTGCACACGTGGCATTGACCACACATGTCTTTGTCTACAGGGTATGTGTGTTGTTGTCCTGCACACCTGGCATTGACCACACATGTCTTTGTCTACAGGGATTGTGTGTTGTTGTCCTGCACACGTGGCATTGACCACACATGTCTTTGTCTACAGGGTATGTGTGTTGTTGTCCTGCACACGTGGCATTGACCACACATGTCTTTGTCCACAGGGTATGTGTGTTGTTGTCCTGCACACGTGGCATTGACCACACATGTCTTTGTCTACAGGGTATGTGTGTTGTTGTCCTGCACACGTGGCATTGACCACACATGTCTTTGTCTACAGGGTATGTGTGTTGTTGTCCTGCACACGTGGCATTGACCACACATGTCTTTGTCTACAGGGTATGTGTGTTGTTGTCCTGCACACGTGGCATTGACCACACATGTCTTTGTCTACAGGGTATGTGTGTTGTTGTCCTGCACACGTGGCATTGACCACACATGTCTTTGTCTACAGGGTATGTGTGTTGTTGTCCTGCACACGTGGCATTGGCCACACATGTCTTTGTCTACAGGGATTGTGTGTTGTTGTCCTGCACACGTGGCATTGACCACACATGTCTTTGTCTACAGGGTATGTGTGTTGTTGTCCTGCACACGTGGCATTGACCACACATGTCTTTGTCTACAGGGTATGTGTGTTGTTGTCCTGCACACGTGGCATTGACCACACATGTCTTTGTCTACAGGGTATGTGTGTTGTTGTCCTGCACACGTGGCATTGACCACACATGTCTTTGTCTACAGGGTATGTGTGTTGTTGTCCTGCACACGTGGCATTGACCACACATGTCTTTGTCTACAGGGTATGTGTGTTGTTGTCCTGCACACGTGGCATTGACCACACATGTCTTTGTCTACAGGGTATGTGTGTTGTTGTCCTGCACACCTGGCATTGACCACACATGTCTTTGTCCACAGGGTATGTGTGTTGTTGTCCTGCACACGTGGCATTGACCACACATGTCTTTGTCTACAGGGTATGTGTGTTGTTGTCCTGCACACGTGGCATTGACCACACATGTCTTTGTCTACAGGGTATGTGTGTTGTTGTCCTGCACACGTGGCATTGACCACACATGTCTTTGTCTACAGGGTATGTGTGTTGTTGTCCTGCACACGTGGCATTGACCACACATGTCTTTGTCCACAGGGTATGTGTGTTGTTGTCCTGCACACGTGGCATTGACCACACATGTCTTTGTCTACAGGGATTGTGTGTTGTTGTCCTGCACACGTGGCATTGACCACACATGTCTTTGTCTACAGGGTATGTGTGTTGTTGTCCTGCACACGTGGCATTGACCACACATGTCTTTGTCTACAGGGTATGTGTGTTGTTGTCCTGCACACGTGGCATTGACCACACATGTCTTTGTCTACAGGGTATGTGTGTTGTTGTCCTGCACACGTGGCATTGACCACACATGTCTTTGTCTACAGGGTATGTGTGTTGTTGTCCTGCACACGTGGCATTGACCACACATGTCTTTGTCTACAGGGATTGTGTGTTGTTGTCCTGCACACGTGGCATTGACCACACATGTCTTTGTCTACAGGGTATGTGTGTTGTTGTCCTGCACACCTGGCATTGACCACACATGTCTTTGTCTACAGGGTATGTGTGTTGTTGTCCTGCACACGTGGCATTGACCACACATGTCTTTGTCTACAGGGTATGTGTGTTGTTGTCCTGCACACGTGGCATTGACCACACATGTCTTTGTCTACAGGGTATGTGTGTTGTTGTCCTGCACACCTGGCATTGACCACACATGTCTTTGTCTACAGGGTATGTGTGTTGTTGTCCTGCACACGTGGCATTGACCACACATGTCTTTGTCTACAGGGTATGTGTGTTGTTGTCCTGCACACCTGGCATTGACCACACATGTCTTTGTCTACAGGGTATATGTGTTGTTGTCCTGCACACGTGGCATTGACCACACATGTCTTTGTCTACAGGGTATATGTGTTGTTGTCCTGCACACGTGGCATTGACCACACATGTCTTTGTCTACAGGGTATGTGTGTTGTTGTCCTGCACACCTGGCATTGACCACACATGTCTTTGTCTACAGGGTATATGTGTTGTTGTCCTGCACACGTGGCATTGACCACACATGTCTTTGTCTACAGGGTATGTGTGTTGTTGTCCTGCACACCTGGCATTGACCACACATGTCTTTGTCTACAGGGTATATGTGTTGTTGTCCTGCACACGTGGCATTGACCACACATGTCTTTGTCTACAGGGTATATGTGTTGTTGTCCTGCACACGTGGCATTGACCACACATGTCTTTGTCTACAGGGTATGTGTGTTGTTGTCCTGCACACCTGGCATTGACCACACATGTCTTTGTCTACAGGGTATATGTGTTGTTGTCCTGCACACGTGGCATTGACCACACATGTCTTTGTCTACAGGGTATATGTGTTGTTGTCCTGCACACGTGGCATTGACCACACATGTCTTTGTCTACAGGGTATGCTGCTGAAAAGGAGCGGCAAGTCTCTCAACAAGGAGTGGAAGAAGAAGTATGTTACTCTCTGCGACAATGGGCTGCTTACCTACCACCCCAGTCTACATGTGAGCTACACACACACACCCCAGTCTACATGTGAGCTACACACACACACACCACAGTCTTTATGGCTTCTTCTTGTACTCTTCTATTGTCTCACTTTGGTCTGATGAACAAATCATCAGGAATATTTTGTGCTAATTGTCGCATGTCCTTGGCTGCTGTACGCTGTCCATTTATTTTATTATTTCAATTCGACCAACACATTTGCTGTCATCATAACGGGCAGGCTAATTTATGTCTGGTTGCTATATGCGGGGGAAAAATAATATCCTGTTTGCCATTTGTGCGACAACAAAATTTAAATGAACAATTATTTTGTCACATAGTGGACCACCGTTGCCTTTTGTTTTAGTCTCATAAATTAACACGTTGATGGCAACAAGAATGCTAATGAAAACTCTTTAACACCACTATTATTTTTATGTTCTCTCTACATATATATATATATATATATATATATATATATATATATATATATATATATATTAGGAATATAACAGTACATGTATTTGTATTGAACCGTTTCGGTACGGTGGTGTACCAAACAAGTTTCTTAACCAAAGTCTTAACAAGCTGCTTTGCTTCTTCAGCACCCAGCATTGTCCCACCCACACAACCATGTGATTGGTTACATATAAAGCTGTAACAGCCAATCAGCAATGCGTATTCAGAGCGCATGTAGTCAATGCTTCAGCGTTGAGCAGATAGGTGTTTAGCAGGTGAGCATAAGGCAGCGTACTCTCCCCAAATAGTAATAAACACCTCCCAGTCACAACTACTACTAACATCACTATGAGCCGTTTGACCTTCTAGAAACTTAAACTGCAGCTCAGCTCGCTCGCAGTTCTGGCTTGAGGTGAAGTCTAATTAGTTTTAGCGTAACGTTAGCTAATTTTGCGGGGTGTGTGTGTGTGTGTGTGTGCGTGTGTGTGTGTGTGTGTGTGTGTGTGTGTGTGTGTGTGTGTGTGTGTGTGTGTGTGTGTGTGTGTGTGTGTGTGTGTGTGTGTGTGTGTGTGTGTGTGTGTGTGTGTGTGTGTGTGTGTGTGTGCGTGCGTGCGTGTTTTACGGACAGAAAAGCTTTGAATGGCAGGGTCCCTGCTATCACATGTTGATAAAAATATAACATTTACATAATAAAAGTCAACTACAGGCTTCCCAAATGCTGTAATAAATGAAGCATTATGAGTTGACATGAAACTGTTTAATGTTGCACTTTTTATATGTAGAAGAAAAGTTTTGTCATTATATTTAATCTGAGCAACAATTTGAGGCAGTTTATGTTTTGATTCACGTGGGCAGAAGTATTATAGTGTTCCTAATGTTAAAAGGATAAAGCCATTGTTTACAAATTTGGTAAATAAATAACCAAAAAATTTACATTTTGTGTTTTTTCTTACTGTACCGAAAATGAACCGAACCGTGACCTCTAAACTGAGGTACGTACCAAACCGAAATTTTCGTGTACCGTTACACAGATCCGCTCGACATCCATTGCTTTCCTCCTCTCTAAGGTTCTCATAGTCATCATTGTCACCGACGTCCCACTGGGTCATTATTGTCACCAATGTCCCACTGGGTGTGAGTTTTCCTACCGAGGATGTCGTGGTGGTTTGTGCAGCCCTTTGAGACACTAGTGATTTAGGGCTATATAAGTAAACATTGATTGATTGATTGATATGGGGTGTAACGGTATATGTATATGTATGTATGTATGTATGTATGTATTCAGGGTTTCCCACACATTTATTTATTGGTGGCAGCCCGCCACGAAAGAATTACGGCCGCCACAAATAAATAAAAACAAATTAAATTTTTATTTATTATTTTTATTATTATTTTTTTCGGCATTTGACTCGCTCGACCACTCATAAAATCAGTGGGACTCTGTCTGTGAATGGAGCTTGTAGTTACATATTATATAAATATGTATATAAAGTGTTGTAATTATATTCCAACTCCGCGTTCTTCTTGGTCATCGCCGCTGCCGCCCCCCATTAGTTTTGTGTGACTCTACACATTCGGGTATGGATCCGATACCAAGTCGTTACAGGATCATACTTTGGTTCTCTTGTGTCCAGGGACCTATTTCCTGAGTAACAAAAATGAAAAAAGATTTGATAATAAAAAATATTGATGTTATCATTGTAGTATCAACTATATAAAGCTCAGTATTTGGTATGGTTAATGGATGTTTGTACAAATCCACCCATTTGTTTACCTTGAGGAGCGTGAGCAGTTAGTTCTTGTATGCTCCTATGGTGTGAAGTGAAGCATGTTTGGATATTCCTCATCCTGCAGAGATGATACTTGTAAGAAACACACTTTATTTGTCGCCACGTAGGCAAGAATGATTCATTTGGAAGTAGCTAAAACACTAGCGAGGGACGTTGGCCGCTAGCAAATTATGTTTTAAAGCGCAGCTTCAGTGTTTATAGCTTTGTCTTTTTCCTTTGTTTCAAAGCCAAAATATTTCCATTTCCCCTCCTCTGTTTTAGCTGTTTCTGCTTGCAAGTGCTTTGTTTGTGTGTACTGACTAACTTGCATCCCGGCTCATATTACCAGCAATGTCACCATGGCGCACCATCATGTGCATGAAGGAAATAAGTAACACTGTTTTTCAAAAGTAGTATTGTTCCTTTTGTAATTGGTTACTGTAGTACTGTGTTACTTTTTAGTGGCGGGATGACATAGGACTGTAGCCAATACAGTCTTGGCCTGTGCAACATGGCCAAGTCCTACAATGACAGGAATGTGATTAATCCTTACTGGTTATTAATGATAACTGACACTATTTATAGAATTAATGTACAATAACAACAGCAGACTTGAGCTGATGGAAGAAATAATAGGTTGTGGCTGGAATTGTCATTTTGCGCAGGGGCCACCTGGGGCCAGGTGTGTGTGTAGTGGGAGTCTGATGAATGGCAACGTAATCTATTGACAAAAGACTGATTTCTGCATTCATTGCGACTTCCCACTGCTGCCCAATGTCAACTTGTGTCTCTTTTGTGCATTAATCCACGTCATCGTGCTCCACCGTAATACTGCAATTTTCCTGACTTGATGAATTAGTCATATTTCAAATTGTGTAGCCAGAGGTTGTGGGTTTAATTCCCTCTGAGCTGCCTTTGCAAAAGCCAGAGCGAAAGCTTGCACGTCAATCAGTCCTTGGAGCAGCTGAGGCAGTAAATCAGTGGTAAAAGCCATCACTTAACACATCAGCACACGCAAAGCGCCTGCAGCACAAAAACACTGGTTTTCTTGCGCAGTCTATTGTCAATTAGTGTGTTTGCAGAGGCTAATCGGATGAAACTCAATCAGCGCCGCTAATTGCCCAACTATGTGCAAAGAAATCACATTAATGCCGCTAATTAGGTAGTTGGCGATGACGCCGCCTTATTGGCAAGGAAAGTGTGAAGCAAATATTGTGTTACTTTTAGGTCACTCAGCAGCAGCCAAGATGGCAAAGGAGTGTTGGTGTTATGTTGACACTCTCCAGGCCTTCATCTTCACTTCTCGCTTATACCTCTATTTGAAACTTTTTGTTTTTTTCTATACCTGCACTGTTCCACAGCTTCATCATGCAGTATGAATGGACTCTAGGCCTTTTTTGCCAAAACTAAGTGAGTCTGGTACCATCCTCCTGTTCAAGTTGTTCTTTCTAAAGTTACAGTGTATGCTTTGAAAAGGGAAAACACATAAGAAGGAACGAAAAGAGCGATAGAGAATAACAACAGTCCCAGAAGAGAAGAATCTGGTCATTGCTCTGAATTACAGCAAGCACTTTCTTCATCGCACCATTTGTCTACTGCTTTATGGGCCAGATAAGCTTCGCCTTCAGGAAATAGTCGAATCTGAAGCTGGTATGTACATGAAGTGAGAAGAGCAAGATACAGCAACAAGCAGTCAACTTGCTGGCTGGTTCGTGCGATGATGATTGAGGAGTAGCTGGCATCTGCTTGGTGCAGCAACAACTGTGATGTATACAGGATTCAAAAGTGTTTTTTTTTCTTGCCAAATCACTTTCTCTTCTACGTCTTCGTCAGTCTTGCCAGAATAAGCTAGATAAGTTGGGATTCATGTTTTTAAGGCCTCTTCTGCACAAAGGTTATCCAGGATAAATCCCACTGAACCTTATCCTTGTCCGCAACCACACGATGGTCGTTTACGACACCGCCCCCTGGCGTCGCTTCCTCTCCGCGAACTCAGTTTGTGCAGGATCAGTGAGTCCATATGAAGCGAAGAGCCGGAGATTGAAGAAATAGACGGCACACTTACCCGTGTAAAAATGATCCGAGGAGGGGAACCTTAAACGCTGGCTTAGTGCGGCTGAAACGGGGCTCAGGCTAAATAATGATTGGTGTAAGGGCTTCTCCTTGTGGACATGTAGACACAGCCTAAGATGTCAGCGCCTCTTGTACACGCTTGTACTTTGACCACCTGCTGTCCAATACACATACGTCCTGGACGCCACGCGGCGACAGGACAACTGGGCCCATGATGAAAGCGCCGCCATGCAAATGGAGACTCAATTACCTCGGTCAATCTGTCGGAGGAATGTGCGTGTGCGTGTGCGGAGGGTTTACCCAGTGTGCTGCTGGCTCCATGGCTCTCTGGTGGCTTGTTAAGACGCAATCTCCAGCACTTGGCTTTCAATTGGTCTTTTGTCAGCCTGAGCATGAAAGAGCGTGTGTGTGCTGTGAGGATTAGACTTTTACATCTGCCAGAGCCTTTCATCACATGAGCATGGACACCAGCAAGACGTGCTTCAACTAATCTTCACTATATCACTGATCACATCTTTTTCACCGACTGTGGCATTTTACAATCACCTACTCTAGCATTTCACAAACATAAAAGCCGAACAAAAAAAGGGCCGGCATCCACATGTCGGGCGAGCGTTGACAACCAGACAGAAGGCTGTGGTTTTGTTTTTCATCTTAAGCAAACTCCCACAATGCAATGCTCCTCCTGGATCATCGCAGCACCTTCCTGGTGCACGAGAAGTGACTTTCAATGTGCAATATTTAGTCCAAGCTCAGTGGTCAAACTTGGTCTCATTCAATAAAGTGTCCACTTAAGTCAGGAGTGTCAAACAGGTTTTCATTGATGTCAGGTTCAAACACTGATGACATCTATTAAACAGACAAGAAGCAAGGAATCATGCAGAGACAGAGTTCAATTTTGCTCAATGAGGAGAGACGTTATTGGGCTGTACTCTTAGTTACAGATCCAAACTACGCTCCAAAGTCCAGCCCACGTGTTTCCTCTATTTATTTCGGAGGTCCCTGGTTACATCACTGAGGCTGTCGCTGAGGGAAGGGGGGTAATCTCAGCAGCCCCAGTTAGACACAATATATGTGAATGTGTTGACACTTGTGATATCACCGTCTCTGCTCTGTCTGCGTCATGTTCGGCCTTGGCGGTCAGCAGGCCGATTCAGGGTCTGAAAACACTGATACGAGACGACTCGCTTTGCACAGATAAAAAAGTACAACTTCAGCACAATAGATAATAACTATAGCAACAGCTTTTAAGCATAAGAGTTGTGTAATAACTTATACATAAATATTCTAACAATTGAGGGCCACGCCGTAGTTTTGGCTGCCATCAGAGGGCCACTTTTATAGAGGACCTTTATTTAACCAGATAAGAAACCCATTGAGATCAAGATTTCTTTTAACAGTCAATCATTTACGAATTTGCCGATGCATTTTATTATTAATTATATTTTTTTATGCACACTTTAAAATAAAAAACAATCTGTTAATTTCACAGTAAAATTCTAGTCACCATTTTTTTTCTTTTTCTTTATTGATTAATTTATTTTTTATTTTATTTTTTTGTGGTCACCATTTTTTAAGGAAAATGTACAGATTTTTTTAAACATTACAGTAAATGGAAAAACATTATTGATAGGGAAATACTGGCAGCTTGGTTGCCTGAATCTTACTGTAAAATGTAAGTTGTTTTTTATTCTGGCAAATGAGTTGCCAGGTTTTTTTTTATCATAAATTAACCGTGGTACCATTTTTCCATTTACAGTAACAACCGTAGATTTTACAGTAAAAGGAAAACCATTTTTATAGTATGAACAATTGAGTTTTTTTTTTTTTAAATGTAAAGTTTTTAATTAAATATGCTGAAAAACATTGTAAATTTTACTGTGAAATCTATTGTCCTTTTTAGTTAGTTTTGGTTTAGATTTTCGTTCAGTCGACAAGCGCTTATGCTGAGTTCCACTGGAGGGAATGGTCAGCATGTTTGTGTCGACACCTAATGTTATTTCCCCCCTCATTCTCCTCAGGACTACATGCAGAATGTCCACGGTAAAGAAATCGACCTCCTCAGGACCACCGTCAAGGTGCCGGGGAAACGGCCCCCACGGGCTGTGTCTACCTGTGCAGTTATGCCCAGCCCAAAAAGCAACGGTTTGACCAAGGACATGAGCATCCTGCAACTCGGACAGACTCCAGGTGAGGTTGATATCTAGACCACACCATCGTGGCTCGCTAAGATAAATACCATTATGGAAAAAGGAAATTTGTGCTTGGTTTTTTTCCCTTGATTTGATTTATTACTGCTGATAGAGTTGATTAAAAGCCTGTGAAGGCTTCTTAACAAGAGGGACACATGTCCATTTATTACACATGCACGCACACACATTTAGGAGGCCGAGCTAATAGCATGAATATTCATTGAGCCGTGCTCCTGTACTAATTAATGTCGTGAATATTAATGTAATCAGACACCAAATTCACTCTGCCAGCAGCAAGAAATGAGCTGCAGCCGGGGGCTTAGTGGCAGGGAGGGGAGGGAAGACTTCCTTGACTCTTGGACAACACCACCTATTAGCACTAGTCTGCTTTTCCACTGGGTCCAAGTCCTCACTCTGGTTATGCTCAAGGTTATCATGTTGGTGGTTTTCAATTGAATGTTGCCTGTCGTTCACAATCATTAAATACATGACCACTGATTTTGTTTGATTTTTTAATACATTCTACATAGTAAATAAATGTGATCAAAAGTCAGCTTACAATGGAGCCGTTCTAGTCTGCCTATAAAACCCTTTAAAACAGCCTTTTGTATTCAAGATGTGAATATATATGTCATGTAGTTACAGGCACATTTATAATATTTCATATTTACTTTGGAGATGTCCGATAATGGCTTTTTTGACGATATTCCGATATTGTTCAACTCTTTATTACCGATTACGATATCAACTGATAGCGATATATACAGTCGAGGAATTAAGACATTATTATGCCTAATTTTGTTGTGATGCCCGCTGGATGCATCACACAATGTAACAAGGTTTTGCAAAATAAATCAATTCAAGTTATGTAAAAAAATGCCAACATGGCACTGCCATATTTATTATTGAAGTCACAAAGTGCATTATTTTTTTAACATGCCTCAAAACGGCAGCTTGGAATTTGGGACACGCTCTCCCTGAGAGAGCATGAGGAGGTTGAGGTGGGCGGGGTTTGGTAGTGTCTATTGTAGCGTCCCAGAAGAGTTAGTGCTGCAAGGGGTTTTGGGTAGTTGTTGTGTTGTGTTTATGTTGTGTTACGGTGCGGATGTTCTCCCGAAATGTGTTGGTCATTCTTGTTTGGTGTGACTTCACAGTGTGGCCCATATTTGTAACGGTGTTGGCGTTGTTTATACGGCCACCCTCGGTGTGCCCTGTATGGCTGTTGACCAAGTATGCCTTGCATTCACTTGTGTGTGTAAATAGCTGTAGATATCATGTGATTGGGCTGGCATGCAAAGGCAGTGCCTTTAAGGTTTATTGGCGCTCTGTACTTCTCCCTACGTCTGTGTACACTGTGCGTTTTAAAAAAGTCATACATTTTGGCCCTATGATGAGGGGCGACTTGTCCAGGGTGTACCACCGCCTTCCACCCGCATGCAGCTGAAATAGGCTCCAGCGACCCCAAACGGAACAAGCGGTAGAAAAAATGGATGGATGGATAAATTGTACTTTTTAAAACCGATATCGATAATTCCTGAACCGATACCGATAATTTCCGATATTACCGGTATATTTAAAGCATTTATCGGCTGACAGTATCGTCAGCCCGATATTATCAGACATCTCTAATTTACATATTTTAAGCATACTTATTTAGTACATTAATAAATAAAATAAAAGCATCACAACATTTGCGTTTTATTAACAGCACTGATTATTGCTTCATGAGAGCCAACAAACATAATAAAACATCACTTACTGTACAAGGTCTGATGTCATCAGGATACTGACTGCTAGTTCATATATTCCCATTTGGATGAAGAATGACTCGTAATCCTTGTGGAAAAAAAACAAATGTCTTTTTGTGTCGTCTAATTCCGGGTCTAGATTGGCTGTTAAAGTGTCCCAACTTGTCAGATTACATCCTAGTCTTTTGTATTATCCAAGCCATGGACATGATTTATAATCTAGAACAAAGTTTTGTACGAGGAAGCAGCTGATCAGTGGACATGTCAACATTGGCACACAAGCATCACTAATAACAATATCACTAATACTTGCTTGTTATTCAAGTCACAAAATGTAAATTAAGTATTGTTGGCACTCTTTGGATGGCTTTTATGGGCGGAATAGAGGACTTGGCATTGACTTTTATTTACGCATATTTGCGTGTTGGAATGCACTGAAAACCTGACATCCATCGTCATGACTTTCATCATGATTGTCAACAATCGTCAAAAATAGTGCAGTTCCTCTTTAACAGGTTTACTTCATGTGTACACATTATGACATGTCTAAATAGGAGAAGGTTAAAGCAAAGGATGCTTAATCCGACCACTTCTCTGACTCTCCGCAATTACCAATAAATAGTCTGTTAACCTTTTCTGTCCAACATGTTCCAATGTCACCATTTTCTAAGAAGAAAAGAAAATGTTATATGAGAATACATCAGTAAATTATAAGGGTTATAAACATTGTATTTAATAAATGCAGAATATATTATACATAAATCTAATAAAAATATTGCAATAAATAGATAAAAAAAATATGATATCAAATAAAACATTTGTGTCAATATTTTATTGAATAATAAAGATTACTGAATTAAAGATAAATTATTTTTAGTTTGTACTTCAGTGATATGAATGTGTCCATTGTCAGCATATTTTATTATTTGGTTTTAGCATGTAATTATGTAAACACAAATTGGAGAATATAATGTAAAGGATTATTTGAGCATCCTTTTTTTTTTTTTTTTTTTTTTCGAAAAAGCCCCAAAACAGTCCAAAATCTATTACTAGTCCTTAAAAAACATAGAAGTTCAGAACTCCCATTTTATCTGAGTCCCTCTGGGGTTTGATTAAATAAAAACATTACAGTAAATATGTCTTATTAAGACTAGAGTTATGTAATTCCTTCATGCAGCCATTTAATGAGAAACATGTTTTCT